>NW_017732374.1:418274-478890 GCF_001890085.2 Hipposideros armiger | reverse complement strand
CTCAGTGGTGACTCTCAATATCTGTTAAAGGAACTCATGTGACAACGCAAATATGCACTTCTCTTAACAATATCATCATCCTGGGATTGTGTGGAGCCTCAGAGAAGACAAATGCCAACACTACACAGGAAGTACATGTTGGAGCAGGGGGCTATGTGGGAGGAAGGGAGCCTCCTTGAGTTGGAAGCTGTTGTGAGCTGTTCTTGTTTTTAAGAGGAAAGGTTGTCAAGGCTTCCAGCAGGGACTTTAGACTCAGCACTGAGCAAAGCAGGTTTCCCCCAATAGTCCTCCCCCGATACCCCCAAGAATGGCACTGCCATTGCCACCAAGTCAGGGAGCTGTGAATGAGCCGTATCCCCCTTCATCTCCCCTTGACCCCAATCAGCCAGCAGGTCCAGCTGATTCTGCACCTGAGTATCTCTCACACCTGGTGTCTGCTCTGTTCCCATCCACACAGTCCAAGCTGCTATCACCTGTCATCGGGACCATTGCAAATAGCTTCTAAACCATTTTCTCCCCTTCCAACCTCTCTCCCTCCACACCATTCCCCAAACCCCATCTTTAAAAGCACAAATCTAATCCTGTCCCTCCCACCTGAGCCCTCCTGTGGCTCCTGTAATTCTCAGGACAGTCTCACCTGGAAAGCGAGGCCCTGCGCCTGTAAGTGCTACCTCCTTCTGAGCCCTTTCAGGCCTCATCCCTGCCCCTGTGTGCCCATTATTAGGGTCCGCAGGCTCTTCCCGTTCCCAAATACGTCAAGAAGGCCCACGCTGCCAAACCGTCGCTTAACCTTCCCTGCCCTGGAAATGGTTTCCCGCTTTTCCCTACCTGTGCATCCAGAGAGCACCCGAGGGTTCTGGTTAGTCGTGGGGACCCAGGGCCAGTCGTCCTAAGTTCTCCAGCACCACCGTCAACTGGCTTTATGACCTTGGGTAGTTCCCTTTACCTTCCGTGCCTCAGTTTCTCCAGCTGTAAAAAGGAAATAACAAAAGTTCTCTAGATCATCGGATCCTCGTGAGGACTTACGGAGTCACCAAGTATAAAGCAGTTAGAGCCATGACTGGTCCAGCGTAAGCACTGTTATCAGTGGTGCTCAGAGTGTGGTCCTTGGATCTGCAGTGCCAGATCCCCTGGGAGCTGGTTAGAAATGCACTTTCTCTAGTCACACCTCAGACCTCAGGTGCTCTGGGAATGGGGCCCAGCAAGCTGTGTTTGAACCAGTCTTCCAGGTGCCCGTGGCTGCACCTGACATTTGAGAACCACTGCCCCTGCATGGTGGCTGCTAGTAGCAGTATCAGAATCATACCAGTACCAGTTCCAGTATCAGTGTTAGTATTATTAGCATTAGGAGTACTATAAATGTTGTTGTCTGTGTTTTAGGGTACCAGTGTTCTCTGGGGTATATTCCTACTAGTTAAGCCACTGGTTTGTGGACGGTGGTACAAATGCAAGTTTAAATTGGAAGTCCAATGCCCAATCATTACAAAAGTGGCTGTAAAAATGTGTGTTCCCACTCACCGTGTGTAAGAATTCCTGGCGGCCCACATTCTCATCAGCACTTCATTGTAAAAGGCTTTTTGAATTTTGCCGATCTGGTAAATGTAAAATGACATATCTCTGTGTTTTTAATTTATATTTGTCTGGTGAATTATGAGATTAAGGATCTTTTAATATATGTTTTCGGCCTCTCCTATTTCCTTATCTGGGAAATTTCTGTTTATAAGCATTGCAAATTTTTTTTCTTTTGGACGCCTTTTCTTATTTATGTTTGATTCATATTTTAAAAATTTGCATGAGGTTTAAATAAATGAGTGTATATAAACTTCTTAGAATAATGCACATGATAAGAGTTTGTGTTGAGCATTCTAATAATATTATTTAATAATGTTATAGAATTATAAATTGGTTATTTTTATTAGTTTCCATGTAATATGCTTATGATGTGAATGTTTTTATCTGAATTTGTTGATATGACCGTATTTTTCTCCTTTAATATGTTAGCATAATGAACTATAATAATACATTGATGTTGAACTAATTTTGAACCGCTGCATTAAATCTAATTTGGTCATGACATATATTTTTATACAATGCTGTATATATGTTTCCTAACATTTGTTTAGGATTATTTAAAAACAATAGGGTCTGGCATTTTCTTTGAGGAAATATTAACTATTGATTTATTGAATCATTTTCATTATTTTATCATTTTTCATATTTATAAACAATGGGTTCATTGAGGTTTTCGTTTGCTTCTTTAGATATTTTTGGAAATTTATATATGTACACATGTATTACACATACCATCCTATGTGTATATATATGCACATACATACATGTATTACAGATTTGTGCATGTTACCTTCATTTTCACATTTCCTAATATAAATGTCTCCCAAGTACTCCCTGATACTCATAAACTGTTTATGACTTTAATCATCTCTGTATCTGTAGTTCCAGGTTTTTTCAATCTTAATTTTTTGGTTCTAATATTTTAAATCATGCCGTCTCTTTTTCTTTGATTAATCTCACGAGAGGGTTGTCTTAATTTTCCGTTTTTTCAGAAGACCAACATTTGTACTGGTGGATTTCCTAGGCATTAATTTGGACTCATATTTTTCATTTCCGTTGTTCGTCTCTTTAGTTATATTATAACTTTCAACTTTGGAAGCTTATTTCAGCTTCATATTTCATTTTTATATGAAAATTTATATTATAAATCATATTTCTATTACCATTAAGGCTATGTATTTCCTTTTGAATACTGTTTTAGATGCATTCCACAAGAACACTTTTTTATTCAGTTTCAAATTGTTTTCTAATCTTCATTATATCATAGTATTTAATACATGGGTGATTTCAAAGGTTGTGTGAGTGTGTGTGTTTTAAGTTACTAAATGTAGACATTTTCAAGTTATTGCAGCTGAGTGGCAATCACTAGAGTGGTTAGGGACGTGGAGGGTGGTGCTGTGTTTGAATCCTCGCTCTGCGGCCTCTCAGCTGCAGAACCCTGGGCAGACATTCTCAGTTTCTCAGTTTTGGCCTCAGTTTCATCACAAAACAGAGTTGTCGTGAGGTCTCAGTAAGTGTTTACCTGATGCTGAGAACTCTGTGTGGCCCGTTGTGAGATTCAACTGCTGCTAGTATATTGTTAATTATTTTTCACTCAATTACAATGTGGCCAAAATATTTAGTTTGTATGATACTTACTCTTTGAAAATGCAGAGTTTTGGGTTGCTTAACAGTTTAGTAGAACATGGTCAGTTTTCATACATGTTCCATGCATTATTATAAAATATCTGACCTCATATTCTTCCCAAATACCAGGATTTATCCACTGTGCATTTAGGCCCTCGAAATCCAGGCACTAAGTCACCAGGTGTCTGTGGCACCCTTCTCTGCTCTATCAGGTCAGCACAGATGCAGAACTCATTTGACCCACTGGATGCACATTTTATTATCACTTCTGCCCACTAGAGGGCAATTCTCTTAATCTAATAGCTGGTATGATATTAATTACTAGCAGCGATAATTTATTGAGCACTTGCTGGGTTCCAAGAATTTTGCTAATATCTTAACTTCTCTAGGTTTCATTTTCTTCATGTATAAATTAGAAATAGATTCTAACTTTCAGTGTTATGAAATTAAAATTGGCAAAGAATATAAAGTATTTTTGCCCAGTGAAATAATAAGAAATCAGAGCACTAGTATCCAATCCAGAATATCTGTCTCCAGATTCCATGATAATAATCACTGCGCTATGTGGCCCTGTAGCTCCATTTAACAGTTTAAGAAACTGAGGATTAAGGAGTGAAGTGCCTTTTCCTTAGTTCACATACAGTGTAAGTAGTTGATTAGAATTAGGTCTAACTTTGGGAACTCCAATTAATATATATATATAAACACTATACCAGACTCTTAGGATCAGAAAAAATTGATTTAAATGCATAGAAGAAATGAGGCATGAGACAAAATACGTTGGAATGGGAGAATTTCAGAATTAGAATCATGAAATGGATAGGAAAGCGGTAGAACAAAGATGATGAGAGAGAGGACTAAGATCTTTACAATTTGGCCTTTTCTATATCAACTATGCTAGAATCCTACTAAAGTGGCCCCAGCGGATCTCACTTCCTAGTCTTCAGGCCCTCGTATATCTCCCTCCAGCTAAGTGTGGGATAGATCTAGTGACCTGAGAAAAGCGATGAATGGCACTTCCGTGATGAGGTCATAAAGGACTTCTATCTTACTAGCACTCTGTCCCTTTTGGCTGAAACTCTTTCTTAACTCTCTCACTTGCTCATTTTGATTAAGCAAGTTGCCATGTTGTGACGTGGTGTATAGAGAGGGCCATGTGGCCAGGAATGGAGGGAGGTCTCTGGCCAACAGCCTGTGAAGAGTTGTAAGCTGCCAGCAGCCCCCACCGTGAGCCTGGAAGCTCCTTCTCCAGGTGAGCCTTCAGATGACACCATGATTGCTGCTGCCTTATCTATCAGAGACCCAGAACTAGAGGACCTAGCTAAGTCACGCCTGGATTCCTGCCCCACAAAAAACTGTGAGATAATGTATGTGTGCTGTTTTAAGCCACTACATGCTGGAGCAGTTTGCAACACAGCAACAGATAATAAGTCAAATATGGCTGAAAGTGAGCCATAACGGAGGTCTTTCTTTGAGCTTCCCACATCAGTAGCTCTAAACCCTTGTGAGAAAGCAGAGTGCTGTCAAATACTAGACTTCCTGTTGCTAAATGTGAAGGTATTAAGATACTTAAAATTTATCAATAGTGAAAGAACCATCTCTAGTGGAGGGCACCTGACTTTTGCTCAGTTCACTTAATCACCCTCTGACACTAGGCTGTTGGAAAACAACCTTGCACCGCCTCACTCAGCTCCCATCTACTTGCTAGGTGAGATTCTGGCACTTTTCAATACCAGCCATTCATCATGCTTGGCTTTTTACCCCTGGCCTAAAGCTCATTGTTGTTCATGCTTCTCCATATTGTTTAGCCAGCTCAGCGATATATTTACCTGGCAGGCACGATCCTAATAGTATTACACTCAATTTTAACCCTGCTTAGTTTTGCATGTGGATGCACATTGACGGGCACACGGTGAAAGTTTTGTATCACACCAGATGAGAGTTACTGCCCCAGATCTCCCCACTAATTCAGTGGAAGCCCTCCGCGAGTGGCCCTTGGCTGACTGCAGTATCCTAAGACTCACCTGCCTAAGGCAGAAGCAGATAGAATCTTCTCACAAGCTCTAAGGAGACACAAGTTAGGTTTGAGAGCCCCAGTTTTCTGTAATTCTTCTCAGTTTCACATGGTCTTCCTAAGGTCCACGGGGATATTTACATGCTCAAGTTACTTCTCCTCCTAATGAAAGTATTAAAGGCTCACTTGCTAGTTTCCTCTTGGGCCATTATCTCATATATCTATTCTAGATTCCCAGTCTCTTAACCCAATTTATAATCACATGCTAGTGCAGCTTGAAATGAGATTTCTTGACAGGCTTCATTTAAAATGAGCAGCACAGATTTAAAAAAAAAGTTATTACTTATCATCATCAACATCATCATCATCATTATCATTAATGGATCCTATTTACTAAATGTCCTTTATTGGCCAGTAACTCCACAGAGCTTTTCCTAAGCATTAATTATCTCATAATGATCCCTTTCTTACAAGTGAAGAGGCCGAGACTGGATGGTTGGCTTGCTCAAGAGCACATCACTAATTAGAGATGAAGCCAGGGCTCAAACCTGAGTCTCTTTCCAGTGCTCTTTTGGTTCTGCGGTTAGCAAAAGGGGAGAAAATAGATACCCTTGTGCATGATTAAAAACATTATAAAACTCACTTCTGATTCCTTCACTTTTTATGAACACCTTGCTACCCATCTTTCCTGAATTTTCTTAGAGAGAGCCTCTCCACTAATGATTTGGTTCTTCCTTCTGATTCGTTCCAAAATGATAATTGGTGACTGCAAATTGGTTCATCCTGACTGCAGACTTGGCACCTCTTCCCAGTAGGAAGAGCCATAGAATTGTTCCCAGGCAGGTCAAATAGCCTTTCTAGAGTAAGGGTTTTGCTGAACCAATGGAAACCAAGACCATGAAAACGTCCTGCACGTACTACCGTGAGTTTAATTGGCACATTGGTTTATTGGAAGCTACCATGAAATATCAATTGGAGCCATTCACATCATGAGAAGTCCTGACATATGACTCATCTTCAGAACCTCCTAAAATATCACTCAGTGTGGTGACTGGGCATTAATTAGTGGGAAATGGTGACTCATGGTCCTTTTCATTTCTGCCCGGAAGCCAGGTGTTTTCACTGCACTTTGTGTACACCTCCACCTTCAGGACCTACTGTGTCCTGCAATTGATGGCTTGTCTGTCCTGAACTTGAATGCATGTGAGCTCCCTGTAGACTGAAACCACGTCATACACTTCTCTAAACTCTCAACAGTGCCTGGACACAGCCACCACTCTGGAAACACTTATTGAATAAATGCTTAAGTCAACTAGTAACTTTATCAACACATAAATGAACAGGTAAATAGACATTTAGAATTGGGATTTTCCTTAGTGAGAATAAATTGAAAATAGCAACAGCTAGCATGCCTCATGCATATTATGACTCCAATCTTTTAATTCTATGTCACTTAGTTCTTCTCACTGCCTTCTGATGTAGGTACTATTTTTAATCCCATTTTATAAATGAGCACCTGAAATTCAGCGATGTAACATTTCTTGCCCAAGATCGCAAGGACATTTAGTGTCTGAGAGAGTGTGGAAGGCAGAACCTAGGCAATGTGCTAGCATGTCAGATGGCCCAATGAGTCCTTACTCTCAAGGGAACTGAGATATGAACAGATGAGGAAGTGGCCCAAGAGCAAAGTAGCTGTCCTTTGTGCTTTCAAGTGCATCACATCATCTCATCAGGCTGACAAAACCTGGCTAAGGAGAGCCAGGAACTGGATGGGAGCTCTGATTTTCTGCCTTCAAGCCCATTATATTTTTGAAAATAAGTCTCATCAAATTATGGTCAAAATGAGAGAAGACAGGGAATAAATGAGGGAAATCAATATTCATTTAATATCACACTGAGCATCTGGAATGTTACTGGGATTTCTTTTTCATTAAATTCTTGTGACAACCCTGCAAAATGCTTTCCGTCCCTTTTAACCTAGGCCCAAGTTGAGGTCTGAAGAGGTTAGAGAGTGGGCTTCATGTCACACAGATAATAGGTGGCCGAGCAAGAATGAAGTGCAAGTTTGCGACTCCAAAATCCATACTTTTTGAAGGACAGCATGCGTTTTTCAAAATGGAGCTTAAAATTGGCTTTTTATTAATGCGTGCACCTGAGTGAAAAGGAACCACCATAACCAAGCCAAAAAACAAACAGTAAAAATAAACCCTTGGTGAGTTTATTTGACTCACATGACAGGTTGAGTCACCACAAAAGATAAAGGCAGAAGCAGAAAGGAAAACTGGCCTGCTCTTCTGACTCACACGCTCCCACCCCACGGCCCCCCAGCCTCAGGTACTGAGGGGCCCTTGTGGAATTTCCCCTTTGGAGCGCACAGTTTTGCACGTTGTACAATCACAAAGAGGGCATCTGTCTCTGATGGCAGTTTTTTTTCCGTTTTTTATATTTTTTTATAAGCTCTTGTTACATGGTTCAGTTATTTCCAGTTTGCTGATGGCTTTGGGACCAAAATAGGCTATTCTGAAAGCCACAGTGAGAGCAGTAACTAACTAGGACGCACGGCAGACAGCAAAATGCTGATATGCCTCTGGGTCTGAATGTCACCTTCAATGTTCCTATTCCTGATCAGAGTTCAGAGCATGGATGCCTTTCTTTTTCTGAGACATGCATTTGGTCCTTTCATTAGCAATAGAACATATAGAAAATGGCACCTATTACTTTAATTTGAGGGAGATAGTCTTTCTGTCACGTACAAAATTTATGACCTTGTGCAGGTGATTCAATGTCTGTGAGCCTTGGTGCCACACCTGTGAGTGAGGCTCTATGATGGGAAGTGAGAGGGTTGGTTCCAGGAAGTGATGAGCACAGGGTACCGAGCTGGCACTCAATCAGAGTTGTCCCTGTGCATGTTATATTATCTTATGGATGAGTCCCAATTGCAGATCCAATAAATCCCAGGAAGCACTTCTTATTGGTGACTTTCACAGAACAACACACAAGTCGCAAACACCATCTTCTCTTTGTCTCTTTGGTCGGGGTTGTCATATTTGGTGAAAATGAATTATTGAGCAACTAAAGTGAATGAAAATAAAACTCTCAAATTCAGTTGTGTCATAATTTAAGAATAGAATCATTGTCCTTGCTTTATGATTTTAGATTCCATGGAAGAAATAAAAATAGTTGTGATCACGGTATTGGTAATAGTAATGATAATAGATAATAACAATAGAAAGAAAAGAAAGAATTATTGGGAATATGCCACATGTTAGGCCCCGTTTTAGTCATTTATATATGCAAATTTCAAAATAACTTTCAAAATAATCTTGAAAAGTAAGTATTTTAAGATGATAATAATTGTTTTTCTTTGAAATAGAGACAAACTAAGTCAAAACAGGAGCAGGAAGTAGTAATTTTTGAGTGGAGTAGAATTATCAGTAGATAAATAAGTGAGATCATAATGATGATGAGAATAAACAGCATTGCCAATAGCACGCAGTCAGTGTTTGGCTTGTACCAGGCACTGCATTAAGTGATGCACATAAATTGTACTATTTTAAAATCATAGTTGGGATATGTCACCTACCCAGAGGTGTACCTGTCCGTGGAAGGAGACACTAAATGTGGGATCCCATGAATTTTAGACAGGAGGGAGGTACTCTGGGCTTTAGGGCCAGGGAGGTGATGGGGTTCTGTGTTCACCAAGCAACAGTAGGGTATCTATCTCAGCCTCCTATACTCTTAGTTTGGGTTCCCTTCAAAACAGGAGCTGAGACAAGGATTTAAGTGCAGATTGTATCTTAGGGAAGTGATCCAAAATTTAGCAGTGAGGGAGTGCTGACAGTGAGATAATGAAAAAGGAAAGTAAATGCATTGTGCAGTATTGAACCAGTCACCAGAATTGGACCTGCGCTTTGGTTGCAGTGTGGGCCACATATGAGTAGAATCCTCTCAGAACTGTCCCTCAAAGGATGAGGGTCTGCAACATTTACATCAACTCTCATGCCCCAGTGGTTGAGGGATCCCATGGGAGCAATTATCTTGCACTTCTGGGCTTCCCTGCATGTGGGCTAAAACGGCATCAGAAAAAGCCCTGAGGCAGAAAAGCAAAGACATGTTGAAAGTCCACCGGCTGGAGGTGGGATGTGGCCAGCTATCCACCAGGGCTGCATGAAAGTTGAAGAAATGGAACACAGAGCACCACAGACATCTGCCACCTGTCGCAAGCTCAGCTCTTCTCACGCCCACATCAAGTCCCTTCTGTCACTGACTCTTCAAGGTGGTGGCCAGAAATAATCTTTAAAAAATAATCTCTTTAAAAAGTCATGAGGGCTAGTGTGACAAGCTGTGGTACCACACCACTGCAGGTGCTCCTGAGGCTGTGATTGAGATTCATCATCTCCCCCCTCCTTTATCCAGTTTATATTTTCCTAACCCTCCACTGGCAGTATGTAACATAGTCTTAAGGTACTTGCACGTTGGCGTGATCCAGACCATCATCCTGATCAGACCAAGCTTGCCCTTGTGGGGCAAGTCGACCGCAACTGACTGGTCCCTGTTATCATCAGGTACAGAAGCACCAACATATGACCCTGAGTTCTCAGGGAACGTCCCTGAACCCGTTATATAGCAGCAACCTTACTTCCCCATGAAGACCGGGTCAGTTGCCTCGACCAGTATTATAACGCTTTGTTCTGATTGTCCACCGACATGAAGAGTCCAAAGACAGCGGATAGGGGTCATGGCCCCAGGTTTAAGGTCACCCTTAACTGTGATCCCTGGTCATCACAGGAAGTACGATGTTTGCAAGTGGGCCACTGGGAGGCATGAGAGGGGCCAGTCCCTACATTCACGCATAGATTCCTGAACGTGTGAATTCTGTTTTTTGAGAATAAATGACCATACATCAATCATTGCTCCCAAGCAGGAAGGAGGGTGCTCCAACGTGCAAGGTGTTGTCTTCAGATGGTGCTCTAGCTTAGCCTTTTGCAGATCTTCCCAGCATTCCATCAGGCTATGGCTTCTAGGTGAGGAAGGATGTGGTAGGATCAGTGGACCCCTTTTATATGTGTCTAGGGTTGCTCTTTCTTTTCAATACAATGAATCCGTTGGTCTGAGCCAGTGAAAACAAGATCTCATGTTTATTAGTCAAGTGCTCTTTAGACCCTTGAAAATTGCTTCTGGCAGAGATACTGGAGGTGAGGAAGGCAAATTTCCATTTACTTACTGCTTCAGTATAGACAAATTGCCACCCTGCCAATCGTTGGCACCAACTTAACCAAGATACCAAGGGGCAGGCTAGACTCAAGGGAAAGAGCCATGGTGAGGATTTTGCAGCCCCCCTGTACTGCTCAGCATCTAGGCACACAGCAGCAGAAGAGACAGCACTGAGTCTGGTAAGAATCCATGCCAGTGGGCTCAGTGTATGGCCTATCCCCTGCCACCATGGCTATGCCAGTCAGGGTCCCATGATCCAAGCCTGGGATGGCTGAGGACACAGGGCCTTGTTGTTCTGCTGTGGATGAATCGTCATGTTTACCTGGCTATTCAGTGATTCTTCTGATGTGGCTATTTTCTGGTGGGCATGAACACGAGACACACACATCCATATCCTTTGTTCCCGCTTCCATGCATCCATCTATGTGTGTCTTTCCCAGAAATCGTTGTCTCTGATTTTTCAATGGTTTTCTTTTCAGGTTCCTACCAGCTAGTTAAGCCATTTATCACTATTCAGAAATCCATTTTTCATCTTATAGCTGAGCCATTTCTCTCTCCACATAAACTGGAAATTTCACTTGCTGGGTCTGCCTCTTTAGGGCTGTAGCTACATCCCTAAACCACAGTAGCTTCACCAAGGCCATGCCATCTTGAGATGCTTCTGATGACCATGGCTGCCGTTTGCCTGGCTCTGTGCCTTTCATGTGCTCCCTCTGTCCGCACATCATCATATGTCAGTGTGCTGTGTCTTCTTTTCTTTTCAGGTTTTGACAATGATAATGGCAGGAAATATTTATTTCTTTTCTTTTTTTCCTTGCCACTGAAAAACCAAATCCCATTACTATTTTGGGGTAAGTGTGCCACGGAGTTATATACATGGGAGGCAATTTCCCACCTCTTACTATGGAAGCTGAGGCAAAGAACAATTCCTATAGCACACCAACAACAGCAGAACTCAGGTCAACCAACCAGGTGGTCTTACCAGAGTTTAAATATTAAATTATTTGTGCAAAGAGCTTAGGCCATGCAAAAACTATTTTCTGTGGTTCATCAAATGGACAGAATGTTCCACAGCAGTTGAGGTAGTGGCAGTTGAGGTGGCAATGTTATAACCAGGCTGTCCTGTAGGCATGGCCTTGACTTAGGTTCCTGCTGCCAAGTCGCTTTGCTTCCTGTCCATTTTCTAAGCTGTGTTCTCTAGGGCCCCTTGATTCTTTTAGTGAGTACATATCTTTAGAATACTTTTTTTTTCTGCCTACATTAGAATCTTTCTCTTATTCACCACCAAAACCCTTATAAAACAGTGTCCAACCTAATTTTATTCAGAGACAAATGAATCCATCAAATTGAGGAGAAAGATAGATATGAATGAATTATAGAAGCCATTACAAGTTAGAGGGGGGAAAAAGATTAGACTCTGAGCCAGGAGATGTTAATAATGATAATAAAAATAGGTACTAAGAGTATTGACTTCTACTAGTATATGGCTCTAAAATTCTTAATTGTTTGAATTCTACTATCCTAGATCTTGCTCTGTATCTTTCTAATTATGTGGTATGCTGGTATGTGGTATTTAAAAACCATTTCAGAAAAGGAAAATCCCCAATTTGTAGCATTTTGCCAATTACCATGGTGCAAATATTCCATGATAGCCAATCTCAAGCTATCAATTTGACATCACTGACCTTTGAGTTAAGAGCAGCTGCCCACATTGGCTCTCATAACCTTATACGAGTGGATGCCAGCACACAACTACATGTGACTTTGATGAAATCAATTAATTTCCTCAGATTCCATTTCTACACCTTCAATGCTGGGACTGAATAGAGATGATCTCTAGGTTTCATCCCTACAGTACAATAATATAATTTTAATTGTGAACACAGCATTTTTCAGAAGATGAATTAAACAAAGTACCATTCTTTGGTCAAAATATTTGGAATAATTTGTGGATTCACTGTAAACAGAATCAACTGTAAACATTTTTTCAATGACAAGGAATGTATTATCATTCAATTTCCACTTTAAAGTAAAAACAATGAAATACATTTCTACTTCAGAAATCCCATTGCCAGCTTCTTGGAAGTTTGTGGAAAGAACAACTAGTTGTCAGTGTGTGTGGTGGGCAAGATATCAGGAAGGAAGGCCACAAATTGGAAATGTTACACAAAGTGAAAGGCTAGGAATGCAAGCTAAAAACCTTATGCTTAACTCAGCCCATATCAGAAGGTTTGCCTCACACTCTGGAAAAATATTTAAATCAGTTGAGAGATTATCTAGAGGAACTAAAATAAGTTTATTTAGATGTCTGAATTGCACACTCTCATCCTACTAAAATAATCTGTGGCAGCCTACCTAACTACACAATCCTCATCTTGCTTTCAAATCGAACTCCATTCTTGACAGCTCCAGGTAGCTAAGTGCTTGGGAAAGGTATTGAAAAAATCCTCCACAAAACCCAGGGTTGAGACAGAGAGGTCTCAGATGAAAGTGTATCTTCACTAGTTTAAGCCATTTCCATTCTCATTGCCATCAATTAATTAGAGAATGGTAAGAACATCTGGTCATTGTGTTGTGAGTTTGTTGAAAGATTCTTGGAAAGTTTTCTCTACCTTTAGAAAGGGATGAAGGAAAACACCACTCTTTTACAATCTCTAAAAGTTGTTTTCACATGCTGCTTGGAATTGTGGCAGCCACCTTGGAAAAATAGGGGAGCTGGACAGAGATGACAATCCAATATACTATGGACGACAAGCAGAGAGACAGAAAGAAACTGGACCCTTGATGATGTCACAGAGCCACTGCATTAACTGGTCTTAGAACTGTCCTACTTTGGGCCCTTTTGTCATATAATGTAAAGAAGTTTCTCTCCAAGTCACTTCTAAATTGTGTAATTTTCTACATATACATATTATAGACCCACTTTCAATTATTCTTTGAATATTTGACATGGTCCTTCGTTAACATATATTTAGTGTAAACAATTCACTTGAGTAAATGTAGATGAAGATTAGTGTTACAAAGAAAATAAAGCTTGACATTGGATAGAGGTAACTTAGTGATGGGGATATTCTACCTTATTAGTATGGACAAAGGTTTCCTAAAGGAGTTGGCATTAGAGCTAACATCTGAAAAATGAGAAACCATCAGCTTGTAGAGCTCTTGGCCAAGGTATTCCAAATAGGGAAGTGAAAAAGGTCAGCAGGTTTAAATGGCTCGAAGTGTGAATACATTGGCAGGAGCAAAGGGGAGAAAGAAAAGGCAATGTCATGAATATGGTTACAAATGGAAAGAAGTTAGGTGACACCTGAAACAGCCCTGAAATGAACAGAAAGTATGAAACAACTCTTTGCAAGACTTCGAAAAACAAGCAATAAAGGAAGATAGCCTTGAAAGACATGAAGTAAACATGGTGATTCCTAATATTGTCTCAGCTCACTTCCTTCAGAGAATATCCAGCGCATGGTATAGGGAGTGGGAACCGGCACAGAGCTCGGGGAACTTCACGAATTGAGGGGAAAGAGCCAAGGGTCCAGGGACACCAAATAATTAAGCATTTACACCAAAAATACTGGAGAGGCAAGAACTACATGGGAAGATTGCTGGGGAGGTTTGCAGAGGTTTCCCCTTAAATAGTCAGTTAAATACTGACCAGCTGCTGCATGTGAGGAAGCCAGCAGAGGCCAGGGGAAAACCACCCAGAAAAACTAGAGCACAGCACTCACAATTTCGGGAATTGTGCCTGCTCCTACCAGCCACGCTGGAGCACCTCAAGATTCACAGGGCATAAACTCAAGTACACAGAGAGATTTGCATCCATAACAAGGAATAATTATGCTATTCAACACACTCTGCTCCTCAATAACACAAGGCCTAAAGGATTAAACTGTTTTCAAGTAACTCTTAACTGCCACCCAGAAAAAGGCTCAAGAATATTTTTGGAAATACAAACATATCCTGTGCCTACCAAGGTAAAAACCCTAGTGTCTGGCATCCTAACAAAAAAGAACCAGGCATGCAAAGGAGCACAGCTTCTAAGGTGGAGATAAATAAGTCAACTGAAGCTGACCCAAATGAGCACTGATATTAGGATTAGCACACAAGAACACTGAAACAAGAGAGAGATGCAAGATGGAGCAGATAAACACTGTGCCTGTGTCCTTCCATGAACACATTAAAATTACAACTAAATTATAGAACAATCAACCTGGAGAACCATCTGAAGGCGAGCTGAACAGAAGTTCTATGACTAAAAATATAAAGAAGCCACGTTCAGATGGGTAGGAGGGACAGAGATGCAGAACAGGCTCCAAACCTCCATGTGGCGGCTGAGAATCAGGAGGGGTTTCTTGACCACAAAGGTTCCCTCTGGAGGAGTGAGAAACCCCAGCCCCCCATACCAGGCTACTCAGCCCAGAGTACTGAAGCCAGGAAAAGGAGCCCCTACAACATCGCCACTAGAAAACAGTGGCGATTCTGACTGTTTGGGTGGGACGGAAGGCTATGGGGAACTCAGATAGCCTCTTAAAGGGCCTGCGCACAGACTCTCTTGCTCACAGGCACTCACCTTGGGCTCCAGCAGAGGGACGGTGACTCGAGAGGCACCAAAGATGTACAGGGGTGGGGGAAAGACGACTCAGCTGTGTGGCTTCAGGGGTAGGACTGGAGGACAACCTTCACTTTCCCTGTGTGAGGCCCTTCTCTTGTGCAGCCGGCAGGTGGATGCCATCTTACCTGTGTTGAGCCTGCCCCCACCACAGCCAAATCTGATTCTGATTGGTCTGCTGAGCTCCACTGCTCCAACATGCTGACTCACTGGGACCTCACCCCACCGAACTCCCCCAATGCTGGAGGCACTTTCTCCAAAAGTATCCAGCCCTGCCTGCATTGGACTCTTTCTTGCAAAACTTTCTGAATCTGGCAGCCCCCTGGCAGGTGGTGACTGGCCTCGGTGTGCTCTGAGACTTCTGCTGAGTAGCTCCAGGCTCAGCACTGGCACCAAATCAGAATTTACATTTAACTGATAACCACAAGTCTTCTCAATCTAGTGACTCCCTGAGACTCTGCCTCACCCAACTTGCACACCACACAAGGCTCTATCAGCAGCTGAACCGTAAGGGAGCCGGCAGGTGGCAGCAGGCCTTGGGGTTTTCTGGCTTTTTATGGAGCTACCCCAGGCCTGGTACTGGTGACAGACATCTTCAGTTCATAGTGTGGCCTCTCCCACACACCTCCAGGGTTAGCACAAGCAGTGAACAACTGTGGATTGCTTTGTTGCTCCTACCAGGTTGTCCCAGAACAGTCACAGGCAGTGGGTGACCTGGGACCTGTACCAGAGCCCCTCCAAGGAGACCCCAGGACCAACATATTTGGAGGTTGGCTTCAGATCACAGCAGAACACTGCCCAATTAGTTCCACAAGTGGCAAACACAAAGGGTGGCCTCAACCACACCAGAGCTTGCTGAGGCAAATCCCACTCAGTGGGGTAAGCCCCCTACACAGCAGCCCATAAGCTGTGGATGTGCCCAAATCCCACAGCCAGTCAGCCAAAAAGTCAATCCCACCCACTGATTTGCCAATAGCAATCAAGGTTCAACTATAACAGGATAGCACACACAACCCACACAAGGGACACTCCTGGAGCACCCACAGCAGGGAACCAGGGAGACTGTGCCAGGGCCCTACAGGACACCTACTACATAAGACCACCTGGCCAAGACTGAGGGACATAGCAGATCTACCCAATACATAGAAACAAACACAGAGAGGCAGCCAAAATGAGGAAACAAAGAAATGTGTCCCAAATAATAGAAGAGGAAAAAAACAAACAAAAAAAGAACTAAACAAAATGGAGGTAAGCAACCTACTAGAGACAGAGTTCAAAACAATGGTTATAAAAATGCTCAAGGAACTTAGTGAGAACTTCAACAAAGAGATAGCAAGCATAAAACAGGACATAGAAATCATAAAAAAGAGCCAGTCAGAAGTAAAGAATACAGTAACTAAAATGTATAAAGCAGAGAACTGAATCAGTGATTTGGAAGACAAGGTAGCAGAAAACATCCAATCAGATTAGCAAAAAGAAAAAAGAATCCAAAAAAATAAGGACAGTTTAAGAGACCTCTGGGACAACATCAAGTGTAACATTTGCATCATATGGGTACCAAAAGGAGAAGAGAAAGCAAGGGATTGAGAACCTGTTTGAAGAAATAATGACTGAAAAATTTCCTAACGTGGCAAAGTAAACAGACATACAAGTCCAGGAAGTATAGAGAGTCCCAAACAGGATGAACCCAAACAGGCCCACACCAAGACACATTATAATTAAAATGGCAAAGGTTAAAAACGAAGAGAGAATCCAAAAAGCAGCAAGAGAAAGGCAACTAGTAACTTATAAGGGAGCTCCCATAAGACTGTCAGCTGATTTCTCAACAGAAATTTTGCAGGACAGAAAGGATTGACACAAAATATTCAAAGTGATACAAAGCAAAGAACTACAGCCAAGGTTACTCTACCCAGCAAGGCTATCATTTAAAATTGAAAGACAGATAAAGAGCTCCCCAGATAAGAAAAAGCTAAAGGAGTTCAACACCACCAAACCAGTATTACAAGGAATCTTAGAGGGACTTTTTTAAGATGAAAAAAAAAAAAGATCAAAATTGTGAATAACAAAATGGCAATAGTTACATATCTATCAACAATTACTTTCAATGTAAATGGATTAAATGCTCCAGTCAAAAAACTTAGGGAGGCTGAATGGATAAGAAATCAAAACCCTTACATATGTTGCCTAAAAGAGGCTCACTTATGATTGAAAGGCACACACAGACAGAAAGTAGAGGGATGGAAAAAGATATTTCATAAAAATTGAAATAAAAAAGTCCAAAAAATCTGGAGTAGCAATAATTATACCAGACAAAATGAACTTTAAAATAAAGTCTATAACAAGAAATAAAGGACCCAGTAATCCCAATACTGGGTATTTATCTGAAGAAACCCAAAATGCTACTTTGAAGGTATATATGCACTCATATGTTCATTGCAGCATTGTTTACAATGGCCAGGATGTGGAGGCCGCCTGTGTGTCCATCAATGGAAGAATGGATAAAGAGGAGGTGGTACATATATACAATGGAATATTGCTCAGCCATGGAAAGGAATGGGTTCTTGCCATTTGCAGTGGCATGAATGGACCTGGAGAGTGTTGTGCTGAGTGGAGTTTGTCAGACAGAGAAAGACATATACAATGTGATTTCACTTATATGTGGAATTTAAGAACAAAATTAACAAAACAGAAACAAACTTATAGATACAGAGAACATTTTGATGGTTGCCAGATGGGAGGGATTTGAAGGGATTAAGAAGTACAAATTGGTTGTGACAAAGTAGTTGTGGGGATTTAAGGTATAGCATAAGGAATATAGTCAATAACATTGTTATAACTATATATGATGTCAGATGTGTACTAAATTTGTTGGGGTGATAGATGGGAGGGGCAGGGAACAGGGTGAAAAAGGTGAAAGGACTAAGAAGTACAAATTGGTAGTTACAAAATAGTCATGGGGACATACAGTAAAGCACAGGGAATAAGGTCAATGATATGGTAATAACCATGTATAGTGCCAGGTGGGTACTTGACTAGTCAGGGATTACTTTTTAAATTATATAAATGTCTAACCACTGTGCTGCACACCGGAAATTAATATAAAATAATATTAACATCAAGTGTAATTGAAAAATTTTAAAGGGATGAAAAGGTGAAGGGAAATAAAAGGTTCAAATTTCCAGATATAAAACAAATAAGTCATGCAGATGTAATATACACATAGGGAATAGAGTCAATAATATTGTGATAGCATGGTACAGTGTCAGATGGGTGCTGGACTTATCATGGTGATCACTTCTTTAGGTCTATAAATGTTGAATAGGTATGGTGTACACCTGAAACTAATATAATATTGAATGTAAGCTATATTTTTAATAAAAATTTTAAAAAACAAAAAAGAAAGTTGTATAGTTGTTTCCTTATGTTTAAAGGGAAAGTAGAGATGTGAAAGACATATAAAAGACCCAAAATGAAATGGCTGACATAAAAATACACTGAATGGGAATAAAAGCAAATTAAATATTACATTTTAAAAAGGAGCAGAATTGAAGATATGTATGACAATAAAGTGCTGTCAAAATGAAGCATAGAAAGAAAAGTAGAATAAAAAAATGAGCAAAGCTTCCGTGAGTTGTGGGAAAACTTTAACTGGCATAATGTGTACAACACTGAAGGCTCCACAAAAGGAGAGGTGTGTGCGTGTGTGTGTGTGTGTGTGAGTGAGAGAGAGAAATAGCCAAAATTTTCCTATTTTGATGAAAACTATAAACCCACAGATTCAATAAATGTAATGAAACCCAAATACAAGAAACATGAAGAAAGCTGTAAGGCACATAGTGAAATTTCTCAAAGCCAGTAATAACATGAAATAATTTAGAAGCAGACAGAGCAAAAAGGCACATTGCATATAAAGGGACAAAGTTAAGGATGACAGCAGATTTCTCATTGAAAACAATGTTTGTGGGAAGGGAAGGCAGTTGAAAAATGTCTTTAAAGGGGTAAAACAAAAAAACAAAACACCAAGCAAATAAACAAACCTCTCAATCTAGAATTCTATCCAAAGCCAAAAAGTTGCATAGCAGTCATGAAGACTACTGCTCTAAATTTTTTATTTTGCTCCTGATGTATTGTTGTACATAAAACATATCTAAAATTTCTAAAATAAATGATAGAATAAGTGGTTTATAACCTTAGGTTATAAATCTAAGGACTTGTTAGATACATTGTATAAGTATAATTCTTTAAAAAGCAATTTGATAAATTGAAATTAATCAAAAGTAAAATCTTCTTTTCAAAAGATACTGTTAAGGGAATAAGAAGCCACAGGCTAGGAAAAAATATTTGGAAAGTATGTATCTAATAAATAACCTGCATTTAAATATACAAAGAACTCCTAATAATCATATGAAAACAAACAACCCGATTAAAAATTAGAGGAAAATTATTTGAATAGACACATTACCTAAAAAGAAATATGAAGAGCCGATAAGCATAAAGAAAGATACTTATCAGAGGAGCAACTGATATCTTGCTTCCTGACAACGGTCATCAGTTTTGGCTGAATTAACTTGTTACTAAAATTCTCTAAAAAAACCCCAAAAGATATCATCATTGGTCCCCAGGGAAATGAAAATTAAAGCCACTAGGAGATGCCACTATACACCTTTCAAAGTTTCTAAAATTAAAAAGCTCCATGACCCCAAGCGTTGACAAAGATATGGAACAAAAGAACTCCCACAAACTACCAGTGAGAAGGTGACGTGGTACAACCCCTTTGGAAACAGTTTGGCAGTTCCTTAAAAACTTAAACTTGTCCTATCACATGACCCAGCCATTCCTTGATGAGATATTTAGCCTAAAGCAATGAAATTATACATCTACATAACACTTGTATGTGAATGTCCAGAGCAGCTTGATTTTCAATAGTTAAAAACTGGAAACAGCCTAAATGTCCATCAAAAAGCTGTCCATCAATAAAATCATGCTCAATAATAAAGAGTGAGGGCTGCTGGGGCACCCTTCCATAGACACAACAGCAGCCAGAATACGTCCAGCTCTGTGAATGTTCACTTACTATACGTGAAACACACTTGCTCCACATTTAAGGCACAGCACTGAGTGGTTTCCCTTAGATGGTCTCATTTTGTCTTTCAAACACCCTGGTGGTTCTTATTTTTACTGACAAGCAATTTGATGACCATGGAGATTAAGTGATTCCCCAAAGGACTAGGCAGCAAGCGGGGATTTGATTGTGGCTGGTCTTGCTGCAAAGCCCCACCGGTACTCAGCTACATAGTCACCCCATCCTGACGGGAAGGCACTCACATGGCAACGAGAGAGATGAGATAAATCCCCAAATAACTGTAAGGCAAGGTAGAACATGTTCGCAGCTACTCAAAGGTGTAAACAAACTGCTGTAAGAGCTCAGTGGGAAAGAGTGAGAAGCATTCTGATGGAGGGAGGTGAGTTGGGAAATAGGAAACCTTTACAGAGCAGGGAGTCTTTTCCTGGCCCTTCAGGGATGGGGGCGGGGAGAAGTGAAAAGGTAAGGGAGGGGAAGCAGAGCTTTCCTGGTGGAAGGAACTGTGTAAGTAAAGCTACAGATTTCAGGGAACAATTTTTGGAGAATAACATGTCAGCTCTTTTGGGAGGGACATATTGGGTTGTCAGAAAAGTCATGACGTACTTTGTCTATGTTTTTCAAAGGTCATTTATTTATATAAAGAACATAGATCAATCAGTGATATATTGCCCATTTTGTTCGATGACCTTTTGCCATTTTTCAGTGAGTTTTATAATTCTTTGTTAATAGAAGAACCTGTCTTTATTTGTGAAAAACTGAACAAGGTGCTGATTTACAGCCTCATCTGAATTGAACGTTATACCACGCAAGGAGATTTGAAGAGAGCAGAACAAGTGGAAGTACTGATGGTGCAAGGTCAGGCGAATATGGTGGGTGTGGCAACACATCCCATCCAAGCTTCAATCATTTTTGACAGGTGATCAAACTTGTGTGTGGTCTCACATCATCACGATGGAACACAACTCCTTTATAATTAAAAATCTCTGGACATTTCTGGATGATGGATTTGTTCAAACTGTCCAATTGCTGACAGTACACATTCGAATTGATTGATTGATTCCTTGGTAGGAGCTTGAAAAACACGACACCTTTAAAATCCCACCACACTGAGAGCATAACCTTCCTCTGATGAATGTCTGCTTTCGATGTCGTTTGAGGTGTATCATCACGTCGGGACCAAGACCGTTTGTGCACCACATTGTTATAAACAATCCACTTCTCATCACCGGTTATCAGTAGCTTAAAAAAAGGATCATTTTCCTCACATTTAATGAGCATATTGCAGATGTTTATACGCACCATCAAATGAACTTTGAGCTCATGAGGAACCCAAATATTAAGCTTGCTTACATATCCCAGCTTCTTCAGGTGGTTGTGAATGCTTGAATGAAGGATGTTCAATGTTTCTGCAATCTCTCATGTCATGTAACATGGGTTTGACTCAATCAATGCCTTTATTTTGTCGTCATCAACTTCGGTGGGCCTCTCTGACCGAAGAGTGTCATTGAGATCAAAATGACCAGCACAGGATTTTGTGAACCATCATTGGCACTGACATTCTTGTAGAGCATTGTCACTGTAAACTTTATGCAACTTTTCACAAGCTTGATGCGTGTTCTTCCCTTTATGGAAGTAAAACAGTAAAATATGGCAAAAATGCAGTTTGGTCTTCCATCTTCAACTTGTAAAATCTCCAAAACTCAACCAAATCGCTCAATTTTTTTTAGAATGAAGCTAGAACTGTCAGCTGTCAAATGACATAGCAAAAACACAGATGCGAATGACTCTAGTATTTCCAAAAATGAACTAGTGCCATCTGTCGCAAACATGCATCATGACTTTTCTGACAACCCAATAAAATGGTTGAAGGGAACAGAGTAAAGCATTCTGTTTGGAAATTTGCCAGATGATGTGGTCTGACCCAAAGCACAGAGCTAAGTTGTGTGTTGAGCGGGTGGATGGTCAGCGTTTTCTTCATGGATAATGAATGTGCCATGTTCTGGGTTCCAGAGGCCTGGATGAAGCCATGGTTGTTCAAATCTTGTTCTTGTCATAAGAATCTTCCATAGGTGTATCGAGAATTAATGCTGAAAGATGCCAGTAAATCACCTCATCTAATCTCTTTTATAGATAAAATAATGGCTGAGAGAGGTGAAGTGACATGTCTAAGATTAGTTGGAAGCAAATATATACTTAAAGCCATGTATATATTTCTCCCATGAGTTGCCTTCTAATGCCTCATGTTGCCAGATACCCTCAGCCCATGGACTTCTCTATCTTGAGTTTCCTGTACACAATTTTAATAACAAGAAGTTAAAGATAGGAGCATTTGATAGAGGTGAAATTATCACAGCAAACAACACTTTTTAGAAAACAGATTGATGCCTGTGCTTGTGGGCAGATGTCTAAAAGTAGCCCAGCTAGAGTGCAGGATTGAGACTCTCTTAAGATAAATGAAAAATTTTATGTTGGAAACTATATGCAGTAGGTCGTGAGCTTGAAGAGTGTCTGGGTCTTGAACAAAGAAATAAACTTGCAATCCTGAAACACTCAGGGCCAGACCCTTCCTATGTAATCATACAAGTCATTGATATTTTTACCAATTTGCTCAGTCAGTGAAGCACTCAGTATGTGTGATATACTCTGCTAAGGCCAGTTACAGCAGGTAGGTAGAGAAAACCACTACTGCCTTTGTCTGTTAAAGGTTTACTCTCTGCTTCTTTTGTGCCCGCTCACTACCTTTCTTCATTTGCCCCTGCCCCACTCTCTGTGGTTTAGATGTGCCTGCCAATCACAGTACCCTATAGCCTTTGGGGTGAGCAAATCACTCACCCAGGCCTGCCCTCAAACTCACCACCCTATCCTCCTAACCTCGGTGATGGCCCACAGGTGACCATGAGACCACATCCTGGCCAAATGGAATCCTTTCCTGGGAATTTATATACAGCCACTGAAGAGCAATGTTCTCTTTTTTCTTTTGGTTCATAAAGTCAAGGATGTAACCCCAGCACACCAAGAAGCCACTACTTCACAGAAGTCCACTGACTTGTGGGCAAATAAGGCCAATTTTCAGAAAGAAGCAGAACGTAGGCCAAGAGATGTCAAGTTCTGACAACATGAGTTCCCAGATACCGTCATGGCTGAGTCTAGCACCACTCTCTACCCCCACTCATGTGAACCAGTGCTATCCTTTGGCTATTTCACTAGTTTGAACTCTGTCACTCCAAAGGGCAGTGTTCAGACTGATGCAGGGATAGCAAAGACATCCTGTGAGTCTCCACTGTGTGCGGAGATATTTGCTAGGGGAGGAACTGTGGAGGTGGGTGTGTGCTGTTACCCTTGGGGGAGCCACAGCTAGTTTGGCAGACAGGCATGCAAATCTATGATGACAGTGCCCTAGGATAAAGATCTATGATGACAACGTCATAGGATAAAAACCTATGATGACAATGCAATAGGATAATAGCCATAATAGAAGTACCTTATATGCTGGAAAGGTGAAGACTAGGTTAAGAGAATCTTCCCAAATCTGGACACACCAGAGAACTTAGTGCTCAGTAATGAATAGATTATTACTCTGAAGCAAAGCTCAGGAGCAAAGCTTTCCAGACAGAAGGAAAACCCCTGCAGAACATGGAGTTATAAAGTAGTCTGGCACATTTGGGGTTAATATTGTCAGGGTGAAGTTACTGGAAATCAGACTGGAGATGCAAGAATGATCCAGATGGTGGAGTGCCTGCCAGCAAAAGGAAATGCCAAGGGGTTTTAAGCCACGAAAAAGTGATGTGGTCACTCCATCAAGGAGGGTTTGCACACTGAGGATATGGGGCTATAGTGCTTGCTGGGGAATTAGCAGCCGACGCAGAGCAACGATACATGGCCAGCAAAGAATATCAGATGTAACTCTAAACAGATTGCTGTTGAAGCAGGACCCTCAGCTATGGTCGCCCATCGGAGGGCAAACTCCACTGGCCCTCAAGTCCCAACAAAGCAGCTCACTGCCCGAGATGCCTACTGGTCTTGAAGGAGATCACATTAGAACCTTTATGAAGCTCTCACTACCCTTCTCATGGCTTTGCAAAGGACCCCTTTTCCAGGTATACTTTCCAAGGGTAGGCCCAGGTAGGCCTTTCAGCTGGTCTAAAGTAGGTTCCTGCAACCTCTTCCCATCCAGAGGGAAATTCTTCCAGTAGGTCTTTGAGGTCAATCAGCTTCATGGCATGATGTTTACGAGCTTTAGGCTGCTGCAGAGCTGGAGCTGTGTCCTACTTACCTCTGAATTTCAATACTCAGGTCCTTACCCATGTGAAGGTTTACTGAATGGAATTCTTGGGCACTTACCTTCCCCTCTGTGAGAACACCCAGAGTGAAAATTGCACATTTTCAATTTTCCTGAGAGTCTCGATGCGTTATTTTGCCATTAATTATCCAGCAATCAGAGGTTTGGGTTTAATATTTTAAGAAGCAGAATTTTAATGAGCAATGAAGTGTAAATATTTATGTCCAAAAACAACATAGCTGCAATTAATCGGAGCCCCAGCTTCTCAGTGTCAGAGTTTCTAGGTATTGTGCTCTCTAATCTTATTTTCCAGCCTGCGTCTGTAGGCACAGTTTATTTCTACTTCCCCTTTTGTGTGGCAACGTTTTTGTAAGTATGAAGGTTCAGGAATAAGGGGTCCAAATTGGTCCCTAAGACCCTACCTAGGAGAAGCATGCTGAATCTATAGAAGAAATCCTAGTATACCATCTTTGTTTTTTTTTTCTTTTAAAGATTGACTCTTTATGCAAACCTGCCATCAATGTCTATGTATAATTGTCTGAGCAGGTACTTGTCTTAAACATCTGCTCACACTGGCAGGCTCCAAAATAAATCTCCACATTAGCAACTTTCACTTAAAAAAAAAAAAGATCCGGAAACATCTGCTGAGCTATTTTCTCTTTTCCCCTTTCCTCCTTCCCTCCCAGGTCTGTTGAAGCAGAGTGAGGTGAGCATGCATCTTGAGACTTCAATCTCAAGTAAAGGAGCCTCAGAAGGAAAACAGCCACTTTGAAAAGGATTTTTTTTTTAAATCTAGAGTTCAGGGAAGGAAGTGGGGTAGGGGGCGAGATGATAGCTGTAGGGGGTAGACACAGTTCTGGAAGTGCTTCCAATAATGCCAGCTTCAGAAACCGAGCTTGAGGCTCATATAGTGTGATATATGTCAATGGGTTTAGCATATAGTGGCCATTGATATAAACTGATCGAGTCCTGACAGACAAGTACAATTTCAGGGGAAATAATTAATGAGATGAACTGAAATTCTCTCCCCCAAATGGCTCTGATATCTGGTAGACAGACAAACTGTTCTTTGGCTCCTGTTCATATCAGCTACATTCCAATTCATAAGAGAATGCCAAAGGAGCCCTTAGGAAAACCTAACACCATCACCCATCCTCTACTTTAAGACCAGGTCCACTCCTCCATCCTTAAATTGGAAAGCCCCTGAGAGAAAAAAAGATTACCTTTTCCTGGGGTGTTTTCCCATCAGCTTTAGCAAAGAACCTTGAGAAAAAGTGGTGCCCAAGAACACACACTGACTTAAACCCAATAGGATCAAAATAGAAAAAAGAAGATGGAGACGTCATTTCACTTCTGGGTTTGGCTTTTCCCATGGGGGCATATATTCTGAACAGCCTGGGAAATTCTAGAAGTTCATAATCTTTGATTCCTCAAAGCCCCTTTAACTTCAAACCCAGGTTCTTCCCAAAACATGTCCAACTTTGGGAGACATTTGTTAATTGTTTTTCCATTTTAATTTCAAATGTCACCTGCACTGGGAAGATTTCCAGAGACATCCAATCACTCTATACCTTTCTAGTATATTTTACATGTCTAGGTGTATTAGTTATGGTATTAGATGTTATAGGAGATGGATCTGGAAATCTCAATGCTTTATTAGGAGAGAAATGTATTAAGGTGGATATGAGATGGGGCAGGGGTTGTGCTCCAAGCAGTCAGCCAGGAACCCACACTGGTGGAGACTCCGGTATCACCACCATGTGGCTTCCAAGGTCCTACAGGACTTTGATGTCCTCCTGGCAGGTGAGGGAGAGGGATCATAAAAGATCCTGCAGAAAGTTCTGAAGGGTGAGCTTTGGAAGTAGCCTACATCACTTTGTGCAGTTCACTTGGTAGAACCAGAGAGGGGCTAGGATGTGTGGGCACTGACTGAGCTGCCATTTCTCCAGCAACAACTCTAGCCAAGCTTTGCTGATCACACAATAGAGGTGAGATTTCATGGTAATTAAGAATGTGGCTCCTGGAAATGGATTGCTTGGCTTGACTCCCAATTCTAGGTCTTGTTCACTGATTGTTTCTGGACATAATGATAATTGTTGGGAGAAAATAAATGAGTTAATATACTTCCAGGGATTAGAATAGCATTAAGACTATTACAAGAACTCAGTATAGGTGTGTTGTTTTATAGCTTCCTAAAGTTAGCATCTAGTAAGTGATATCTACTTTTATAGCTAGGTTACCTGAATCCTTATGTACATCTTAGCTCTGAGCCTAGTTTCTCAGTTATTCCTGCTCTTCTCTGAGCCACCTTTATCCACCAATTCATTCTCTTTTTGTTCCACTAAACAGAGCTGGTTATTCTTGTCTGTAACCCAAATTTCCTTAGCTTACAATTTAGAGCGATATTTATTCATCTATGAAAATTGTTAATATGAAGTAGGTAAACTCTAAGTCTTAACATCGAGATTCTAGCATCCCTTTTCTTCTACTTATTTATTTTTAAGTAATTTGCATCTTGGATATAGAGATAGAGACTGCTATGCTTATTACAAATAATTTAGACATGCAGGATATTACAGTTTGAAATCTCCAGATGGCTACTGTTTTTTTATTTTATTTTATTAAGTTTAAAAAAAAATGCTACTTCATACTCCACATTCACATTCACAGGTTATAGGCAAATACCGTTTGGATGTTTTTTTTTTTGTTCTTTTTCAATTCTCAAATCTCATTTTCTAAAATTAATGTTTTAAAATAAATCAAGTTAACATTAATGCAAGTGACTGTTAGAAGTTTCACATGAAGCCTAAAGAATGAGAGTATGCACCCTTGTTCCTCCATCATGTTCGTTCATACAGTTGTTTCTTTCTTTAAATTAATAGTGCCATTTGTGACAACATGGATGGATCTTGAGATTATTATGCTAAGCGAAATAAGTCAGACAGAAAAAGTAAAGAACCACATGACTTCACTCATATGTGGGATATAAAACTGAAAACAACAAAGGAACAAGTCGAACAATTAAAGAAACAAAAGCTCATAGACACAGACAATAGTTTAGTGGTTACCAGAGGGTAAGCGGGGAGAGAGGGGTGGTAGATGAGGGTAAACGGGATTAAATACTGTATATGGTGATGGAAGGAAAACTGACTCTGGGTGATGAACACACAATGTGATATAGAGATGATGTATTACAGAATTGTACACCTGCAACCTATGTAATTTTACTATGCATTGTCACCCCAATAAATTTTAATTAAAAATAAGTAAACTATCATTGCCACATTTTTATTAAAAAAAACCAAAATGCAACTTTCCCATCTTTTGCAACTCATCTAGTCAAGTTGAATTTCATTCAAACGCTCCAGATAAAACAAGACCCCTCCTTCAGCCCTGGCCTCAGGCCCCTCCTCTCTGTGCAGGTAATTACCAGCTACCCTGTAGCGGCAGCGCACTTATCTTTGTAGCCTGGTTTAAATGCCTTTGTATAGAGTGTTCCTTTGTCTGTAAGGTTTTTGGACTATGATTTTTGTTGCCACCTGGAGTCACTGTTTTTCTCACTTGACAATATATCTCTGAGAACTTAACGTGTTAATATTGATCGACCTCGTTATTTTAGAGGCCGCATTGTGTTCTATGCAACATCCACAACTCCTAGCCGTTCCCTTACTAACAGCCACTAGATAGATCTCTAATACCAACCTGCCCTCTGGATCAGGTCTGCCTATGTACAATCCCACCAGAACGTGAGGTGTCTCCGTCTCCCAACCCCTTGCCAAACATGGCTATTGTTAATCTTTCCATTTTTGCCAGCGCTGTCTTGGATTAGGAGTAGTGCCTTGTTGTTGTCTTCATTTGCATTTCACTGGGCTGGAATAACTTTTTATATGCTTATTGATCTTTTGTATCTTCCTTCTGTAAGTTTCATGTTCAATTTTCTATTGTGCTATTTGTCTTTCCCTTATTGATTTGTGAGAGTTATTTATGTGTCCCTGATATAGCTGCTGCTTGCTACATACATTGCAAATGTTTTCTTCTCCTCCAGCTTTCTACCCACCTTTGGTTCATTTGATCTCCTCCTTTGAATTCTTCATATGTCATTAGGTTCATTGGCTACTTGGTACTCACGTGGAAATCTATGCTTCTCTCCACTCACCACTTGTACCTGTGAACAATTCACAATTACCCAGATTTGGTACTGGAAGTACTTTTTTGTGTGTTCCCTAACCAAGAGATTATAGGTCTACCCCTGGCCTTACACCCATTGGGTCTTTTCTGGTCAACTGGCTGACATTCTGAATTTAGGTCTTCATTCCTCTGACGGCTCATGCTGTCCTAAATAGTATGAGGTAGATCACACGGCCTGTGCCCCAATATTCCCCTAGACCGGTTCCTTAGCTCTCTACCTCAGGCTGTGAGAGAGGAGGCAGACATTTATGAGCAAATCACAATTAAATTACACTGAGTCATTATTACAACATAATTACGATCGCTCCGTAAGCAGTCGTAATTCTTCACCATTGCTTTCAGTTTTCGATAGCAGAGTTAACTTAATATTTTTATTTAAGTGAAGAAAGGCAAATTAGAAACATGACGTGACAATCAATGCTTCCTTTCCCTGCTCCTGACTTCCAAATATGTAGAAAGTTCTGTCGATTCCAGCTGCTAAAAGCCTGGAACCCTAGGTGTACAAAGTACAAAGATACATAAGGAATACTGAGTGTTCAGGAGGGAGTTAGGGATAGGATGGCAGGGAGGAGGTGTGGAAGGAAACCTGGGGAATGGAGAAGCTTCAGAGAAAGGCACAGAGAATAATCAAAGCTTGTTGGCCCGAGCTATGACATTCAATCCAATCTCAAATCCAATGGGAGACATTGGAGGACTTCAATTGGGGGAGAAACACACTCCAATATTTGTTTCCAAAAGATTAACATGGCTGTTGAGTGAAGGAAGGATAACAGAGGAGCAAGAGTTTTGGAAGACATTAAGTAAATGAGCTTTGAAAGCATGTTGAATGGAGAAAGATAGGATGAAAGAGTTGTTTTTATTTTCAGGTTTGTCCATTGATGGGTCAATCAGATAAAATCAATAAGTCTTTGAGTTATTTTATCTTTAGTGTTCTGTTTTCAACCATCAGCTAGAACCTACAATTGTATCTTTTGAAGACATGTCCAAGGGGAGGTTTGTTTTCAACAACAAAACCCCCCAAAATTATGTTTTTTTTTATTTTAAACATTTCTGTTAGGTTAAAACTATAGTGTTTGGACTTACTATTTCTATCTTGACAGAGAGAGAATCTATCTTGTTAAGTTAATGGAAGTGAATTCATGAGTGGATAAAATTCTGGTTAACACAGCCAGATCATACAATGATTCATCCTTCTGTGCCCTACGTAAGGCTTTACAATTGAAAATATAAATTTCTTTCAGGTAAAATTGATTGAAGCAAAAGATACGTTTTATGTGAATTTTTCATAATGGTCTTGGAACTCTTCAATTTGCAATTAGAGGTCTAATTATGATCAGATTGGGCTATAATTCTCTCACTGGTATAGTTGATCAGTTTTCATTTTTTTTTTTTACAGTTTAGCCTGGTGAAATGACCAATGACCGTAACAAAATATGCACACACACCATCACTTATGTAATATTTGACATCATGCAAGTTTTTTTACTTTGTCTAAGCATCATTCTCCTCATGTTTAAAATGGGTATAATTATAGCTTATCTTTCTCAGTCATAGAGTCTCAAGATGATCAAGTGAGTTCCATAGTTATAAAGATTAGAGATATAATTATTGTTGATGTTGTTATGCAACAAGGTGAGAGATGATTCTGCACCATGATATAAAACTGCATGTCACAAAGTGCCTTTCAAAAACACTATTTTGACAGGACGTTCTCCATAATAGTTTTTCCAATAACCTGACATGACTGTTGAACTGAAATGTATTTCGAGTTATTCTTTCACTCAGCTAATATATGTTGAGTGAGTGAATGATGCCATCAAATTATGTCAATGTGACTTTAGAAATATCCCTTTATCCTGTCCAATCCTTGTTTACCCATGACCCTGGCTCACCATCTCCTACTCTGACTGACTCAGCACCCTCCCTACCAGCCTCCCTTCCACCCCTTATTGCCAGAGAACACCCTCTATAGAGATGCCCAAAAGGTTCATTGCAAATACCATATCTCATCAGCCACTCCTCTGCTCATGTGTCTTCCATGGCCCCCCATCACCTGCGGTTTGACAGAAGTCTAACTCCCTGCTATGGCTTGTGACCCCTCTACTGCTCTAACCCATCTAAATGGCCAGTTGCTGAGATTTGCCATATTGTTTTACCCTCCCATGGGTTACACATGCCACTTCTCCTTGCTTGGAACATTTCTGCAGCCCCCACCCCCACCTTCACCCGGCTGACTATTCCTGGTCACTAACCAGGTCTGGAACCATCTTCTGGATGATGTCTTTCATGACCTCTCACCTTTGAGGAATCAACCTTTCCCTCCATTTAGCTAATTGTGTACTTTGTATGTAACTCTGTCATCTCACTTCCTGCACTGTGACTCTCCAGGGAGCACGGGAGATGTAGAACCTCAGGGCCCATGTGCTGCTCTTATCTTGGAACTTTGCCTGATGCCCAGCACCACACCCTCAAAAATTCTGCTGAACTGATTTCCAGCGGTTTGAATTTCATTAATAAATTCTTTCAATTTCAACTTGACTAATATTTATTTTGCACCGGCTGTATGACACAACTTGGAGGATACCTACAAGGTCAATCGTGAACAGAGCACGTGGATGTCTGCCTTCATGGAATTTTCATCTCGAAAGAGAGACCAGTATTGCAGTTGAGACTGTGAACTCCACTGAAAGCTCCTTGAGAATGGGGATGTCTCTGATCTAAACGTACATGGCACGAGCACACTCTATGTGTTCAGTACATGCCATTGTATAAATGACTGTGCTGGTGGGATCGACCCCAGCTCCTACAGATTACTTTGTAATCTGAATGCTTTGCAGGTATGTCTATTTGCTTTTTTAACGCTGGAATCCATTGCATGCCATGGATCACATCAGAGTTGCTGGCTCTAATTTTAGAAGACAGAATGTTACAGGACCAACAGCCATCTGTTTCCTTTGAGCAAATCTGCAATGGCAAAGTGTGAATGCAGATTTTTGTAATGTTTATTGACTTTTTATTATAAACTTTTTGTTTTATTAATTGAATGAAATTTAGAAAATAAAAAAGGATCAAGAAGAAAATTAACATTACCTAGAGGTACTCTCTGTCAACATTTTAATACATTCCTTTCAAGCTTTTATGAGTGTGTGTACAGTGTGTGTGTGTGTGTGTGTGTGTGTGTGTGTGTGTGTACACGTGTACAGGGTGACCAAGAAGTCTTAAAACATAGGCACATACATACTAAATGGTTAGTTTATGGCTCATTATATACTTGATAACATAGTAGTACCAGTATTTCCAGAATTTATGGTATATATGATCTATGTCTATTGGTAAATGTTTGGTGGGTATATATTGATGGCACTCTTCCCTTAGAGCTTATAAAAGTCTATGTGTTACATCTCTTTTAATTTCACTATCAAGTGGTTTGTTACAATAAAGCAAGGGTTCTACGGAATTCTGTCAGATGTAGTATTTGCACAGAGGCACAAAAACCATCTCCTTTATTTTTTAGCTCATGGGCTCCCCCTTCTACTGCTGCTCCCCAAAGCCGTTAGTCTGACACCTGCCAGGGAGAGATGCTGAGACCCACGGCTCACTGGACTTGGGTTGGGGTTGGGTGATAGCCCTGCGTAACACACAGGTTTACAGCCACGGGGACCCCCCGGGATGTTTCACAGATAGTGTTAGACAGCTTGGTCTGCCATCTTGGTGCAAGAATGATGGATCCTGCACCATCTTCCTCACCATCTTGAATGCCACTTCCTTCTCCAATAACATTCATTTCTACCAACCTTTGTGCTAATTAACACGTCTTCTAATGTACATTTTAACAATATTATCAGTGTCATATAACCACTCTCAAGGCAATGATTCTTGGTGGGAGTATTTTAAATGCTCAATAACAGCCTGGATTTAAACTAAAATTTACTCACAAATATTAAATTTTACCTACAAACATCACACTATTTATACAGAAGTATTTTTAAAGTAAATTACCTTGCAGTTATTATAAGCAACTAACAAATATTTTTTAATTGAACACATCTGAATATCAATACCTATGTTTGTTATGTAAGGATCCACCTGTAGCTAACACGCATGACTGCATAGCTATAAACAGAGATACCTAAACAGAGCAAATTCACATTATTAAGTGTTGGCTTCAAATACTTTTTCAAAATGAATGTTGCACAATTTTCACAACTGCCTACATTTCTGACATGCTACTTTTTCCAATTAACATTATATTTTGAGCATTGTTTCCTTGCCATGAATACCTTTAAAATGAAAGATTTTTAAAAAAAGACTGTTACTTGTGGCTTTTCTTTACTTGACATTATACAGCTCATCTCTTAAAATAAAAGAATGGCTACAATTTATTGCAAGTTTGCTATGTGTCAGAAAGCGTGTTGGGAATTTTCAAACATTATCTCATTTAATTCTCACAAATGCAGCGCAAAGGATTTACGTAATTTCCTAAATCCATATAATAATGTTGTTCAAATGTTCTCAAATATGAAATACACCCTTATTATACTAAACTGCTTTAAAGAGCTTTGAAAAAAATTGATATTAAGCAGCAACTATCAAATGTGTACTATATTCTAGGCAGTCTGTAGGAACATTTTTAAGTGCTCACTTATTTAATATTTATTCTCACCTATAGCTGAGAGCTCATCAAAGCTTTGTCTACAGCCACTCTGTCCTTTGATCCCTTAATCAGCCACCTGAGGGGGTCTCATTGAAGCAAAGAATCTCCGAGTTCTGGGGTTGACTGTCCAAGGGTTCTTCTAGTGCCCGGTAATCTCCAGGAATAGGGACCCCACTGCCTGCTAAGACTGCTCCCATCCCTGCCAGTTTGCCTCTGACTACCAAGGCCTTCCCTTCATGCTGGCAAAACAGGCGATAGCAATGTGGGAAGATGGTCTGAGATCAGAGTGGCCTTCCCTTGCTTTCTAGGATTTGGCTTTCACACTCATCGTGTTCCAACCTGACCAAACATCCCCTCTCCTTAGAGCAACCACTCCCCGTGATCAGACAGGACCCACTGCAATGTGGCGGTCAGAATGCTGGCTTTGGAATGACACACTTGTTTTGTGGCTGACCTGGCATTAACTAGGAGTTGGCAGCTCGATTTTCCTCCATGAGTCTTGGTCTTCTCAGAAGTAAGATGGGGTCCTGATACTTTCCTAGCAGCATGCTTCTCAGGGTGAGGGGAAGTATACGTGATGCTCCAAGGAGGTGCTTACACAGTATTAGGTGCTCAATAGCTAGCAGGTTACCCTTAGAGTTACTAATGTAAGAATCTTTCTCATTTCTCATATTCATTCCATAAATATTTATCAAACACCTGCTCGGTTCCAGGTTATCTAAAAGCTGTCCAAAGGTCGGTTGGTGGGTAAATAGCAGAGGAATCAGCTTCAGGAGTAAGATGGTGAATCTCCCTCCCTCCATGTTCCATGGAAAAGACCACCTACTTGGTGCCCCCAAGGTTTTTGTAGTGGTTTCTCAGGACCTCCACAACAAATTCCCACAGATTTAGTGCCTTAAAACAACAGAAATTCTTTTCTCTCATAGTTCTGGAGTCGAGTCCAAAATCAAGATGCCAGTGGGCCACGTTCCCTCTGGAGGCTCTAGGGGACAGCCTTTCTCTGCCTCTGCCAGCTTTTGGTGGCTCCTGGCGTTCCTTGGCTTGTGACAGCATAATGACACTCTCTTCCTCTTTTTCCCTGCATCTTTTTCTCTCTCACCTTTTTGAGTCTTTTATAAGGAGACCTGTCATTGGAGTCAGGGCCTACCCTAATCCAGGATGATTTTATCTTGAGATCCTTAAACTTATTTGCATCTGCAAAGATCTTTCTTCCAAATACAGTCACATTCCATGGTTCCAAGGGGACAGATCTGTTGGGAGGCATCTCTTCAACACACTATACCATAGATTCCGACTATCTGCTTTCTGGAAAATGCTGTAAAACTCTGCCAAGTTCAAGCATTTGTGTACAGAGGAGGGGGCAAAGAAATAGGACAGACTATCATCATTATAATCAAACCTTACTCTCTGGGTTATATTTAATTTAATTTCAGGCACCTTCCAGCTCGAGCTCCCTGAACAATGCTTTGACTCCAGAGCATTTAACTCGTTTCTCTGCCCCTTAAAATTTGATGTGAGAGTTTGGGCAGGTGACCGATCTTCCATTGGATTCAGGAAGCTCTTATATAAAACTGGAATGACAAAGGTGATGAACAGGGCTGTTGTGGAGATTGAATGACACCCTGATTGTGAGATATCGAGTCTCCTGACAGACACATAACAGAGCCTTAGGAGACAGCTGATGTTTTTGTTCCCTGCCTTGACTGACTCACATTTCCAGTCGTGGTTTTTCTCTCGCAGGCCACAGACTGAAAATCACATCCACTAAGTGTAGCTGTAACTTGAATTCCCAGCAGGTGACTTATTTCCTCTATTTCAAAGTTCTGGAAAGGCGGCTAACTCTTGGGCCCATGACCTGCCAAAAACTGGGAGCCTAGTTCTATTGTCCTTAGTGTTTCTATCCATTTCTCCAAGGCTATTCTCTTAGTCTGTCTGGAATTTGTTTAATCACCCTTGCAAGTAATTGCTCGTAAAGGAGGGTTCTGGTTCATTCTGTCTCTCAGGCCCCGCTGTACACCTGAAATGTGGTGGGGCTCGGGGCATCTTCACTGTCTGCTGCTCATTTCAAATGGCTAACAGGTATCGGGCGTGAGCATTTGTTGGGGAGAGAAGGGGCACCAATGGCAGGGCAGTGAAAGCACCAAGGGCATGAAGTTGAAGGTCTTACTGTCCTGACTCCTTGGAGGCTGGGTTGCACTCTACCAAAACCCTGCATGTTTTTAAATTAAAGTATAGCTAACATACAATATTATATTAGTTTCAGGTGGACAACAGATTGATTCAATATTTATATACTTTATAATGTGATCACCATGATAAGTCTAGTAACCATCTGTCACCATACAAAGTTAACTAGATTCCCTGTGCTGTACATTACAGCCCTGTAACTTATTTATTTTGCAACTGGAAGTTTGTACCCTTATTTCCTTTCACTCTTTTCACCCATCTCCTCCCCCACCCCCCACCTCTCTGGTGACTATCAGTTATTCTCTGTATCTATGAGTCTGTTTCTGTTTTGTTTTATTTTTTCATTTATTTTGTTTTTTAGTTTTACATATAAGTGAAATCAAAGGATATTTGTATTTCTCTGTCTGACTTATTTCACTTACCACAGTACACTCTAGGTCCACCCATATTGTCTCAAATGACAGGATTTCCTTCTTTTTATGGCTGAGTTATATTCCATTGCATATATGTACAATATCTTCCTTATCCATTCATCTACAGATGCACACCTAGGTTCTTTCCATATCTTGGCTATTGTAAATAATGCTGCAGTGGACAAAAGAGGTGTGTATATATTTTTGAATACGTGTTTTTCATTTTCTTTGGATAAGTACCCAAAAGTAGAATTTCTGGGTCTTATGGTAGTTCCATTTTTAATTTATTGAGGAACCTCCATACTGTCTTCCATAGTGGCACCAATTCACTTGTCAGGCTGTCCTTCCCATGCCATTATCTCTTTGGAAGCTGATACCACACCCTCTCCTTGTCTCTTCAGACCCCCAGGTGACAATAGCTCTCCACTGTAACCAGCACCTGGAACTGAACCATGCTCCCACCCCCGACCCCACATCCCCAGAAAAACAAAACAAAACAAAACAAAACAACAACAAAAAACAAAATCTTGAGCACATCACTGTAACGAGTCCGGTTCTTAATTTCTTCTCAAACTTCCCAACTAGAGTATGCCACCTTTTTGCTGTTCTGACTCTGCCAGACATAGTAATTACAACCACAGGTAATACCAGAAAAAAGGCCCTCAAATTAAGGTTCTCGGGTTAACAGTCACCAATATTTGCAAACACACAAATAGCCCGTTCTCAGTGGAGAAATGGAATAGGGGGAGTCTGTGTCCTGTGCAGACACTGTGATTACAAAATTACCACCAGTAAGGTATGGGGGGAAGTCCAAGAGTGGAACAAAGTATAACCAGAGCCAAGGAAACTGGAACCACAGAGACACGGCTCTGCAGCTCTCTCCTCACTCCCATGGACGCGCTCCCTTCCGGACTTTTCCCTCAAATGATCAATGGCAAGCACGTTATAGCTTTAGTTACTGTAGACTGGGACTTCTGTCATCAGTCCCCTCCCCCCCCCCGCCATACACACACCTTTAAATGGCATAAAAGAACCTCTACAAACGTCAGCAGAGGATCAGAGGGATGGAAGAAGGGAAGGAAGAAAGGGGGACATAAAACAAGGTGTGAGGGATGAGAAGGCTTGCCGAAGCTCCCAGAGCCGGTCGGCGGCAGAACATCAGCTGAGGCTCCTAACCCCACAGCTGTCATCCGGTTCCACTCTCCACAGTGAGGGTAGAGGCTGTCAATTCAGTCTTCACTTGAAACTTTCTTAGGGTTCTGAAGTCCTGGTACAAACAGCTACAGTGCAGAGATCAGAGTCCAAAGTGTTCCTTTTCATTTGCCACTTTCAGAGGACAGCTCGGCACCCTGTAATTGGTCCACGTGGGCAGTATCCCCCCTGGTACACAGCATCACACATTTAGTCTCTGAATGCTGCTCTGTCTCTCTGGCTCCCTCTGTAAATACCCTTGCTACCTTTGAAGGAGAACAGCGGGCACTTAAGATCCTTTGATGAAAGACCCCTCAACTGAATCCTTTGAATAATGAGCAATTATTGTACTTTCATGAGAAATCTCCTAGCCGTGTCCTGTAATGGGAATTGACAAGATCTGAGGGGAGTCTAAAGTCAGGTCTTCTAAACCATCACTGCTCATAATTAGTAAAGATGTGATTGTTAATAAGCTCCATTTCCCCTACTTAGAGGAGTGCGTGGTTGGGTTCTCCAGGGAAATCGTGTCCATGAGTCATGCAGAGAAACTGAGCCAGCCAGGGACCCTGGTTTTGTAACTCAGAGGCCACCCCTCAGTGGTAAGAACCTCAGGACTGCCTGTGACCTTGGGCAGGCCATAACACTTCTGAGTCTCGGTTTTCTCATCTGTAAAATAGGAATAAGTCAATTTTGACAAACATGTGGGGATTGTTTTCACTTTGAAAAATGCTATACGGATGTGTGACTTAGCATCTTTCTTAGTAGCATCACTGTCGACCTGATAACCATATGTGGTAACATGGCTCTGGTTTCTGCTTTGTTCTATTGCTCAATAATTCGGTTTCTATGTTGTGTGTATTATATATCTTAGCTCCAATTACCTTAGGCATAACGATTCAGTAAAAACGCAGTTCATCACGATTTTCTCTTCTTTGTCCGTCTGTCTTACCTTCCCCTATCTTTGTTTAAACTTCCTTCGTCTTCCTCTCTGCCTGCCATTATGGTTTCCAATTCTCCTACTGGACTCACCAAGGTAATTTCTCTGCATTTCCACCAATATCCACCACTGTTTCAGTTAGCGTTTATTGCAGTGATCCTGTGATGCACCAGCTGAACTCAGCAGCATACTTGACAATGGTAAATGGATGTTGGCTCACACGTCTGTGTTACCTGGAGTTTGGCCAATCTAGGCCCGGCTTAGCTGAGCTGGGCTCCAACATATGAGTCATGTTTCGGTCTGTGCCACTGTCTCTCACCCTCCCTGAACCAGCAGACACCCAAGGCATGTTCTTCTCATAGTGAAAGCAGGTGTGCAAGAAGCAGATATGCAAGAAGTATGAAAAGGCAAGTGTGCACACATGGACACATGTTAGGCAATTGATCAAATAAGAATTATGAACACCTAATTCAGTAAATTCAGTCATGTGGTCAAGTGCTAGGTCAAGGAGTAGGTAAGCGAAAACAACCATCAGGACCCCAAAGCTAATCACACGGCAAGCCCAACATCCACGGCGGGTGGGGTTTGGGTGGGGAGGGGGTTGGCAAGAGAATGAGTATTTGCTGAACAGCCATCCAGTGAATCACAGATGATATCATTCCAAAGTCTTAGCTGAGCTGATACTAGATTTCATTTGCATTTTTTCTATGCCTTCTAGGAAAAAAAGAAAACTTTTTACATGATTTTTTTCTGACATTTATTGCACTTATTCTTCTGTGGATTGCTTTTTCGTGTTGTTTCTGTTAGAGAACTTGATAAGCAGCAGACAGTCATTGTTTCATGTATCAAGGATAATCATGGTAGGTTATCCTCTGCTTTTAAATTTTGTATGTAATGCTTTAATATGCAAATTTAAATTTTTTACTCTTTTCAAATCTATGACTTTTTAGTTTATAATTTGCACCTTAGATGTCATACTTAGAAAAGACCTTCCTTATCATAAGATCATACGCCTATGTTTTCTTTTGGTGCTATTTGGTTTTCAAGCTTTTCAACCATATCTATATCTATATCTGTATCTGTATCTGTATCTGTATCTGTATCTATATCTATATCTATCTATGTATATAATGTTCATATATAATGTTTATATATACAATGTTTATATATAATGTTTACATATTATATATATATATTTCCTCTCTGGTACACATTTCACAAAGGAATTCTTTTATATTCCCAAATGAATAACCACATTTTATGTTTATGATGTGCTTTGAAGAGGAATTCACTTTACAGTGACCGGGCCGAGTTGGGGTGGTTGAGGGCAATGAGGTTCCCAGAGCACAGGGGACCAGGGCGCAGGGCAGGCCTGGGGCAGAAGTGTGTGCTGGGAGCGCCAGACGTTCACAGCTACCAGGGCATCCGTGTGTTATGGGTCCACGAGGCAGGAGGTCAGGGGCTGAATCACCATGGACTAAGGGCCTCGGTCAAGAGTCCCGAGTTTACTCCAGGGACAATGGGCCAGCTCATCTGCACCATGTTTCTGTTAGCCCAGGGACCTGGCTCCAAGGACCTGGCTCCAAGGACTCCTGCAGCAGCGCAGGGGTTAGATATCCAGCACCAAGGGCACACGGGCAATTCTTAGCAGCCTGCTTCTCTTTCTGCTGAGAGAGAAGGAAGAGGCCTCTGTTGCCTGCTGGGCTGCTCACCAGGCCAAGGGCTTGGCGATGGGGAAGCCCAGTCCAGAGAACAACTGCCAGGGTTCGGGGGTGGGGAGGAGCCCATTTGCTGCCCCAGGAAAGGAAGTCCATCCCTAGGACAGCCAGTGAAATCTGCATGCCATCCCGACTGAGATTGAAAGGTACACATCAAAATGTGGAAGAAAATTCTTGTGGGAAAAGGGATGTCCTGATGTTTCTGGGACCTTTGACTGAATTTGATCAAAGTATGATATCCAGGGTGAGCCCCCAAACAGAAGTTCACATCAGGTCGAGCAGTTTCTGAACAGGCTGACGATTCTGTTCAGCAAGCTTTCAATGCAGACTGGTATGGGCTGACAGCTAAGTTGTGAGCTCTGGGCCTACAGGGGATACAAAACAAGATTGCCAACCCCAGGAGTGCACAGTCTGGGGGGGCGGGGGTGAGACCAGAGCATATACAAATCACATTGGGGATTGTGCTGAAATAGTGATCTAATCAAAGTGCTACAGGATTAGGCAAGAGATGGGGAATGAGATTGATTTGGGCCAGGCAATCAAGGTAGCCTTCCTGGAAGGCAGTGGGATTTAGGCAGGACTACATTCATTCTTAGGATGAAATAACAATAGTAACACAGCTAGAGGTGGCTACTAACTTGTGGGGCCTAGTGTAAAATGAAAACGGGGAACCCCTTGTTCAAATGCAGGAAAATAAATTCCATTGAAGATACTAAAACTAAAGCTTTTTTCCCCTCTGTGGTCTACCAACTTGTCATGGTGTTTTTATTTGGCAGTTAATGTCATTCTTAGTAAATAAAAATTACAAATTTAAATGATTAGCATGAGTTTTCCCATTCATCTTCATATCGTGCAGTGCCAGCTTTAAATGTAAGTATGAGCATTTATCTCATATTTAGAATTGCCAAAATTGCACAATTTGCATTTTATTGCTCCTACGTACTTTATTTGTAGCACAACAGTAGAAATGATGTATGAAACTAACTCACTTATTTTTTTTTCTTTCACTTCTTTATATATGTACCTTCAGCCAGCACTCTCTACCTTTTGCTTACTGATAAGTAAGGAAGGGCAGACAGGTAAGCGGACTATGCGTTGCCTTCTCTTTCTCTTTCCTTCTATGTCATCATTTCCAGCATAGGTGGTCGGCTAATATGGGGAAGTAACAGGAGTGGGACAGTATATGTATGAGACGGTTCCTTGGTCTTTTGCTTTTCTTGGAATGGCACTGCTTCATTCCTGTGTTTGAAGCAAGTTTTGGCTCAAAGAGACAACATGATTCCAAGCTGTCAATGCCTCTGCTTAATCAAAGATGTAAGAAAAGATGAAACAGTGCCATTTTCAACAACATGGATGGACCTTGAGATTATAATGCTAAGCAAAATAAGTCAGACAGAAAAAGTTGAGAACCATATGATTTCACTGATATGTGGGATATAAAATTGAAAGCAACAAAGGAACAAGAAAAACAAATGAAGAAATAAAACTCATAGACACAGACAATAGTTTAGTGGTTACCAGAGGGTAAGGGGGGAGGGGTGGTAGAAGAGGGTAAAGGGGGTCAAATATATGGTGATGGAAAGAGAACTGACTCCGGTTGGTGAACACACAATGTGATACTTAGATGATGTATTACAGGACTGTACACCTAAAATCTATGTAACTTTATTAGCATTTGTCACCCCAATAAACTTTAATTAAAAAAAAGGTGTAACCCGTTTACTTATATTAGCTTTGAGTCTCATTGAACTCCTATGCAACGTGAATCCATTAGAATTCTGTGCTCATGGAGATTTGGAATGCTACATGCGAATGTGGTGGCCAGGGATGGTGGGTGGAGATATTGCGCTCATCTCCTCTTCTCATGGGTGTGCCAAGTCAGCTCACTGGGCTTCACTTACGAAACAGAAGTTCAAAGATAAAATTATTGGGAATTTCAGGAAGGTGCCAGCAGAGCACTGAACCAAGGAAGGTGTTCTTCTGAGAAGCACAGCTCATATGCTGCTGGCAATCATTTTTTTTTTTGAACAAGCAGTTAGGAATTGGCACTGTGATGGCGACTCTATGTCAATTATCTAACTTAATTTTTATAGTAACCTCATAAGTATGTCCACTATATGGATGAGAGAACTGAGGTGTGGAAGAATAATCATCCTTGATCAAGATCCTGCAGCCGGCATATGGAGCCCGACTCAATCGCCTGCTGTCTGACTCTGGGGCCCGAGCCCTGGACCTCTGCTCTGTCTTCGTGGGAGTACGACAGGCAGCAGGAGGGCCTTCCAGATGGAGGGGAGAGAGCATGAGCTTGGTGTGTGTGCTCCGGCATCAATCAATCATAAAGGCATTCATGCATTTCTCATTTCATCAGCACCTTCTAGGATATTTGGATTAAGCTGGCATTTCAGCAATTTCTTGGGATAGAGTGGAACTACTCTGCTTTTTTCCTTCCCAGCATACCTGCCTTTGGAAATCATTCTATTCCCACTCTGAAAGAATCCCATTAATTCTGTGAGGTTCAGATGCAGCAATGCTTGGCACGTAAGGTGACTGAGAATCAAAGGAGAGGAGCCATGCGAAGGTCTTAGGGCAATTCTGAACACAAAATGCGTGTGATATAAATAGTAGGTAATTTTTTTTATTACTGTTTCAAGAACAAACTAGTTATTAAAGTCAAGCCAATCAAAGCTCTCCTTGATCCTTTAGCTGGAGCTCTTCATAAAAATTCTCTCTCTCCCTTTGGGATCATAAGCTCTAACAATCTAGGAAGCCTAGAGCTTCTGGGGCCCCCTTGCCTCTAATATGGAGAGACTTTAAGAATGAGGCCAAGCAGAGAAAAGCAGGGCTGCAAATGAAAAGAGATAGATAGAGATAAAGCTAGGGATAGAGATAGAGACAGAGATGATAGAGATAGAGATAGAGATAGAGATAGAGATAGGTAGATAGACAGAGAGTTGGATCACATTTTTTGAACTCCTGTCTCTAGACATACTTGAATCTAGCCTCCTTGGATTTCCAGATAAATTGCTTTTCTCCATTAATTTAGTTTGAGTTGTGCTTTTGTCACCTGTAACCTATAAAAAAGTTCTAATTAATACTGGAGCACATATTAGTGTCCATACATGCAAAGTTAGAGAGCTGTGATCATTCATTCATTCATTGTTCATTGTCAACGTATTTTTGCCTGTCAACCCTGTCCCCGGTACATGCCGAGTGCTATGCGAACATAGTTCTTAAGGAAGTCTGACAGGCTAACATGCTACACTTGGGTAGTCAAACATCCCAGGTTGCCATGGGTAGTGCTGGCTTACACCTGTTGTCCTGGAATGATCCGTTTTACTGTCACAGAGGTTTTGATTTGGAAGACAAATCAATGGTCTCATATCATGACGGCACTGTATACAAGGAGCAGTGGCAGCTTAGGGAAAGGCCACGTGAGAATGTAAGCTCCCTACAGCAGGGGCTCTGCCTGATTGGTCTTCTGCTCTGTCCTCCAACGATGCCTGGCATACTGCGGGGGAGGGGGGGGGCTCCATACACATTTGTTTGTGAAAGGGTAAAATGCAGCCAGGGAGTGGTGCAAAGAAAGCGGCATTACATTTGAGACCCAAAGCCTGGGGGGAGGGTTTTCATGTGAGAATAGGTAGAGGGAACAGTCTTTGCAAAAGTGGAAGGATGTGAGGAAACACGCCTGTGTGGGAGCTAGACACAGTTTGATGCTGCGGGACCACTCACAGTGTGAGCGAAGAAATGGCTAAAGGTGGAAACACTGGCACACAAACCCCAGGAGCCAGAGAGTCTGTCTGTTGGGAAAAGCATAAGCTTTATCCTGAGTGGAATGGCACAGTAGGAGGAGATGTTACTGAAGGGGGTACTTTGCCTATTAAAGAAGATAATTTTGGCTGAAGGGGTAAGCACCAGAGGGAGGAAAATGGAGTTGAGGGAACTTTCCAGAAGATTATGTGAGAATAGAACTTTCTAGAAGACTATGTGAGAATCAAAGGCTTTGCTTGGCACTGTTGTTCCTTGAAGAAGTTTTCCTACAACTCTGGCAAGATGAGAACAGTCAAGACAAGGCAGAATTTATTTGATTTCATGAAATTCAATACATTCAACTGGAAAAAACGCATTTAGAAATCGTCCTTTAAAGCTTTTTTTCCAGCATTACAGCTATCATTTGTTCTACAAAATGTTGATGATAGTGGATGGTGTCCTTGTAAAATATCCATGTATGGCAAAATAAAATGATGCCATTCCTGTGTCACTGGGGGCCCACACAATGCTACCATTCCTACAATTTGGGGGAAATTTTTACACATCTGTTAAATTACCAAGCTTAGTTCCCCTGGTCTGAGAAAGAGTTGATATATTCCTGAACATGGGAACTGGTGGTGGGGTTGCAAATAAGGGTATAGTTTTGAGAAGTATTTAAGAATGCCTTTATGGAATAAAATGCATGGTCAATGGTTGGTTCTATATCAGGGGTAGGACACTTGAACTTCAATCAACTGGATTCTTCAAGTGCAGGTATGAGATTTTATTCCTAGTCCAAATAATGCAGATAATTCCCCCTGGCTATCCATTTTTGTTTATATGGAGCTATTTCTTGCATTGGAACAATCTTATTCTTTTCTCTTGTTGAATATAAATATTTCCGTCTCTTGGTGGACAAAGCAAAAAAAAACAAAAAAAACAAAACGTGATCTGCAAAGCCATGCTTTTACATATCATTGGGTACTATATATTTCAGGAACAAGACACATTCCTTTTTCATGTAATCGCGTGCCATTTGATATATATATTGATTTATGAAAACACTTGGGAAAGCAGGGTTCGGTTTACATATTTGAATAATTCCTTCACTCTTTAAAGGGAGCAGCTTTCAAAGATACATGGCCCAGGGGCCAATATTCATCTTTCGGATTTCAGTTTTAGTCAGCAGAGAGAAAGTTTGTTGCTGCTAAATCACCGCCTCTTAGGAGCTCTACATAGGCATCATGAAGCTTTATAGGAGCAAACAGGCGAGTTTCTGCTCACAGCATTCCCTGCCCCTCCCCCAGCCATCTGCAACTTCTTTGGTAAAGGTAAAAGGGAGTCATATGCCTTACACAGCCGTTATTACTAATAACCCGAAGACCCGCTGTACCATGAATTAACCCTGCTCAGGTCTCCCCACGCTTGTCCATCACCTTTGGGAGCAGGATAGAGATGCCGAGTGTCGGAGTCTTGTTTTTCCTGACAAATGGAGAACAGGTGGCTGGACCTGAAACTCGTCATCTTGAAGACTTCTATCCAGGAGATCCCTGAAGAAAGTGCAGGGCTATACAGAGAATGTTAAAAGGAAAAACACTTAGAAGGACATTTGTTTCTTCTGTGTCAAATGGCGCAGAACAATCGTGTAGCTGCAGCGACCGGGATGGTGGGAAAGTAAGGCCCAGTTCATGCTTGAGGTGACCACTTGGTGGCTGGGGCAGAAAGGAGGAACCATGGCCAGAGATCCCGGACACACCTGGAGAGAGGAGGCCGGCACTTGGGGAGAGACCAAGCAGAGAAGATAAAGTCCTAGCCAGAAGGCAGAATTTGTGAACCGTGGAATGGTGCCACCATCTACAAGAGGCAGCCAGCTCAGCGGCCATCAGTGTGACTTAAGATGAGGTGATAGGGTGAGCTCAGACACCACCGAGCCTGGGACCAAGAAGACTCCCGCCTCAAGTGAGGAATCAGGAAACTCTGTCATCAGGAAAAGGACTAAAAGGCAAGACTTGGAGGTTAGGGGTGACCCCAGGTCACAGGGTACAGGCAGAGAAAAGCCCAGTAGGGACTCTAGTGGGAGGAGAAAGGCAGCACGAACTCAGGTCTGAGAGGAGTGTCTGGACACATGCCAGGCTTCCAACAGCCACTTCACACAGGTTCCCCCGATGGAGTCCCTGTGAAATGGCACTGGTTTCTGCCCCCTGGTGCCTCAGGGCTCCTCTCCAGGTCCCTCCTTTGTCTGTTCTTCACACCATCTCACTCCCTCTTGATGTCATTGGTTCAGAGATTTCACTTTGGAGCCAATCTCATGTCTCTGCCCAACTCTTTTGATTTGATGCTTCCCTACGATGCTTGCCTGCCTTCTCTGTCACCACCACCCTCTGCCACTAGACCCAAAGCTTTATGAGGCCAGGATCACGTCTGCATTTTCACTGTTTTCTTTCCCGGTGCCTGAGTCGTACCTGGCAGGGTGTCTGGTGCATAGTAATATTCAAGGAATATTTGTTGAATGGAAGAATGGGTGAATAATTATACATTTCTACATTATTCTTAACACTAATTTGGAAATCCCTGCTAGGATAAAACAGGTCATCACCTCTGCTGCCCCTTTACTTGGCATGACAGTGACATTGGTTCTTTATATTTAAAACCTTCACCTGTGGTGACAGTTTAGAGACAGGGCCAAGATAGCAGTGAACAAGGTAGAAATCCCATGAGTAAATCAGAGATTCAAGGAACAAAACAGAAACCCAGATCCCAAAAGGAGGCCAGAACAACAGCAGGACTAGAAGCAGGCCAGCTAATTCTATCTTTGGGCAGAATGCCCTACATCTCCGTGGATTTCAGCAACGCTCAAGGACAACAGTGGGGCAGGTGTCTGATGGGTACTAACCTACTCCAGCTCTAGGAAAAGGAGCAAATGGGACATAACACCTACAACTGAATTGGTGCTACTGCTCGAGTAGCCATGCTGCTCTGGCCATGGGTATGGAGCGTAAATCAAAGGAAATGACTTACATTCTGCAATATACAGCCCCCCCATCCTCCACGCCACAGCTCGATGTGGGGGGACCTTCAACATAATGGGAAAACTGGGCTCAAAACTCCAGTGCTACTATTATAAAAATAAGTAAAGTCCCTAAAGATTTGCTCAACACTTTCCAAGTTCAAGTGCCTAATTCTGGTGTTGTGTAAGCCCTCACTGTTGACCTAACAATTTAATAAAAAGGTTACCAATCCAGGAAGCTCTTGAAAATGAAAATCTGACCACATCACCCCCTCCTTGTAATCCTTGAATGACTCACCATCAGCTCCACCATGAAGTATACACTCCTGGAAAGAGCAGAGCTTGGACGTTGCCTCCCTCTGTGACCTGGTTTTCTGTCACACCTCTCTTTCATGACATGCTAGCCACACTGGGCTTCTTCTCATTTCTTGAAAACACTAAGATTGCTTTACTCTAAGGGAAGTGCATCTGCTGTTTCCTCTAAGACCATCTTGTATCAGATCTTAGCCATTCAGCTGAGTCTCATCCCTCAGGTCTCTACTCAGATGTCACCTCTGCAGGGAAGCCTTCTCTAACTATTAACAGTAGCACCCCCCGCTCTCTGGTCCTTATTGTCTTGTCTCCATTGCAGCTGTTACTTGAAAAAATTACCTAGTAGCATTTGTTCACTTGGTAATTTGCTGTCATGTAAAAATGTAAGTACAGTGGGAAATTCGAGTGTCTGCTTCTTGCTCACTCAGAAGAGGGCTTGGCAAAGAGCAAATGCCAAATACGAATGTATTGAATGAATGAATGAATGAATGGATGGATGAACAGATAACATAGGCTGAGATGACAGCAGCCACACCCTGGAAATAAGTCCTTAGAGACAGCAATGAAAAGAAAACAGCAAAAGGTGTAGACGTTGTTCAAATCCAGGTCTCTAAATTCAAAACCTGTGCTACTTCTTTTTTGTCACCCTTCACCCCTGACCCTGCTGTTCCCCAGTTAGATGACTTCCTGAGGCCCCGGATGAAGCCCCAGCTATTTGCAGTCTCCCTTCCTGCAAGTCCTGGCTGCTCGCATCCTGATTGGTCATGAGAAGCACACAGGCCCAGTCCTTCTAGTTTGGAATACTCACTTATCTCCTTAATATCCTTAAAAACTCTCTTGTTTATCACCTCCAACAAGTCTTCCAGGAGCCTAATTTTCCATGTCTTTCTCTGGGTTGTATCAATATACTGTTTTTCCTTCTTCCTCTGCCCTCAGAAATTCTGTATTTCACATGAGTGTAAAGCATATTAGTCTCCTGCTTTTATTCAGTGAGTCTTTGCTAACAGGGACAGAGTGTAATTCACCTTGGCAGACAATGTGCACAGTGCTTGGTTAAGTGCATTGTCTCCAGAGCTCTTGGTTTGGATCCTGACTCCCTAGGTGACTGTGGGCCAGATGCTTAGCCTCTGTGATGACATTTCCTCATTTGTCAATTGGGGGTAAAAACCGTATCCATTTCAGGGTATTATATTTTGAATAAATCACCTAGAATAATATCTGGCCCATAGTAGCACCCTATCAGTGTCTGTTCTGATTACTGATCATTTCTAATTACTTGAAGCATACTTGGCACAGAAGCACTCAATACATAGCTAAACATAACTGGGAAAGGAGGAGGTGGAAACAGAAAGCAGTCATAAAATACCACATTTGTTTCCTAGGGCTGCCTAGGAAGTGCCACACACTGGGTGGCTTAAACAACAGTTGTGGACACAAGAAGTTTAAAATCAGGGGTCAGCAGGGCTGTTCTCTGACACTTGGGTAAAGACTTCCCTTGTCTCTTCTTAGCTCCTGGAAATTTCCAGAAATTCTTGGTATTCCTTGGCTTATAGCAACTTCACTCCAATCTCTGCCTCTGTCTTCACATGGCCTTCTCCTCTGCTTCTGTGTGTCAATGTTTATGTCCAAATTTTGCTCTTCTTGTAAAGATAGCAGTTATCTGCAATGAAGTACTGGGGGTTAGGACTCCAGCATGTGTGTGTGTGCGCGCATGTGTGTGTGTGTGTGTGTGTTTATTTTTGGGCAGGGCACAGTTCAAACCATAATGGACACTCTCAGTTGGATAGTAGCTTATAGGTTACATATCCCTACTCAATAATTCATAATGTTGCCTTGTCCTCCCAACTAACCTTTGAGTTGGGCAATCTTTACAATTTTCCAATAAGAAAAGAGAACACAGAGGCTGAGAGCCTTCCCAGGGATCCAAGCTCCTAAATAGCAGAGAAGGATACAAACCCGTGTTTCCTGACCCCACCTTCTGGAGATTCTATTTCCCCACTGTACCCTTTAACTGCATCAATATTACAGAAACAGATACTGAGCTCCAGCTCTGGGTCAAGCACTGCACTCTTATGTGGGGGGTTGGAAGAGTGAGGTTCACGCCCTTAGTGCAAGGCGCTTGTCATTGATGACCGGTGCCGGAGACTCAGAGAAGACAGGGTTCTGGGGTGAAAGTGGAGCCAGTCCCCATGTGTGGGTGCGTCAGCAACAGCGTTCAGGGGAATGTGGCCAGGGCTTTCTCCCCCCTCTTCCTCCCTCCTCTTCCCCCCTTCCCTTCTGTTTCTTTCTCTTCTTTCTTCTCTTACTACCCACACTCTTCCTTTCTTTCTGCCCTTCTCTTTCACCTTTTGTTTGCATTTTCCCCACTACCCACATATTTTGAAATTACTGACATATATCCTATGTATAATTATTTGCAATGCATATTTTTGAGGAACTGCCATCTTAAGACACTTTCAGGATGTTCCCTTCATTCTGTCCCATTTAATTGGAGCTATACTCTTAGGTAGCGGGGTCCTTGTTTTATAGATAAATCAACACACTCAAAGAATTACTCAAGTCGCCCAAATCAACCCAGCTAGCCCAATGGTTTGCAGGATTCTCCGAAAGCCAAGTTCTCTCTCTCCTTCATTCCACTGTTGCTGGTAAGAAAAGTCTGTCACTTGTCGCCAAAAGCACAGGCAACAAGAGCATAAGTGAACAAGTGGGATTACTTTAAACTAAAAAGCTTCTGCACACACAAAAAAATCAACAAATTGAAAAGGCAACCTATGGAACGGGATACAATATTTGCAAACCACATACACAATAAGGAATTAATATCTGAAATGTGTCCATAAAAAATCCGTATAACTCAACAGCAGAAAAACAATCCGATTCATAAATGGGCAGAGGAACTAAATAGATGTTATTCGAAAGGAGACGTACAGATGGCCAGCAGACATATGAAAAGTTGTTTAGCATCAGTAATCATCAGGGAAATGCAAATCAAACTCACAATGAGACACCACCTCACACCTGTTAGAATGGCATCATCAACAAGACAAGGGATACCAAGTGGTAACAAGGATGCGGAGAAAAGGGAACCCTTGTGTGTTGTTGCTGGGGACGTACTTGGTGCAGCCACTATGGAAATCAGTATGGAGATGCCTCAAAAATGTAAACACAGAACTACAATATGACAACATGACACAGCAATTCCACTTCTGGGTGTTAATCCAAAGGAAATAAGAGTAGAATCTCCAAGAGATACCTGCGCTCCCCTGTTCATTGTAGCATTATTCACAATAGCCAAGATATAGACAAAAAACCAAGTGTATATATATATATATATATATATATATATATATATATATATATTCTTTTTCAGCCACAAGAAAGAAAATCCTGCCATTTTTGAAAACATGAATGGAACTTGAGGACATTGTGCCACATGAAATAGGTCAGACGGAGACAGACAAATTCTACTCATAATAACAGACAGTAGAAAAGTGGTTGCCAGGGATTGGGGAGTGGGAAAAGAGGGAGAGGGCACAGGGTACAGGCTCTCTGCTATAAATGGCTGTGGTCTGAGGATTAGATCTGTAAAACAGATGACTAAAGCTGGTAACACTTACAAAAATGAAGAATGATGTTGTGAGTCACAAAGTTACATGATACCCCACCCCATACACGCTTTGGCATCGCTCCTCAGGTTACTTCCTTTCAGGAATCGCAGGGATGTGTAGAGAAACACAGGTTGTCTCCACTTCTTTTGCCCCTGGCTCCTAAGTCAGCAGGATGAATTCCTAGTAGTTAAATGTGTGCTTGTTCAGAGAGAGTGGCAGCACAAGCAAGTTGGTTCTGAAGGAACTGATCCACCAGGCTGCTCTGATTCCTCAGTGGGGACTAGCAACTCAGGTGAGGATTCACTGTTACCGTGATTCCCACAGCCCACTGGGGAAAGACAGCACTGCACTGTTTCCTCCACGAGTGGAAAGGTGACAGCTGGCCACATCTAGTCTTCAGCAATTGCCTATCCAGCGATCAAAGCTGCTTACAGTTCTGTGGAAACTGACTAGAAACATGCAAGAAAGAATAGATGTTTCCTATAAAATAAAGACACATCTGCTATTTACATGACCACACTCAAAGCAGCTCTTTTCCCTACAGTGTGGGAAAATTATTGAATAAAATCTATTGCGTTGTACAGAACATAATCAGACTTAACTCATTTCTTAAGAATAATGTTATGTTTCCTCTTTTGGAGTGTTTCAAAGGTTTATTCAATATTTAAAGTGATGTACAATCATCTGTGAAGTCAACTATGGACTCTCAGGACATAACAAAGAAAAGGCAATTCTGGGACTATTCATCACTGCAAGTATCCATATTATAGAATTTATTTCAGGGTATACCATTACTTTTCAATTTTTACTTTTTGCTCTCAGAATATAGGGTAGACTTAAGCATAATTCTGGCTTAGATGTTATAGTTTATCATGAAGAATTATTATTTTATTTTTAGTGTGATTTAGCACCAGGGTGATCTTATTGAACCTGCTACTATTTTAAGCCAATTGTATTTTATTTTTAGGATTATGGTTTGGCCCTTTATTTTGCTCAGGAATACATTTTTTTAGGCATGATGACTCTATAAAATAGTGTAAAGAGTAATATACTTGCAAAAGATTCTTTTGACTTTATAAAACAAAAAGATATGGAAAAGTATAGAGTGGATCGTTGGAGTGGTTGTGTTTCTAGAAGTTTAGATCTAGAAGTAACCTTGGACTTACTTAGTTTGAAGCTCTTGTTTTGTTGATGAGGTAACAGGCTCAGATTGGTGAAGTAAGAGTCTTTGGGCTGCTTGGTTTGTCAATGGCTCTATGGCTCATCCCAGACCTGGATCCTCCCAGATGACAAAAATGGCATCCAGACATGCCTTTTTGATAAATGATGCACCCCTAGAACCATGGGCTCTTTCTGCCCCTGCTCAAAATTTCATCAGTCAGTTCATTTATGTGATGGCTAAGCCTGCTTGTTGGGCTTTTTTCTTGAGATGATCTGATTCTCCTATCATGTAAACTATATGCTTTTCCATGTTCTGGCCTCTAGAGAAACACAGAGAAAGCTTCATCCATGTATCTACTGACACTATCTACTGTTCCCATATGTAAAAAGAGATCCCATATCCCACATGGTCAGAGGAACTATTTATTCACCACTTTTGTGATTATTTTCAACAGAAAGTGACTCATACACTCCTAGCTTCTGACACCATCCCTAATCCTATCCCCCAAGGGTCACCAAAAATCATTTTCCTAGGGGTGAGAACAATGCCCAGTAGCTTCAAACCTGCCTTCTCACCTGGACCTGCCTGACACACAACAGATAATCTCTGGTCTGTTCTCACCCATGCCATGAGCTTGGGGAAAAACCCCACATCCCTGTAGGTTGAAGACGGTTTCCTTAGTGCTTCAGCGTCATGAATCCTGTATTGTGGAGCCTCATGTTCCCAAACACCATTTGCATGTGTTCCAACCAGTTTCATTTCTATTTGCATTATTCCAGCATCCCTGGTTCTTGTGACATTTTCGTAGTATTCCCAGTCATTTAACCAACCCATCGATTAGAGATGCAATGGGCCAGAGTTTCATATATAATGAAATATATGAGCATGAGGCTCTGGACAGTCACCACTGCCAGTGTCTCCGTGAAAGATGGGAATAAAATTACCATTTATGGGGCACTTCATAAGTTATCTCTTTTGTTCTTCAAAACAATCTACATTTAAAGAATAAATAGGTTTCAAGAGCTTAAATAACTCACAGAAGATAAAATATGGCAGAATTTTTATTTCAAACAGGGTTTCTGATGCTAGATTTTATATCTTAATGAAGATAGAAAGGAAACACCAAATAATCAGAGCACTAATTGGGGGATGCTGATGTGATCGATGGTAGGTGGCTATCCAAGAGGAACTCAAGGAGAAGCAAAGATCAGCAGAAGAGGCCACTAGAACAGCATCAAAGGCAGGTGCTAAGAATTTTCTGCAGCTCCGCTCCAGCTGCCTTTCAGTAGAGCATGATGAGAAAGGCTGTGGATTCCAGGACCATGCTTCTTTGGATCCTAGGTTGGTTCTATCATCTATTTGACAAGGAATCTCAGATAAGTTAACTTTTCTGTAGCCTGAAGTCTTCACTTGCAAAGTGGGGCATAAAATTGTCATGTCTAATAAAATAATATAAGTAAAGCATACAGCACAGTGACTAGAACAATGGAGGTAAGAGGCAAATGTCAACCTTTATTACTCACTAGCACTTTACTTGCCTGGGCATAATATAAAACATTTTTTTTTCTCTTTCTGTCTCAGAAACTTTCCCCTTTCCCCTCCCTTCATTTCTTCCTTTAATTGCTGGGTACCTGATATGTGCAAAGTGCTGTGTTAGATACTGGAGATACAGAGGTATGTGTATAATGTGGTCCTAGGTCTTAAGATACTCACAGTCCAGAGAGAAGGAAGTCATAAAAAAATGACAACAGATTGTAGTAAGTTCTGAACAGACTTTAGTGCTAAGGAAATATTCAACTTAGTTTAGAAACTTTAAGGGATTTTCAAAGGAAGACACTCTTGAGCTGGTTTTGAAAGCATGACTAGGAGTTTTCCATGTAGACAAAGGCGTTTACAACAAAGACAGAGCTTTGTTCAAATTCGTGGCATCTTCGAGCACCTAGCTGGTTTCAGCAGATCTGAGAATGACAAGATAAAGTTGAACACAGAGTAAAGTGGAGGGGAGCTGCGACAGATGAAGGAAGGCTGAGGTTGGGCTAAGCCTAGGGCATATAGCAGGATGATAAGCTCAGGTAGCCATTAAGACGCCCCCGCCCCACGCCTGCAGGTATTACACTCATGGACATCCATGCCCAGGTCAAGAGGGTTGTTTCAGTAGGAAACACACACACACACACACACACACACACACACACAACCCTCCTAATACTCACTTTTTGATTTTCCAAATAGTCTTTTGAAACTCATGGCATAAATATGTTTTAGAATTCAAGGTTTCATTTCCAAGAAATTTTTAAAATTTGAGGGTTTCATAAATACTGGAAGACTCAGAACATAAAATATGCACTGCATCTAATAGACTGAAGAACAATTGATGAAAAAGAGTTGCTTTTCTCACCCTTAATTTTATAAGCCCTTGTAGGCAGGAGAGTATAAAGGGAAGCAAAAGCTTTGACACAGCTGAGGTTCCCCCCAAAAGACCATAACGGGCCAACAGCTGGGGACCATGAGGGAGACAGACAAATAAGCTGAGAGCATGGTGGAGAGGTGTAGATGAGTCGAGCAAGACAGCAAGCCCCTGAGCTCATATGGTTGACATGAGCCACTGCCCTGAAGTCTGAAGTTAAAATCATCCCAGAGTCATGATTAAGGGCAGGCGGAAAGCACACAACTTGACTGAGAAAACTCTAAAATGCTTGGGTTTATTCTAAATTGATTACGGTTATGTTTTACTTGCTGGGAGAGAAAAAATAAGTTATCAAAATAGGAATAAATAAATCTTAAGTATGTTTTTTCCACTCTCCCCTCCTACAACATTGAAGATGTAGGAGCAAAAGAAAAGAAATGCCTATGGTGATGGTGAAAGGAAAACTTGGAGGAGACATGGTACACAGTGTTCAGATGGATGGAGGGATGGATGGATGGATGAACAGAGGGACAGATGGGTGGATGGATAAATGGATGGATGGTTAAATAGATGGATGGATGGATGGATGGATGGGTGGATGTATGTATGTATGGATAAATGGATGGATAGATGAACAGATGAACAGAGGGACGGATGGGTGGATGGATAAATGGATGGATGGATAGATGGATGGATGGATGGATGCCGCATGGATGAATGGATGGATAGGTGGATAGATAAATAAATGGATGGATGGGTGGGTGGATGGATGGATGGATAGATGGATGAAATAGATGGATGGGTAGATGGATGGATAGGTGGATGGATAGATGGATGGATGGATGGATGGATGGATGGATGGATGGATGGACGGACGGACGGACGGATGGATAGGTGGATAGATAAATGGATGGATGGGTAAATGAATGCATGGATGGGTGGACGGATGGATGGATGGACGGGTAAATTAATGCATGGAAGGGTGGAGAGATGGATGGATTAAGAATCCAAAAAGAAAACTTTACACCAAGTTTAAAGCTATTTTCCCTGTACTTTTCCTGAGCTCTTTTACAGAAATACTTGGTATGTATGGAAAACATTTGCCCAAAACTCTTTTCATTATGTGCACACAATCAAGCCTTGCATCTCTCTTGACAGAGTCTGCACTTTTGACAGCTGCAGATTTATTCTGGGTAAACTTGCATCTACTTCCTGTGGCATGCTGCTTTTTCCTTGTTGCCTTTCTTGGTGCATACCTCTGCTGTGGGTTAATGGATGCCAAGCCAATTTCAGGACATAAAATCTGCAGTGTCTTTATAACCTATCATGTGTAACTGGGCATACCCTACCTAAAAAAAAACCATTAAGCAGCCTACATTATGCTCATGCTGAGAACAATTATTCCTCAGACTTTTTGTTTTATATAGCCAAAAACTCATCAGATTAACAATAGCAGCTCTCACACAGATAAATAAAATGAGCAGGAGACAGATAACCTGGTGTTATTTCCTGAACTGCACCAAAACAGAGCCTGGGCACTCGTAGCGTTATTGCCAGATGCTACCTGTGTAGTGTGTCTCAGCAAGAAGTGGGTTCAGAGGCAGATGAGGGCAGAGATCACTCTGTGGGCCAGATGCCATGTGACTCCTGAGCACACTTTTCTCTGTGAACACCTCTTGGACTCCAGCCTCCTTTCTTGAAATATTTCTCCTTCCAGAAGAAGGATTTTCTACCAGACTCACTCCCTAATTTTGTATTCACTTGGGCCCTGGTCCACTTTTCATTATCAGGATCTGGTCTATTATTTTTTTCTTGGAAATCATGTCTTCTCCTTACTGAATCACAGTAATAATTATTTTTCCCATAATTCTCCTCGGACCCACCTCAGCCCTTCTCCAAACCATTACAGCCCTTCAGGTAGGATTTGCATTAGTGCTGATTCTGCAGAAGTTCTCTAGGATTTAAAACAAAATAAAACAAAACAAAACAACAATGGAACCAACCTATGGCAAGATGTGCTAAGTGGGTATCACCAGGGTAGATTGAACCACACAAACAGTTGCTAACTGCTGTGGGCAGGGGAAGGCATCCCTCACTGGGAACTGAGGAGGCTAAAAGATATTGGAGGACAGATAAAACAGAAAGAAAGGGTGGAAAGACAAGTACCTACAGTGCACGAAGAATAAAAAATACACCCTTGCATTTAATTGTCACGATAACCTTTGTGGGTAAGGAAAACACACAAACAATAAAGGCTCAGGGAGGAAGAGTGTGATGCCCAAAGCATCAGTGCAAGTAAGAAAAACCTGCCGTAAATGTGTGTCCAACTGGTTTCAAAGCCTGCAGTCTGTAAAACCCCACATCCCAACTTCCTTGGCTCTTGTCCAATGAGAGAGGTAGTTCGAATGGGCATTTGAAACCTTACAAGTCCAAAACAGAACTATAGGTTTCCCCCTTCCACACCTGTCCCAGACATTCCCACCACAAAATCGGCACCACTATACCCCTACTTGATCTTGATCTGAAATCCTGGAATCCATCTTTGCTTCTTCTTTTCCCTCATCATCACCACCCCCATGTTTAACCTGTCAGCTGATCCTCCGGATTCTAGCTTCATAACGCTGTTCAGAGCCACACATTCACCGTGGGGGAAGCCATGCTGTGTCTCGTCTGAGCAGTAGCTTCCTGCTCTTCCTGCATCTCACACTTTGGCAATCCCCTTCCACCTTTGATAGTGACCCAGGAGGTCTTTTTAAAATTTTTATATCAATCCACATCATTTCCCTGACTAGACTCCTTCATTGGCTTCCAACGGTCCTTTCAATAACCTGTAAAATCCTTACAATGACTCTCAGAGCTCTACATGGTCCAGGCCGCCTCCTTCCAACTACACTGTCCATTATCTCCTCTCACGCCCTTCCGTGGACCCAGAACCTTGGCGTTTCTTTTTGGTAAGCACTTCTTGGTCAATCCTTTATTGTCTTTATGGCAGCATTTTCCTCTTCTTGGGGTAATCTTCATCTAGAGTCTTCATAGGGCTCTTTCCTTTGATCATTCAAGTTTCAGCTTAAATGTCTCTTCTTCAGAGAGGTATCCATGGGCCAGCCTACAAACTCATGCATCAGTCCCTCACATTATCATAATTCTTGGCATTCTCTCATATTTTCTGGTTCTCTTCTTTTTAAACAATTAATTTATTCAGTCAACTCTGGCTGTCCTCACTGGAGTGTGAACAAGGAGCTTATCGATTTTTTGTTGTTGTTGTTGGTGGTGGTATGAAGTCTGCCAGAGAAGTTTGCAAACTCATCCTAGAAAAAGTTCTACATACCTCATTATTAAATACCACTATGGTCACCTTTGAAGTGCTCCCCTTGGGAAGCTACATACCAACACCAGTGTCTAGTCCACCCTTCAAAGCAATTTTGGAACTCTTTTTCTGCAATGGCCATCAGAGCTATTGTTGTATTACCCTTAATGTCCTGAATATCATCACAATGTCTTCCTTTCAATATTTCCTTTATTTTGGGGTAAAGAAAGAAGTCACTGGGGGCCAGATCAGGTGAGTAGAGAGGGTGTTCCAATACAGTCATTTGTTTACTGGCTAAAAGCTCCCTCACAGACAGTGCTGTGTGAGCTGGTACATTGTCATGATGCAAGAGCCATGAATCGTTCGCGAAAAGTCCAGGTCGTCTAATATTTTCATGCAGCTTTTTCAGCACTGACAAATAGTAAACTTGGTTCACTGTTTGTCCAGCTGGTACAAATTCATAATGAATAATCCCTCTGATATCAAAAAGGTTAGCAACATTGTTGCAACATGTTCGTGAACTTAATTGTCACACCTCATATATGAAAAGCACTTATAGCAGTGCCCAGTGTATAAACTGTTTGGCTTCATCTAGTAATGTTATATGTGTGCATCGCCTATAATCTAGTCATTCCACTCCTGAGGCTATATCTGAAAAAAAACAAAAACAAAAACAAAATACCTCTCACACATATGCACTAGGATACATGTATAAGAATGTTCAAGCAGCATTGTTCATAATGGCAACAATTTGGAAATAACTCAAATCTCCATGGATAAATAAATGTGGTATAGCCATGCCATGGAATGTTACATAGCCAATGAAAATGAACTACAGCTGTGGGCGGCCACATGGAGGAATCTCAATTAACATTGAGGGAAAGATAAATCATTAAACAATACACTTCGTATGCTATCATTTATATAAAGTACAAAAGCATGAAACTTAAGCAATTTACTCTCTAGGGATGCATAATTATATGTTAAATTGTTGTTCAGTGCAGTGGTACCGACTTGTTATCCCACAAACAGTACCTCAGAGTTCATATTGAGCCACGTTTTTGACAATGAAGACATTTTAAGTTTTGCCATTAGAAATGTGAAATTATAGCTCCTTTGGGCATTACTCTGAATGTCTCTGATTACTAATGGGCATGGTAATATTTTGTGTTGATTCATGACTGTTTACTATTCTGGGAAATACACTTTTGTGATTTTGTATCATCTGTGGTGGTTTTGCCTGTTTCTTATTGATTTCACAGGATATTTATATATTCTGTATATGAATCTGTTATGAGACATCTGTGTTACGAGTATTGTTTTTCAGTTTTGATTTGTCTTTTCATTCTTTGTATTATATTTTGATCCAAAAGGCTTTTCAATGTAAGATACTTATATTTGTCGATCTTTTATCAGTTGACAGTTACATTCCTAGCACATTTTGGGAATCGAGTGTCATGTCTGTTGACTGCTGACCTCCAGTGTTGATGCCAAGAAGCCAGTTATTACACTGTCACTTTCTCAAGGTGATATTTAATGTCCTCTCATCTTAGTTAGTGTCCCAGTTCACTAGGGTGTCTCTGAGAGTGACTTATTTTTATTTACCTTGTTTGAGTTTATTGGGTTTGAGGTCTGCAATTTACATTTTCAACAATTCATAAGTGTCTTCAGCTGTTGTCTTACTAAAAATTGCCTTGTTTCTGGTTTCTGCTTCTGATGCAGGTTAGAATATTCTGTATCTTTACACTTCATTCTCTCATTCATATCTGTTTTTTTCTTTTTGAATACTGAAAATTTTTACATATTATCTTCCAGTTCATTAACTTTTTCTTTAGCTCTCATTAAATTTTTTGCTTAGTATGTCTATTTTGTTTATAAATTTTAAGTAACTAAATTTTTAAATTTTGATTACTAAGAGTTCTATTTAAAGTTCTGTTAAGGTATGATTTGTCATGTTTATAATTTCTTGTTCCTTACTTATGTTTTTAAACATCTGCTTGATTTCTTATTTAATAAAACATGTTTTACAATTCTGTATTTCATAATTCTGAGCCTGAAATCTTTGCAGATCTATCTTTTTTGATATTTCCACTGTTGCTCATAGACTTTGTTATGATGGTGTTAGTGTGTGTGTGTGTGTGTGTGTGTGTGTGAGAGAGAGAGAGAGAGAGAGAGAGAGAGAGAGAGAGAGAGAGTGAGAGAGAGAGAGAAACACTGGGAGTTCTGTGTTCCCTAGATCTTTAACTTCTTTGAGACTCTTTACACCGTGTCACTGAGATTTTGAGTTTAAGTCAGCCATCTGGGGAATATCAGTGATAAACCCATTAAATGAAAAGACTGGGTTTTTACATGACACAGTCAGTTAAATGTATGACCAGAACCCATGGTCAGATACAGATTGTGAATTCTTTGAGAGGACTTTTTCCTTTTCCTGTCTAAGGTCAAGACAGGCAGTCCCTTCAGTGTGGGGTTTGTTTAACACTCATCTTTCCACTGGTTTAGGCAGCTGGCATCTTATCTTTATGAAGTTTTCCTGTAAGGACTCCCACCTTGGGCATGCTGTGGCCTTTATATCCTGTCTCCCTGGCAGATATCAAAATGCAACTTCAAGTTCACCAGAGTATTTCAGACATGCTCAGAGAAGAATTGACCTGGTCACTCCCTCACCTTCAGGGTTACCACCTTCACCTGGCTTGGTCTCTGCAGATTATTTAAGTCATGAAGCTCAGCACCCTTCCTCTAATCCTTTTTAAAAAACACATTGCAGGAAAAATTTTGTGTTAAAATAGTCTGCTGTTAAGAAAAAGTGAGACAGGAAGAAGGCATGAAGGGAAGGGAAAATAAAAACCACCCATTAGATCATAATATATATACACACACACACACACACACACACACACACATTTACATTTTAAATTTTAAAATTAACCTTATAATGGAAATATTTCCATCAATGAAAAATAAGCTTCTGAGCATCACTGTCAATGACTAGATAATCTCCAGTCCTATGACAGATGTGTGTTGTATTCAGTGTTGAATTATCTGGTATTTGAGTTGTTTCCACTCTCCCAATATTGTAAATATGCAATGATCATATTTTTCCAGAAAACATGCATTTCTATTTATTAAGAATAGATTCTTGGGCCGGCCGAGTGGTGCGATGGTTAAGAACTGGCTTGGGATGCCAGAGGCCCCGGTTCGGATCCCACATATGAGGGCCAGTAACACTGCCCTCTACAGCTAAGATGCTGAACAACAGCTCGACCTGGAGCTGGGCTGCCTTGAGTCGCTGGCGATGGCATAGGCTGCAGCCCCTGTGGCAGTGGGTTGCCATGGGCTACCGTGTGTAGCCAGCAGCCAGCGTGAGCGGCCAGCAGCCGC
>NW_017732374.1:333997-418174 GCF_001890085.2 Hipposideros armiger | reverse complement strand
TGACAGTAACTTGTCTGTTCCCCTTCCTGCAATTCCCCAGCACTGTTCCCATCCCCCCAATTCCCCAATAAAAATCTTAAAAAAAAAAGAATAGATTCTTAATAATCTATTAAAATTGTTGTGATTTTGTAATTGTGCCTTCTGTGTGCTTTACTGGTGTACATTAAAGACATTAATTCAGTGGAAGAATATTAAAAATGAAGTCCCTGTGAATGGATGAATTGATCAACAAATTGGTAAAGATTATATATATATATATATATATATATATATATGTATATATACACATATATCAATATGTATGTTAATGCACACACATTCACAAAATATGTGATTAATAACATAACGGCATCAGTGCAGGGGAGGGGTGAATGTGCCTGTGTATGTGAATGTGTGTGAGTGTGAGTGTGTGTGTGAGTGTGAGTATATGGGTGTGTGTGTGTGGGTGTGAGTGTGCGGGTGTGAGTGTGTGTGTGTGCGTGTGAGTGTGTGTATGTGTGTGTATGTGTGAGTGTGTGAGTTGTGTGTATGCGTGTGTGTGGGTGTGGGTGTGTGTGAGTGTGTGTGTGTGTGTGTGTGAGTGTGTGAGTGTGAGTGTGTGTGGGTGTGAGTGTGTGTGTGAGTGCGTGTGTGTGTGAGTGTGTGTGTGTGGGTGTGAGTGTGCGGGTGTGAGTGAGTGTGTGTGTGTGAGTGTGCATGAGTTTAAGTGTGTGAGTGTGTGTGTGAGTGTGTGAGTTTGTGTGTGTGTGTGGGTGTGCGGGTGTGAATGTATGAGTGTGTGTGTGAGTGTGTGTGTGTGAGTGTGTGCGTGTGAGAGTGTGCATGAGTTTAAGTGTGTGAGTGTGTGTGTGAGTGTGCATGTGTGAGTGTGTGTATGTGTGTGTATGTGCGAGTGTGTGAGTGTGTGTGTGTATGTGAGTGTGTGTGTGTGAGTGGGTGTGTGTGTGTGTGTGAGTGCGTGTGTGTGTGTGTGTGTGGGTGTGTGTGAGTGTGTGTGTGTGGGTGTGCTTGAGCAAGTTTGGGAGCGAATGTAGGTGTGAGTGACTGCATGCACCTGTGTTCATGTGTGTGTCAAAATAAAAGCAAGGTCAAGCCAAGGGTTTTCCAAAGCTGAGGTTATGGGATCAGCTGGGGGAGTAAATGTATAACCCACTGTGACAAATGGATATTATTCTCTCTCCTTGATGTGAGAAAATGAGAAACTACTTGTTAAGGTCTTTTAAAAAAACAGCTTCTCTCTAAGCCTTATTCTCAAAAATTCTGATTCTGTACAACTGGTTTGCACCCTGGAAAGCACCTTTTAAAGAACTGTTCAGATGATTCGTGGGCTGCATCCGGTCTATGATATGCTAAATTGTTCCAGTTGCCTTTTGCTACCAATGGAGATAAACTCAAAAGCCAGAGAGTGATGGATTCTAGGTCAGAGCTCACTCCTGCCTTCTGGAGAACTGCTGGAAACCACAACCAAATCCAAACTGTAGAAGTTACTATTTCTCTGTATGTACAGCCAGTCTAATCACTGCTTATTAGACAGAAAACATATGTTTTGAAAGATGTCTTGCTTTGTTGACAAAGACTTGCAAAAAGAAGTCTGGTGAGTTCCCCAAGTCTTGTGCAGCAATAAAAAATATATACAGAAGGGGCTGTAACTCTCTGGTCTCCACCCTCCACCCCAGAGAAGAAGTGATTTCCATTTAAAAGGTATTTTGACATTGATTAGTTGAGACTAAAGTCCCACATAACTCAAGTGCGTGAACGTCAAGTCATTGCTAATGGCTCTTCCTGGATTCAGCCAAAGGACTGAAGAGCATCTAAAGAAACATCTGTCTTTTCATATGTATGAACTGTTTTTATCATAAATCCTATAGGATTCTTCAGCTTCATTATGAAAGAAAATCTCTATGATCATTTCAAAGACCATCTGCTTGGGGTGTAGGATCGTCACCTAGCTGGGCTTCCTGGAGCACTGTGTCCAAAAGGAAATAACAAACATGCTGTGAAAATTCATACACTGCTGGGTCCCCCCCGCTGGATGAATAATGTAGATGCCTTCCTTTTTCCTCAATTGAAAGGGGGTTCAGAAAGAGTAGAAGTTTTTTCTAGTCCATTTGGACGATTTTCTTCTCTTTGAAGTAATGCTACCTTGGAGCTAGGAACACTTTTTGGAGATCTAAAGCTCTCCTATCAGCTCTCTTCCCACCCCCATTTGATATATTATTGGGCTCTTAAAAATATCTGTTGAATACCATGCAAAGGAATATTTGTCAAGCTGTCAGCACCTTGTGATTAATACGGATGTGGCTCAGGGACAAAAAAAAAAGCCTAGAAAACACAGTTGATGTTGTTTGGGTTTTGAAACCACAGGGACATCAAAGTCTTTCTTGATGTTGCAAAACGTTACCAAAGCAATTCCATTTTACACTCTCTTCTAAGAGTGCCAACCCAAGGAAAACTACAACTCTGCAAGATACAAAGATGTCACTGGAGAAACTTATTATTGAAAACTCAGAAAGCAGTATCATAATAGAGTTGAAGCAACCTCTTCCTCTATGTAAAAAAAAAAGGAAAAAAAAGCATCAGATGAAGAAAACCAGGGAAAATCTATTTCTCCCCTACATCCTAGTTAAGATGTTGTTTCCAATTGACTTGTCAGTGCTACACACCCACCATTCTCCTGCCAAATGCCTGGAAGCCCTGAAACATTTTCCAGGTGAGAACACAGGTACACCTTCCCATGCGTTCCTCCTGTGCCCTCTCTAGTTCTCTTTTTTCCCTTTCTTGAGCCAACATCCCTTATTCTTCCAAGATATGAGCTTAAAGCTAGACTGTTGAAATAGGGGTATACCCTTCCTGGAATCACGAGCCTGAGATTTGGATAGGAAATTCAATGTACAAAATCCACTACCTATTAACTGTGTGATATAAGGTAGATTGATCATCGAGGCTGAGTCTCAGTTTCCGAATGAGGACACAGGGTGTAGAACATAATCCTGGAGTCCAAATGAGTCCAAAAGTGCATCACAAACATTGGTTATGTGTATCATAGAATGCTTTTTCTAAGAACCAAATTTTTTATGCTGCTTTCTATTTCTTGTGTGTCACTATTCTCTCTGAAACAAGATTGTTAAGCTGCTCCAAGCAAGGGACCAAGCTTATACTTGCCTTATATTTCGTTAGAGCCCAGTTTTGAGCTAGGAACATACTAGTGGTTTATTAGCACTGGCTGTTTTTTGGGTTCACTTCATTGATTGAAGAGTTGAAATAGCAACACGCTTTCTCCATTTCCTTCTCTTGAAGCATTTGGTTGGTTTTCAATAGTGACCGTACATAACCCCTGCCACTCTTCCCTCTGCAAAAAAAAACCTGATCAATCAAGGCCGGACATGGACAGGTCCTCTGCTGTACTCCTGCTTTAAGTATTAATAAACACTACAAGATCTGCATCTTCAGCCATGGTGTATGGAGCAGGCACAATTGTTGCACTCAAAGAGGCACCCTGGTGGGGAAGACTGGGTTTGCATTGACGAGGAATGGGGTGAATATCAAACTTCAACAGTTCTTAGCTCTGGAAGATGGGAGGTCACTTACCTTTGTCTGAGCATGAATTATAGCTTTGCAAAATGCTATTAATAATTCATGTTCTCTTTATCCCATAGATGTCTAAGGAAGTCAATATTTGTTAAATGCTGAACGAATAAATGGATACACGAGTGAGAACTTAATTGTTTGTTGCGTATGCCTTCTTGGAGATGGGACCCCCAATCTTTCAAAGCATGCATTTTTTCCCCAACAATGTATTGTCAATTAGAAAAGTTCATATTCGAGCTTGTTCTAGATCAAGCCCAGATGTGGAATCTCTGTTTGTTCTGTTTAAAATAAGTAGAGTGGGTGTGCGATGGCTTTTCTTCTCCTATATTCCTGGTATTATATTGGGAAGTATGATGTTTTAGGGGGAAGCCTATAATGTAGAATTAGAAACCTGGGTGAGAATCCCCGTTCTGTCATTTGTACTTCGACCTGAGGGCAGCCTTTGCCTTTTCTGAGTTTCCCGTTCAGCCAAATGGACAATAGTCCCTTCTGTCACTCCTTTACTGATGCAGTGGGTTCAAAAGGCAAGAAATGGTACCTCCACCACTCTCATGTCTCCTTGACTCCCCACCTATGCCCACAGGATTTGAAGACATTCAGGGAGAGGGACTCAATTAAAAACCTGGTTGTATTGAATTAGTTTAAAAGGAAAGCCAAAGAAAGTGGTTATATATTCTATGGTTTGCCTCTGACATGTGGGCTAACAGACTTCGCTCGGGTTTCTATTCCCATCACCTGCGAAGGGATGTTGGGAGGAGGGGGCACCATCAAATCTCATGAGTCTGATTCTCAGTCAGATGGGGTCCCTGCAACTTTTGGCTTTTTCCATTGATGAGTGATGCCCCCAAACCACATCCAGGAAAGACGCATTTCATGAGAATATTTGTTTCATACGTCAGCACAGACCTCCAGGGAGATGGATGCTTCAGCTCAAGGGTCATAGGAACACGTGGGCAGAGACAAAATATACAGGTAGTTGGGACAACGGAGTCCCTGCTGCACAAAATCAGAATCATGGTTAACTCTGGGGAAAGAGAGAAGAGTGAAGCTGGAGATAAGCCTCAAAGCCCCCAAAGGAACCGGCCCGATCTATTTTGTAACCTGAGCTTTGATGGACAGGTGTTCACTTTACGATTATGTGCAATATGTTCATGCATGGATTATATACTCTAAATGTATGCTTCACAATAAATTTATTCATGACTTATAAAGGATCAGAAATGAAATATTGTGAATCCAGGATCTTAAGTAGGATGAATGGGGAAAATTATTGAAGTAAAACTACAAACGGATTTTAGAGTATAATATACTGAGACCATCACGGGCTGAGCTGTGCCTGCAGCTGCCTGAAAGGCCGGTACAAGCTCTGTTCAGGTCAGTGTCCTTCATTACCATATTCATGTTAGCAGAAAGAGACGAACAAACACAGAAGGGTCAGTTTAGTCATTATTCATGAACTTTGACTAAGTAACGATTTCTAACAAACTCCTTTCAGCAGATAATTGTCAAAGTGGGAACACAGAGCTTTATTAAAAGTGTTCTTTTTAACCACAGAGACATTCTTTGACATCTATGGTTCACTCACACCCAGGACTCAGAGACTATTTCTGAGCTTAGTGATGGCAGCAAGTGATTATGTCAACATTCATCCAGTGAGAGATTGATAGTGTTGACACATGGACAATGACCAGACCAGAGAGGACAGCAGAACTGTGACCCACCCCACCTTAGCCACCAGTCCTGGAAGCCATACCATAGCCTCTGCAGCAACTTGTCCAAAAAGGTCAGGATTCGGTCAGTTGCTGCCAGCTTCTCTCATTCTTGCACTCACTTCCAGCTCGGGACCAACCAGAAAAGCTACACATGCTCCCCAAACTCATCAAATAGATGCCTTTCTCCTGTTAATCTGGCAACCAGCCTCCCCGCCCTCCAGCCAGGACTCACGTGAAGCCGTCCCTCTTCCCACTGTGAAGCTTTCCAACCCTTCTGACAGCCTTTGCACCTGTGCCAAGACCAAGCGAGTGGCCAATGTCCTCACTCCAGCAAACTAAGTCAGTAGTTTTCATCTGGGTTGTCTCCATTGATTTATCCACCAGTTATATTGCCTCTACCCAATTCTCATTAACAACCAACCAACCAACAATGACCTGTTAAAGCCTCTCATCCCACCATTTCAGTTCTTTTATCATTCATGTTTGCACAAACGTAACATTAATTGAAAAAATATGTTTGATTATATCATAACCATTCATTTTACTATTGAGGAAACATTAGCCAAGGTTATTATACATACACTGTAGCAACATGGAGAGTGTTATGAAATTAAGTTAAATAAAAAGTTTAAAAGTTTGAAAAATGCATAAGTGAATATGTGTATAAACACACAAGTGCATGCTATGCAAATGGACACATTCAGAAAAGAAACAAGGAAAAATCAGAATTGATAGGTTTGCTTGGTGATTGGATTATGGATGGCAGTTTACATTTTTTATTTGTGACAATATTCTTTGTGAAATTGGTTTTAGAAATGAAGGAACAATTGTCGCCTAAAGGGATTTGACAGGTCCTCCGGGTCTGTCCTCTCACGGAGCCCTTTGCGATTAGATAGTTTGCCTAATTGTCAATTCGCTGCACCCCCTGGATAGACTGGGAGGTTCTGGACAAATGCAAAAATGATGCTTATTCTACAAGAACATTTTAGAAAAGTCCTCCCGATTCATATTCTTACACTGTGCCTGGGCTGAGGTGCCCGACTTTGGGAACTGAAGACTTGTGTGCCAAGCATGTCCTCTGATGCTGCCATTTCTGCGATAAAGGTGGTTCAGAAGGGAGTGATGGGTAAAGCTGAGCTGGGGCTGCTCCTGCTCTGGTGGAGACAGATGACACTGAGGTGGGACGTGTGGGTCACTAGGAAACCATGTGAAATGTCTATAAAATATAATATAGTCAGTATGTACAATCAAACTTGATGACAATAAAGAGTCAGGAAAGGAAGCCTGAGGTGCTTGGGAAAGGAGCCCTGTTACTAACAAAGGAGGGGCCGCCTGGACACCATTGTGTGTTTGAGCTATCACTAGATAAGACAAGGATTTGAGGAGCTACGATTTCAGGGGGCCCCTTCAGCTGTGGTGCTCTATCCAGTATAACTCTAGATATTGTACCAGGCTGCGTATGATTTTTATCTGGCACTGTAGAACACGCCATTAATGCTCAATTGCACAAGCTCTACTGGTAGGAGAAAAGGATCATCAAATCATTAAAAAAAAATCAAAGAATGTTAGGAGATAGAAAAAAGAGGAAAGCTAATTTGTCCGTCACAGTTCATTTCACATGTAGAGGGAGTTAAGATGGGAAAAGTATATCTCAGAAGGTAATTACATATTGTCTGCAATCAATAGAACTCTACACTGGGGAGAGCAAAGCTACTTGTATTACATTTAGAATTAGGGGCTTCACATTATCCTCGGTCACAGCAGCTGGAACAATGTGGACTAAGCCCTATGTTACCAACCTTCCAAGTCCAGCTCTGGCCCCTCTCGGATTCTCTACACCCAGAAAACCAAAAGCATCAGGTCGCCACATGATTTAGGTCACACTCAGACATTGCTGTCACTCATGAAGTGTGCTGGAAATCATTCGCCACTATTAGTATTTAATTAACTGATGATATCCAATGATTGATTTGAAATATATGAATCAGTGATGTTGTTAATAACTCCACTTCACCTGCTCACATTATTAAATGATTCTAGGGTGAGCAAGGGTGTGATGGAATTAGATTTAGTAATCCAGTAGCTATGTGTGCTTAACACAGAGTATTCCCATGGGAGTGAGTGTGACACCTGTGAGTGCTGGCATGTGTCATAGCTAGAAGAGCATGCCAATCACTGGGCTGATTGACAGGTGCCTCCACTGCTATAAGCTCAAAACAGACATCTCCCGTACTTGTAGTCCTGAAGCACCATACAGCCATTTTGCAGATACCCAAGCTGGGAACCTCAGAGTCATCTTTACTTTTGCCATAGGTCGGTACTCTTATGATTGTAGGTGACAGAAACACATTTCAAAAAAGCTTTCAAAAGGAGTGACTATACTGGTCTGTGTAACCTGAATTATACCTTCTGACTCAGCAGGGTCCGAGGGTTCTAACAGTATCATCAGGTGTTTGCTTCTTTTCCCTTCTCTTGGCTCTGATTTTCCCTGGCCCAACTTTATTCTTTGACTGTTTGAAAATATGGCAAATGGTAACTCTGGGGTTAAGTCATTCTTATATTTCTGACAATAAAGAGCAGGTCACCACACCAGTAGTTATAGAAATCCTATGGCAGCCTCCACTAGCTATGCCTGGGGTACATGGTTACCGCTCAACCTCAACAAAGTGGGGTGCTCTGTTGACCAACCTGGGTTCCACCCATTCCACCTGATTTGTCCATGTGATTGGAGGCCCGACCGGTGCATGAGCAAAAGATGCTATCAACAGGAAAGTGACAGACACATGGTACATCCATATTTCATTTACCTGGTAGATAATGAAATGACAGATAATATAAATTTTACATCTTAAATATTTCTTGGTCATTTTCTTTTTAAAATTTCACTGCCATGAGTTGAGGTTCTGATCATCTCTCATCTGGTCAGTTACCTTAGCTTGGTAACTGGTCCCCTGTATCTTTCCAAGAGCTCCTCTGTAACTTTTGTACTTGACAACTCCCTACCAATCCCTTTCCCTGAGCATTATCTTTGTGACACACTAATCTATTAATGGTTCCTCAAGCTCACTGATGTCTCATGTCTTTGTGCAGACTGTTGAGAATATTTCCTCCTTGTTCACATGTGAAAACAACTGCTTATGTGTCAACAAAGATGGCTGAAAGGCTCTGCTAGAACCTCTGCAACTCTGTTATCAAAAAAGAAGCTGAAGTCTCCTCCCTCTGATTCTGGGTGGGCTTGAGGATCATTTACAACCAACAGAATGGGCAGAGAAGATGCTGGGAGACTTCTGAGTCTTGGGAATAACAAGCGAGGCAGCTTCTGCCTTGTTAGCTGGGACCCTGCCTTTGGGGCCCGAGGTGCCATCGTAAGAAATTTGACAACACTTGAGGCCGCCGTGTGAGGAAGCTCAGGCTACCTAGAAAGACTGTGTATAGGTGTTCCAGCCGTCAGCCTACATCACCTGCTGACCATCAAGGAAAGATGCTTCTAGGTGATTCCAGGCTCCAGCCAGTGCATTATACAGTCTTCAGACCTGCCCATCCGAGGCCCTAGACATTGGAGAACTGGGACAAACCTTTCCCCAAAAAGATGACCAAATTTCTAACCACAGAATCTGTAAACATAATAAAGTTTTACTCTCGTAAGTTTTGGGCGGCTTGTTATACAGTAATAGCATCTGGACCCCCACCCTTGGCACACTCATCCTCATCCCATGCTTAGAAATTTACTAATTTGTGTTCTATTTAAACATCCATATAATTAATCTATGTGTTTTGAGTATTTGTGGATGTGTCAGTGTCCTGTGCTCTGTCTGTTGTGAACTCCATGGGGGGCAGAGACCATGTCTGAGTCACGTCTACTGACCTAACAGCTAGCAGGCGGTAAGCAAATGCTCACTTGAAAAAAAAAATGAATCAGCACATGAATAATGTAACAAGTGACACTCCTATAAGATGGTGAGAACATAGTTTGTGAGCATCTGAAAAGAGGTGAAAGATGCATATCTAAACCTACACAGGATAGTGCATTGGTCCAGCTGGGCGGAGGGAATAAACAGGGCTGGAAACAAAGCCGATCAGCTGACCATGCTCAGCTTCTCGCTGTGATTCATGGATCCCCTTCTCCAAAGGAATTTGCCCCGTTTTTCTGCACTTCCTCACGAGCCCATGGTCCTCAGAAATGGTTAAGTTTTGTTTCATAACTGAGCTTTCTTCATTAGTTTTATTTCTTCCAGGAACAGAGATGTAATGTAACATTCAGGAAATAGTTAGGCGAGGAATGGGCTATGAAGGGTGGGCTGGGTGTTCCCCTGAGCTGCGTGTGACCTTACAGAGACCCAACCCAAGGTCCGAAGGTGAAGGGAAGCCCTAGACGAAAAGCAAAATCTAGTTTCATCCACAGAGGGGGTCCAGGTCCATTGACCATATAGAGTTATCATGTATCTGGTTCTCCAACATTAATTCTTAAGATTAATTCACAGATTTGAAAATGGGTTTCTTTGACGATATTCAGCTGTCTGGTGATTGTTAGGTGCACATAGTATGCTCATCAATGACATAAGTGTCTGATCGTGGATGACAACTCTTTGTCCGGTAGTTAAAGGAAACAGCCCAGATTACCCTCAAATGAATGTACTTCTCTTATCCCACCGCCTCCTGCTCCCTTCTCACTAAACAACACACTTCCAGTTTCTCTCCTTTGCAATGATTTTCATCCTTCTATCTTGTTATTCATACTCTTCTTCCACACTTGCATCTGGCTAAATATTTTTTATCGTTCAGGATTAAGGGGATACTTCTTCCAGAAAATCTGTTCAAATTAGGCTAGGAAGCACCTACTCTAAGTCAATTAGGGTGCTTGGCAATTCATCAAGGTTATGTATCTATTTCCCTATTCTAGCAACTTCCAGTGAACTACACAGGGAATCGGGACCAAACATTCTTAGTTATTGTGCACCTGTGATATGCTAGATATGCTGGAACTCATGTTAACATTCATTCAGTTGAGAAGAACTACCATCTCCCCATTCAAGTACAATATCTCATTAATGCCTCAGAACCATGCTGTAAGAATAGGTTATTCGAGCCATGGAAAAATCATAGAGGACTTCTGTGATAAAAACCTGTCTTTCCTGCTGATACCAAACAATCTTTCAGAAACACAAAAGAGCAAAAGCCTAATGAAATTATTATTTTGCTTCATATGGAAAAATGTGGTTAGGATAGGCATCACTGGCTGAGACTGTCACTCAACACTCAGGCTTATCTGATGCCCCTCACCAAATTACCAGTTGCTAATGTATTATCGGACAACCCAACAAACATACCGTATTTCCCCATGTATAAGATGCACCCTTTTTCAAAAAATTTGGGGTCTAAAAACTGGGTGCATCTTATACAGTGGTTGTAGATTTTTTTTACTTGCATTTCCTGCTGAGACCGAGGCAATATATGAAGACAGTGATTTGTCATCAGACACAGATGAGAACAAGCTAATGGTTAGGAGTCTTGACAGTGATGAGGAGTTGTATGATTTTTATGATGAATAAAACTTGAGTTCAATAACTTCATGTAATACATTTTTTTCAAATTTCAGGCCCCCAAATTAAGGTGCATCTTATACATGGGGAATATAGTAACTTATCAAATTTATTAAATAAAAAGTTAACCAAAATGCCCACTGGTTTGCATATTAAAAATTAAGCTCTCCTTCCATGACAGGTATTTTAAGAAGCTGAAAAATGCAATTTCATGCTCATTTATTGGGTGGGGTTGACATTTTAACTGAAACACTGCCATCACCCTCATCTCATTATTCTCACTACCACATATTAAGGGCTAATTCTTTGCCAGACACTGAGCTAAGCACTGTACAGGCATATTTCATCATTGGGCTCTCATTTGGGAGAACCCAAAGTATGCATACTTTATAGAAAAGAAAACCAATTTGTGGTGCATTTCAACACTCAAGGATAGAAGCATGGGGTGTCTAGGTTAGGATTTTCATAAAGATCTGTCAGCCCAGGAGGTCTACTCAAAACGAGTAAGCTCCTCAAATTTGGCTCAAGCTTAAGTGTTCCACTATACATGCATATTGAAAACTGTGCTTTTACTGTTTTCGCAACACTTGTACATTCATTATCCCAGTGGAGTATCACTTGAGAGCAGGGCCGCCAAGCAGGAAGAAAAGGCTGACACAAGAGGCTCATTCAGTGACTAAGAGGCAGACTCAGCATTGGGAACTGGCTTCTCTGACTCATCCCAAGGTCTTTCACCTGACAGCACTGTTTCACTCAAACGCTTCATCTTTTAAGTACCCTGGAGGTCTCCCCAAATAAACGCTTTTTCATCCTCCAACAAATTCCTTTTGTATCATCTCCCTTTAATTTTATTTAGAAAGAGTGCCTACTTTTAATGCCCACTTCCCACTGCATTTAAGATGAGAAACAGCTTCATTGTAAAAAATAATAGTAATAAAAATAGTTGCCCTGGAATTCAAACAGCAGGCTGAAAAAATTTCAGACTTTGGTGTCAGAGCCACCTCTCTACACACTCACAGGGATTGTGTGACAAGGTAATGGAGACCTCTGGGGTTTAGAAGACCCATTTTTCATGCTGTGAGCACAGCAGGTGTCCCTTGAACCATCTTCTAAACAGAAAGGTTGTAGATATTTTGCTGACTTCTGAAATCATACACATCAAGATAGAAAATAATGGTGTACGTGTACATGTTATGTGTTGAAAATTGACATATGAAAGTTTAAAATGGTGTCTTTAATAATAAAAAATGCAGAGCAGGATTAAATACCTTAATTATATATTAGGTTTTTTTTTTGGTCCCAAAAATGATTAGAAAGATTTCTTTCTTTAATGCAGACTAGATTATAAATATATGGTACATATGCATGATTTCAGTATTGGAAATCTTGAAATCAGACAATGGTTTATAAAGAAAGATAGGTAGGGTCATTTCCCATGAATTAGAAGAAAACCCACAGGTTATATTTTAAGACCGAGAGAACAAAGCGGTGGTGGTATTTCTATGTCCCAACATGGTATGAAGAGAAACACGCTAATACATATTTAGCAAAGCTATGGGCCAAGGCATCTTTTTAAAAAGATGATCTCATGTTAGTCTTATTACCATTCCATGAGATAGTATTACCCCATTTTGTGGATGAGAAAGTTAAAGGTCAGTGAGGTTAAACACATATTATGGTGACACAGCTAGTGGACAAATTCAGATCTGATTGACTCATCACATCTCTGTGTGATATGTCATTTTTTTAAAAACTGGAAATATGGTCTTAAAATGTGCACACATGCACACACATGCCTATTTGTAAAAATGAGTTTTATTTAAAAGAAAATCACAACGTTTAGGCCAGACAGGACACGTGTCTTTACTGCTCCCTAGAGCTGCTGATCCCTTCTGAAGAAAGTCCTGTGGGCGTGGGCGTGGGGCCCTGTCCAACCTACTGCCCCCATCTCAACGGGAGGCTCTCAAGGGACATATCTGAAATTCCCAGGACATATAGAGCACAATTTGAAAACCAAAAGTAGGTTCCAAGACTTCTGTTTGCTTTGTTTTTAAGGAGCAAAGGATTGGTGTTTCAGAAACCCTTCGTCCCTTGTCCCAGGTCACCCAGTGTGACCCACAGCCTGAACCCACTGAACTGCATCCCTTACACTGATACGGATTCATCTAGAATAGTGATTTCCCCAGGAGGAGCTAGGACCCAGCACACAGTGAGGACTCAGTAGACACTCAGTGAGTCAGGAGCATAGGAAAGCACCTGCTACCTGTCCGCGTTCCTCACCCTGTTATGCGTTGGTCATATTAACCTCATTTCCTAAGGAGAGTCCCAGACGCCAGTGGTGTAAGAAGCTTATTTGGGATCACAGTTTTGTTAGCTGGCTGAACGGGGATTGAAACAGATTTAAATCTAAATCCGGTGCACTGTTGAAAAGCAACTACCTATTCTCCACAGGTACTGGGAGAACCAAGTGATGTGGAAAATGTGCTATGAAAGCTTCTTCAGAAAAGCATAATTGACTATGTAAATATTAAACATTGTATTTTCCCCAAAACGCTTTCCCTGAAAGGCTTTCTCTCTACCTAGTCAAATTTATTACCAAGCTTCCGTTCGCGGCAGAGTAAGATGATGGAGACCACCCGAAGAGGTAGAGAACCATCTCCAAATGTCAAACCTGTGTACTGCATGAGTGGGACAGGTCGGGGCAGCTGTTGCAGCTGCCACCTCAGCACCTTCCACCAGAGGCATCCTTCTCTCATGGAATGAAAGCTCTGCTCGTAAGCAGTGGCGTGGCTTCAGGCAAATTACAGATGCTCCATGGGACTCAGTTTCTCCGTTCCTAACCTGAGAGCAATGACCTGCCTCTCTTATTCTGTGATAAGCAACAAGGATGAGAGCTGCGCTGGGAGGCAGGCTGCTGGGGTTGCAGCTCCGTTCTCCCACTCGTGAACTACTGAGCACGTTGCTAAACCTTCCTGCACTTCAACTCAAGTGGGGATGATAACAGTGTTAAATAACAGCTTTGATAATAACAGTATTAAAAGAGCTAATACATGGAGAGCACAGAACAGTTCTTTCTTTTTTTTTTTAAGCTGAGTCATCCTGCCACCTGTTGGCAGCTCAGCGGCAGCTCAGCTCAGGCTGGGAATCGAACCAGCGACCGTGTTGCTCAGAGCTCACATCTTGAGTGAGCTCGTAACCAACTGAGCCACTCAGCTGGCCCTAGAACAATACTCTCACTAGTTCTGATGGCCTAGTTCTGATGTAAGCACTGAAGCTTTGTTGGGTATATGGATGTTTTAAAATGATGTCACACATCAGTAACACCTAGCAGAGTGTTTGACACTGCCCATTGAGTTAGTGGCATGCAGAATTGACATTGTGCAGTTCACGAGATGCTGTTACGAGCCCCTGTTCTTTTCATCTTCACACCATCCTATCACGCTGTGGTTGGGCCTTCTCCTCTGTCTAGGCTTAGCCTGTTGCCTCTGCCAGATGTCAGGGGACCCCTAGCTCACTTGGACTGCTACTCTGTCTGGCTGCCCGCTGCCACACTTAGGCTCCCAAAGGAGCAGGACAAGTACTCAGCTGCACTCCTGAGCTAAACCTGAGCCTCATATCCTCTGGAAACCCTACAGCTTTCTTGTCCTGGGCACAGTGTCAGTTAGTGCAGACATCAGAAGGTCCCTCTGCACCTTTAGCCAAGGGTCGCACAGTCATTCCAGATGGCTCCTCTGAAAGCCTAGTTACAGACAGATAGTCTGTTGGGTTTTTCATGCTTGTTGTTGTTTTCAATCTCATAGTGCAGTGAGATTATTGGTAAACACTGCAGAGTTCTTTTCCTTCCTCAACATACACAACTGATAACGATTTTTTGGCTTCCGAACAATCTTACAGAAACCTTACAGCATTTCCCAAACTTATTTGACTCATAATTTCCATTTTTTATATTGCAATAACACTTATGTAATCTTAAAAACATACAAAGAAATGTGTATTTTTCATATATATGTGTGTATATATATATATATATATATGGAAATATACAGGTAATAGATATGTAAATATGTATGTAATTGGATAAAGAATAAAAATTAGAGCTCAATTAGCCCACTTTAAGATCTTCAGTACCTTTGTGGGGGAATTGAGGGGAGTAGGAATGAACAAGAAAGCCCTTCACTTGCGTGTGGGGATTATTTTTCTTAATGGTTGTCTTATGCCATTGGGTTGTCCTACCCCAAAAAGGTCCTGCTTCAGAGTGGTCTCTTTGTTTATAAATATTATTTCCAAATTTTGACAGTGTCCCATGAGCGTCCTGCTTTTGCCACACATGGTCCTTCTGCAGGATCTGACTTGTACGTCTCACAGATTTTGCCAGGGCTGCCTGTGTTTTCCGATCATGTCTCCTCTGCACGGCTTCTCCAGGAGAAAGGTCCAGCAGAACTAACTCCTGGCAGGTGAAGGTCACAGCCACCATCTCACTGTCACTGTTTCATACAGGGTCTTTCAGGGGTCCAGGCACCACTGCCTCCTCCTCGGTGCTCCCTTCCAGGGGAAAAGCAGGATGCTGAGCACACAGACACATCAGAGCTTTCATGACGTCAGGAGCAGCTTCGGGGCAGAAGGTCCAGAGTGAAAGGCTTGGGTTGACTCTCTTCCACATTCCTCTTTCTGGGAAAGTCACAGAGAACATTGAATTATGCTCCCCTTCCTCGTGGAACCCTCTTTGAGAAATGTGACCCTGGAGACCAGTCAGGCTTCAGCAGCAGCTAATGAGGCCCCTTTTCTCTGACACCCATCACAGCCCCCAGCACCTCCCGGGTGGAGGCTAATACAGACTGCCATTGTCCTCTGATGTCAAGAGAATCAGGACCAGGTGCAAAGAGCAAAACAGAATCGATCCATTTGCTGCTCCCACCAGTACTGCACTCACTTTATGGGGACCCATTTCAGTGTCTTTGGTCTCCTGGTGACTATTTCATATATGTCAGTTAATGTACATCAGGGATCTTAATCAATTTCAGCAATTTAATCAATTTTATTGTAGGAATCTACAGTGAGCAAATGGCAGAACTAGGCCTTGGGACTTGAAGTGACAAGAGCAATGTTCTTAGTCTTCTTCCCATGTGAGTCCTCAATGTTAGGGATGAGGGTGATGACAGTGAAGGAAAGTGAGGGAAGGTGACTGACATCACGTAAGCATCCGCTTGGTACCAAGAGCTGTACTAAGCAGAGACATGATTCTTCTTTGGAAAAGAGGGGCTTCCCCAAAGGGCGCTGTGAGTGAGACTTCCTCCGGAAAGGAGAGACCTTGAATCTTCCTGATGTGTTCATTCATTTATTCAACAAAAAACCTGTTATTGTGTCAGGGACTGAGGGGTGGCTCATAAGGTTAATAGTTTAGAGGGAGAGGGAGAAGAGGGAGGAGAAAGAGGGAGGAAAGGAGGGAGGAAGTGAGGGAGGGAAGGAGAGAGAGAGAGAGAGAGAGAGAGAGAGAGAGAGAGAGAGAGAGGGAGAGAGAGAGAGAGAAGAGGGGAGGGGAAGGGAGGGGAGGAGAGGGTTAGAATTCAGATTGAGTTAGAAAAGGTGCTACTCAAAATGAAGTCATCTTGGAAGTATTTTCTAACTTTTAATTTTATCAATATTGTACATTCAGTTTGCATTATTGCACTTAAAATAATTTCACATCCATTGCTCTATTCATATATTTGGTTATCAAAAGTGTGTGGATGAGGCTGATGCTATAAACCCCCCTGGATATGTGGGAGTGGGGTGAACACCAGCCCAAGGTCATGCCATATCAGTGGCACAGCCAGAACTAAATCAACACGCTTGTCTTCTTTACACCATGTTCATCCTTAATCTAAGTGGGTTATAAGAAATCACATCAAATCACCAACACGGTGCTGCACTCATATCGGTTGTATGTAAAAAGAAACATTTAAATAGATTGAATTACTTGATTGAGGCCGCATTTTTGCTGTTTGTAATGCTACCTTTTTCCCCTCTGTGGAGATGTATCAATGACAGCCTGCTAACTTTCCCATCAGAGCGTGCCTCTGTTGTTTGTTTTCATCCCAAAGCAGCACAAATCTGATTTTTCTATTATCTTTTACTTTTTTCCACAGTGGGAAAATCCTCCTGTGAAATGCCCTGGAAAATAGGAATTGGAACTTTGATTTGTGGCAGGTGGATTTTATTTTGTGGTGAAGTAAATTCATCTCTCCACTTTCAGAAAGTCCTGTCCCCATAGGATCTGTTTTTGGGTACTTCAAAGAACAGCTCCTAAGTCTGGAAGAAGCTGTGAAGATTCAGCGTTACACGTTGACAGGTAATAGCTTTGGTTACATGCAATTAGAGGCAGGTTTAGAGGTCAAATTGGCTTTTTTAGTTGTTGTATTTAGAATCAAAGAGGTTCAAAACACTAAGTACTTATTAGGATGTCACACTTTGTCCTATGTATCTGCAAAAAGATACACCTCTATGTCCCTGCTCCAAACCCTCCCCATTTGTCTCGTTCTCATTCATTAAGTCATTGTTCAAGTTTCTCTTCCTCAGAAAAAATACCTGATTCCTTTATACACTTTCCACATTCGACACTCAACCAATGTTCAATGCGCAGCCCTCTGCTCGCCTGGCGGTGTTCCTGCAGTTTCTGTACACACATCCTACTAGCAGACACCACACTGATGGTTAATTGTACACCTAACTCTCTCCCAACAGATAGCGCCCTCCTTGAGAATAGAGATGAAAGCATTGTAGTCGCTGTTGCTTCTGGTTATTGACAGAACACTCGGGACTTAGTAAGCTCAGAATATACTCATTGCATAGATGAAGACTGAGTGAAGGAGCGAATGAATGATCTCCCTTAGTCTTCAGAACCGCTGTTCAGGATATATAATAGAGCTTAATGTTTGAGATGAGAACGCTAAGGATCTAAAAGCTTAACTCATTACAACGGTCATACAAATAATACATTGCAAGGCTAACGTTGACATCCAAGGTTTTATTTTTTTTCAAATCTGCCTCTACCTAGAAGCTGCAAATTAAACTTTGGAGAAAATATCGCTATGACTGTTGATTCTTGTACCATTACCGAAGTCAGCACGTGTAGCTTGGGAGAGACTATTACTTTTTTACGGCACAAGGTTTGACAAGTAAGGGAACTCTGGAAGCGATGCCTCAGAAATAGGACTTCTATTTAAATCAAGAAGGGATCTGAAAAATCCAGCCTCCTAAGAGCTAAGAAAACAAGACAGGAAGACTCAGAGCACTATGGCCCAGTGTTAAAAATGATAAGAAAGGATTATGGATGGCATAATCCAAGCACTTCGAGGAACACCCCTGATGATTTCAAGGGAGCTTTGGTTTTGAGTAGGGAGGTCTGTTTGGGCCTTGACACTGGCAGGGAAACTCTCTCTGGTGCATAGGACCAGGGGCTTCCATCCGAAACCCCACAGCCCACATGCCTGGCACATGTACCTCCATCTGAGCCCCTACAATGTTTGATTATTCTACCTCCAGGACACTGAGTATTTAAATGAGAACCAACTGTCTTATTTGACTTTTCACCAGTTATTTTGAAGAATGATATACTTTAAAAAACAGAAATGAAATAAGCCCATGGAACACTGGCAAATCGTCTGCATTCCTTCACTGCCTCAGTTTGTTTCATTCATCAGTAACTCGAGTGTAGTTGAATGATACGTGATGTGATGTTGGAATCCTTGGAGTGGAATGCCAGCTCTGCTGTGCGAATTTGGGCATGTGTTTCAGTTTCTCTGCTTCATGGCATAAAGTATGGGGATCCTAGCTGCCCAGGTGACAAGCAGGACCGACTGAGGCCACATGCAATGAAAATGCCTACCTGAATTACTTGTAAAAGTACCATGGAGCAGCTGTCAGCCTTCCTAGCTCAACACCATATTCACTAGTTGTGTGACTTTGGGCCAGGTGTATAATTAATCTGACTCTCATTAGTTCTCATCTATGAAACAGAAAAAAATAGTAACTATCTCATAGGCTTGTTGTGAAAAGTAAATAAATGAATATATGCAACAATTCTTAGAATGCCTAACATAATAAATGCTCTCAGAGTAGTTTTTTTTTCTTTTCCTACATCTCTGACTGGCAGTTTCTTCAACCATAAAATGGAGACATAAATGCCAATATAAAAGGTAATTTTAAGCATGAGAGTTACTTACTTACCACGTTCGAAAGCCTTCCCAAAACTTTGGTTGTTAATATGATGCTATAACACCTGTTATGTGGTATGAGATGCCAGTTCTCTCTCCATCTTAAAGAGCGAATAGGCAGAAGCGCTCACACCCAGTAACCTTAGGGCTAGTGTTTTATCCAAACTGCTTGACAGGACATCACATGAAAGGATACGGCACATCGTGGATTTAAGCAATCCAAGTGAATGCCCATGCCTCTTCCCTATGCTCGCTGGGATGTGCTGCCTACCTTAGTTCAGAGGCAAACATGCTCTCAGAAATAGACTAGAGATCCTATGAAGAGCTGACTGCCATGCCTGAGCTTCCCAGACTCTTGCTAAAAAACCTGAGATCTCAGTGTAAATGGAATGGAGATGAGTAATCAATGCAGGGAGGAGGCTGGTAGCTCACCTGGTCATGCGGGAATAGGTGGTTTTCCTTTATGTCATATTTATTTTTTCTGAGGAGGGCAACTATTGAATGTTAGAGGGAAGTACATTAGTTTGAAGCCAGAAAATCTGGACTCTCTCTCTAGCTCTACCTCTACCAATTGTATTTGTGTCATGGAGGCAACCCATGTGACATTTCTGGAATGCCACCTCACCTCCCTAATACATAAAATGGGGAAAAGAGTTACCCTCCAAAGTGAATGCTGTGTATGACATTGCTTTGCAAATACGACACACATGTTATTGTAATTATTAAACTTATAAATTACCTTTATGAGGTATGGAGGGAAATATAACCCAGTCCATGTTTTCAAGGGGCTAATATTTTGAACTGGAGAAACGGAAGATTCGTGCGATATGATGGACGAAGAGACAAAAAATCTGACTCCATTTAAACCCATTCAGGTAAAACAATTAGCATCTCTATCCCCAAAAAGCGAGTGGCAGTCTTCTTTTGTACTGGCACCCTCACCTGGATGTCTCCATGGTGCTCAGAGGGCCACTGATACAAGGGAACATCCCCCGACCTGGTTTTCTAGCATGGCCTCCAGGCCCGTCTTCAGGGTCACTAAACTTCACTTTGAAGGAGTTCTGTGAATGTACTTCTGTTTTCACAGGAGCCTATGTCTGCTCACGAAGGTCATTCCCTCAGCTCTGATCTGCCCTAGCCACATGCAACTGGCTCTGACCACCTTGCCATGGCTTTCTCTCTAGTCCTGGAGCTCACAGCCCTCGCTCTACAGAAGTAACCCTTTTGCATGGTGAAGGGGCTTGTTCTCAAAGCTTGTCTTTCCTGATAGGAGGTAAATCTTAAAGATCAGGGACCATGTCTTATTGATCTTGATAGTTTAGCACCCAGTTAAGCCCCTGGCCCACAGTAGTATTCTCAATAAGTATTTCAGAGAAAGAAAACAAATCACTTACAAATTGTAATGAAATAATTTATGATTTTATTCCATTCGATATCTGTCTTGACTCAATCTTGTATGTCAAGTTTGTATATTCACTTAAATATAAGCTGCATAGGACAAGTTCTGAGTCTGACTTTGTCACTCACTCTGAAATAAGTGAATGAACTAATTAAATGTACCCTGATTTCAGGTTTTTAGCAGCTTTCTGTGACATACCAGTAATGAGCTAATTACAAGTATATCACCCCTTCAGTAGAGGGGCTCTAGCAGGAGAGTGCTTGCCCAACTTCATAAGCAGTTAATTGCTAAATGTCCTTGAAACTAATAACTATCAATAAAATCTAAACATCATATGCCACTTTACAGTTTTCAAATTTACTTCAATTAATTGCTTAACAATCCTCAGTGATAAGCAAAATTATTACCTCTGTGTGTTAGTCCATTCCGGCTGCCATAACAAGATGCCGTAGGCTGTGTGCCTAAAACACCAGGAATTTATTTTCTCAAGTTCTGGAGGCTGGGACCCTGTGATCGGGGTGCCATCTTGGTTGGGTTCTGATGAGAGCTTCCTCCCTGGAGGGAGAGGGAGAAGGAGAGGGAAAGGGAGAAGGAGAGAGAGAGGGAGAGGGAGAGGGATGATGCTCTTCTAATAAAAGCACTAATCCCATCATGGGGCCCCACTCTCATACCTCATCTAATTTCAGTTATTTTCCAAAGACCCCACCTCCAAATGCCATCATACAGGGACACTGGGTAACCCAATGGCTTCTATATGTGAATTTGGAGGATACATTTGGTCCATAACACCCAAGCTCCCTACTGAGGGTACTCAGGCTCCGAGACGGGAACTGGCTTGTCCAGGTGGGGTTGATCAAGTGCAGCCAGAAGGGGGCAAAACTAGAACTCAGCTAAATGCTTCTAACCCCAAATTCAACAATCTTGCCCGGGAAGAAAGCTTTCCATACCCCTCCTTCCAAAGATTCTGTTACCTCAAATCGTCTTCTTATTATTTCCTCCTTGTCTTCTTCCAATTAATTTAAATCAGTTTTCTTCAACTGGGGGTAAAATTTCCCCACAAGGGACTATTGGTAACATCTGGAGGCATTTTTGATTGTCACAACTCAGGGGAAGTGCTACTGTCATCTGGTGGGTAAAGACCAGGGCTGCTCCCTAATATCCTGCAATGCACAAGGCAGCTCCTCACAACAAGGAATCACTGAGCCCCAAATATAAATAGTGCCAAGGCTGAGAACCCCAGACCTAGATGGATGAGAGCTCACTACACGTCTTGATTTTTGTCAAGTTCTTTCTGACGTGACAGGTGGATATTACAGAATTTCTGACCACCTCCCATGACCCGGATTGTCAGTCACTGCTTATTATTCAGCGAAATCCCAGATCCAAGCTCTGATTTCAACTCTGGTGTTTTACAATTTAATCCAGTGCAAAAAATATCTATTCTTCAAAGTCCTGTATATAAATGGCAGGTGTTAGGACACCCTGCCTCCTAACTCTGGATGCTTAGGGTGATAGAGAAAGAGAGAGCAAAAGGGAAGAAAGATGAGAATGTGAAAGAAAGTGGGATTGGGAGCTACGAGTTCTAATTCTCGTCCCGCTGTTGCTACTAGCAGCATCACCATGGGAAAATTATTGAGTCTTCCTAAACCTGAGTTTTCACATTTGTAAAGTGAGATTAATTACATATGCCTCAGGACTGAGCCTTTACATAAGATAATATGAGTATAAATCTGGTGACAAGTCAAAGTAGTAATAACATTAGTAATAACAGTTAATAATAGTACTGATAATTACCTACATTATATTTAATATTTTATATCTATGTTTATATAATTATGTATTTCTCATTATATTTAATATAATTATTATATAATGATAGAACAGCAGTAACAGGTACTAAGAGTAATAACACCTAGTATTTGTTGAGCGCTTACATGTTACTATGTTCATTTTAGGGATGGATCAGCTGGCGCTCAGAAAGGTGAACTTGCTCAAGATAACACCCCTAGCAAAGTTCAGCGATGCTGGGATTCAAATTCATGTCTGTTTACTCAGGAGCACACGTTCTCTGCTCCTGTTTGTGTTTAATATTTCATAGAAGATATTTGATAAACAGTGGATTTGATAAACGGTACAGTTGGAAGGTGTCGTGACCAGGAAATAGTCAGGAAGTGGAATGTGTGAAGGGTCAAGGCAGGAAGGTCGAGGGGAGTTGCTGACGCATGCAAGAGCACCAGGGCTGTTATTATGTGGCACTGGCTGCCTGGTCCAGGACTGGGAGAAGGTGACCTGCTTGGATAAAGGGAGCATGTAGGGCTGGAGACTTTCAAAAGGACTTGATTGAATGTCCTAGTGGATTAAACAGCCCCTGCCAAAAAGGTCCACAGCAGTGAGAAAGCACAATGCTATGTACTGTATAAATGCTAAATCAGTCCTTCTCCGCAGAGCATTTTGTGTGGCCAGCTCTTTACAGGACATCCAAGGTTATTTCCTATAGCTTGCCTACAGTGCCACCACTTCCCTTTCATCTTCAGAGGATGCTTTCTGAGTTGGGCTCCCAGGTCTCTGGTTAATTAACCATCTAAGGGATGACACTCCTAATAGGGCAGAGCAGTCCCTTTCAGCCAGGAGGCCATTGTTCCCTCCCCACCAGGTACAGCTGACCTAGAAAGAGCCCGTATTGTACCAATGCTGGGACTATTTATTAAGCAACCTAGTTTCTGCTCCAGGTCAGCCAACAATGGATGAGCTGGCACAGAAACAGGGGTGATGCCTGTGTCGAGAAGGGAGTTAAGTCATCAGTGAAGCCATTATGACAAAAAGAAAAGGCAGCTGTGGGAAATTGATGGAATTCAAGGGCAGAGGCGGTCACACACCGAGGAGTGGATGGGTTGTAATACCAATTGTCCTGTTTTCTGGGTCCCGATGGGGCTGTGGATCTTGACTCCCCTCCAGGAGGCCAGCCTGCACTTGGCTGCCCAGCTCAGACTTAGCGCTCAGCATTGGTGGCTCTTATAAAGTTGGGGAGTTTTAACCTTGGTGGTGCCGAGGGGTTAGCTGTGAAGACTTGAAATTCTTCTGAACCACCTCACTAATCCCTAACCCTTCTCTGGTCCTGCTCTGGCTCTTAACTCTAGGTTCCACTTTTCCATGATGACCCCCTCCTAAGTTCTTGAATTGTGTCCCCACCCCCATCAAGTTTCAGTTCTATCTTGTCATCTGTGGCTTGGCTTATCTCTACCCCTATCCCTCACTCACTATCGACCACCTTGGTTTCCCCCCATATTAGACTATCTTTGGGACATAATTCCATTCTGGGAAGGAATTAAGACAGGTAATCAATAGGTCATTGGTATCTGTGCAGACTGTGACTTTGATAATGACAAAGGAAGTCTGAGTGATTTTCATAGCGCTCTGTGTAGAAGCCAGTCATATCTTCTCATGTATTAAAACTTGTTCTCAATCTTTCAACAGACGCAAAATCCTACTATAGGTGCACACCCACCAAGCAGTTGCGTGGCCCGAGTCTGAACACTTCCAGGGATGGGAAAAATGTAGAGGAAGAAATGTCTTTTAATCAAGCACTTCACACTGCACTAGGTATATTTCTTAGACTGTGATCTTAGGTAGGTCAGGAAAGAAAAGGCAGACGATACAGGGTGTGTTATCGAGCCAGTTACCACTGCAGGCAGCTAGAGCTTCCATTTGGGGCAGACCTCTGGACCAGTGTGGAATGGGCACCTCAGAGTTAGTCAGACCAAGGGAGGGGCAGCTGGTGTGTTTATGCACCTGATGGGTGTTCCTTTGCTGGTTCATCTTCCTGCCCCCCTGGGGAAAGCACGTGGGCAAGGACATCAGGTGCTGGCCTTGGACACTGGGCTGGCATGTACTGCAACAGTCAAGGCAAGGGGAGATGCACCCACCACAGTGGCATCGGCCACAGTTCCTCGATATAAATTATTGGGAGGAAAGGATCAACTTTAATTGAGTCCCTGATATAACATAGATCAGTGTAGGTGCTTTATATACTGTCTCATGTAATGTCATCCGCACAATAATACTTTTTTTTTTAAGATTTTTATTGGGGAATTGGGGGAGGGGAACAGTGTTGGGGAATCGGGGAAGGGGAACAGACAAGTTGCTGTCCTTTTGTTCTTCAGTCTAGTTGTGGAGGACGTCGCTTCACTGGCCCATGTTGGTATTAACATTGCTCTTTTCCTGGGTGAGCCAGATCGATCGCCGGCCATTGGACGGCCACTCACATCGGCACACGGCAGCTCGATGAACGCTCATGCCCGCTGCCAGCCAGCCCCACTGGAGCCTACTTCATCCCCGGCCACTCACAGCGGCCGAGCTCCAGGTCGAGCTGTTGTTCACCATCTTAGCTGTAGAGGGCGCAGTGTCACTGGCCCTCATGTGGGGTTCGAACCGGGGCCCTGCAGCTCAGAGCTGGCATCCCAAGCCAACTTCTAACCAACACGCCACTCAGCCGGCCCATGATAATTCTTGAAAGGTGTCACTGATGTTCCCAGCTTCATTCTCAGAGCCCCAGCTCCCTTCACGCTCCTTGATCAATCACACCGTAAGGTTGGATCAGATGTAGGGTTCATTTGTAGGGACCCAAAGCCCCTGATTTTTCCACTTTCCAAGGCATGTCTGCCAGAATTCAAGCACTAGTGTCTGACCCACTCTTACAGAAATTGTTTCTGAACCTGCAGACTGAAAAGTGGCTGAGGAAGTACAGACAAACAGGAGAGATGGACAGCCAAGTGTGAAGCTGGGAGGCACTTTGAAATGTGGCACCTTCCAACTGGCTCATCTCTCCAGTAGTGACCTGCAACGGAGAGGAAACAGCCCTTTAGTGACATCTGTGGACTGCACAACATTGCACGATGCCACAGACACTAGTTAGGACAGACAGACCAAGCTTCATGGACACCCAACTGTAGAGGAAAAGAGAAGCTTGTTCCTACTCCGTCCTGTTATAAGCCACTAAAGGATCAACAAAGAAAAAGAAGGTTGTGTTTTGGGAAGGGGAGTTGGGAACAGGACAAAGAGCTGCAATACGACTCTTAGCTCAGCCCAGCAGCAAATTAACCGAAGGCCCCAGAGGAAAGGAGGTTGGAAGAGTGAAGCAGGAATTCACTTGACAGGAGCTTCAGAGCCACACACCATCAAAAAATGCCAGTGCTATTTCCAGCAACAGGATAATTGTGGTGACATTTGATCAATGAGGGAGGAAGTGATAGGTGTTTCCTCCAAGGAGCTGGGGCGCCCATGCTCTAACTTTTTCTCCACTCCTTCCACTCCAAGGGGGCATGAGCTCTAGCAACAAGCAAAGATCCTAGGAAGAAATGGAGTGATGGCCTGATCACATCAAATGCACAGGAGTGTGTCCAGAACATTCACCTATATCATGGGGACCCTTGTAAGAATTGCACAGGGAACTCTCTCTCTCTCTCTCTCTCTCTCTCTCTCTCTCTCCAGAGGGGTTGGGGGAAGGAGGAGAGACCTGCAGAGTTGAAGCAACATGCTCAGAGTCACACATCCCAGTGTAGCCTACCTCTCTTTCCTGCCTCTCCTGGACTTGAATGTCTATTGAGCCCAAATTCTTGCCTCTATAAAATGAGGGGGTTGCGACAATTGATTATTTTCCTCCACCTTCCTTTTTTTGGATGTGGAAAACATTACTAAAAGTAATAAAACATTGCATAGAACTTTTTTCCAGTTTCACTGAGCTCTAATTGACAAATGAAAATTGTATATACTGCGGGTGCCAAAAAATGTATACTTTTTTTTTTACTTTTACAGGTTCATTTATTGTTCTTTAATGTGCCTTAATTCATTTCACTGCAAATTACATTTTTGAATATATATTATTGTATGTGATTCCTCTACTTCCTTTAATAGCAGTTGTCTTTTTTTTTTTTTTTTTTTTTTTTTTAGCGATCTGGAAGGAAGGGGCTTGGTTCTCCATTTAAGTAGTTCAGTTTCCATCATGATTATACACATTTTAAGAGATGTTATCTATGTATAATGCTTTTTGAAGTTGAATTGAATTATGGTAGCAATGTGTAGTATGACGTTCACTCAAAAGATGGCGTTTATCAAATGAATGCTAGTGCCACCATGCGATAGACAGGACAGTCAAAACGGCAGAAGCACGGTTATCATCTGAGGAGTGCAAGACCGTTTTGAAGCAGTATTTGAAATTCGAGAACGTTATGGAAGTACAATGACAATGGAGGTGTGAGTATGCGACAGAACCTCAACACGCCTAACAATTGCAGGCATTCGTGATAAGTTTGAGACACATGGTCCTGTGTGTGATGTGCATAAGGAAAGATCTGGGAGGCCTCGCACAGCGAGTCCTGCTTCTTCTGCTGTGGTGTTGGAACAGTTTACACGCTCACCACACAATGTGAAAATTCACCACACAATGTGAAAAATTACCACATCAAGCTAATTAACATACCCATCACCTCATATAGCTACGTGTGTGTGCACACGTGCATGTGTGTGTGTGTGTGTGTGTGTGTGTGTGCTGCAAATGCTTATCATCTACTCTTTCAGCGAATTTCAAGTATGCAATACAATGTCATTAACTGCAGTCAGCATGCTGTACATTGGATTTCCAGAACCTATCCCTCCTGCATAACTGAAACTTGTACCCTTTGATCAGCATCTCCCCATTTTCTCTACCCGCCCCCCCCCCACACAGCCCCTGGCAACCACCACTCTATTCTCTGCTTTTATGAGTTGGTCTTTTGTAGATTCCATATTTAAGTGAGATTGTGCAGTAGTTATCTTTCTGTGCCTGGCTTCTTTCACTAGTACATAAGGAACTCAAACAACTCCTTAACAAAAATACAAGTGACCCAATTAAAAATGTGCAACAATAAAAAAGGTGACTAGACATTTCTCTAAAGAAGATATACAAATGGCCAACAGGTACATGAAAAGGTACTCAACATCACGAATCATCAGGGAAATGCAAATCAGAACCACCATGAGATATCACCTCTCGCAGAATTTTGTTGCTTGTACCAGATTAAATCAAGGATATTCTAAGTAAAATGAAAATGGAAGCCCACCTGCTCTGTTCAACTTTGTTCTCCAGGAAAAAGCTGGAAATACTGTCTTCTCATTGGTCTGCAAATGACCTGCCAATTCTGAAATATTATAGCTTAGCCTTCCCTGCTGTTAAATATTTTACAAATATATTCCTTAGTTTGAACTACAGAAAATCATTATAAGAAACAATTCATTTGAGGGACTGGGGTCCCTTTGCTCCCTTCTGGTTCAGTTATCAGTCTCCTGGGGAGCTGGGCTGTTTATTCATGTTCATAATCACCCAGTGGTTAAAATCTCCCCCATCACTCATCACAATGCTAATATCTGAAAGGGTTTTAAACACTAGAAGAATAAAAGCTAATTGGCCACATGCAAGGGATGAAGTCAGTGGATCAAGTCTGGCTTTCTTTCAGTTGAATTGGAGCTTCTAAGCAATTGCTAAAAAGAATTTGGAGTCCCCTGAAAAATTCATTCAGCATAGACATGGATAAAAAAGAAAAGATGAAAGGAAGAAAAGAATGAGGGAAGGAGGGAAGGAGGGAGGGAGGGAAGGGTGATTTTTAAACAAATCTGGATTGTATTTTAATAGAGTGATCAACTCCTTTTGGTAACCAAACTGGACATTCCCAGTTTTAACATTGCCAAATCCTGCATCTGGGGACCCCCTCAACCCTGGGTGAACAAGGAGGGTGGTCACTCTAATTTTAGGATTCATGTCCCCTTGCAAGTTCCATAACGTTTCCAATCAGGCTGGCGCCAGGTGTAAGCAGAAGATATTTTCAGGCACCAAGCTAGACAGCTCCTGGAAATGCAGCCAGGAAGACAATGCAGACTGGCCTGGGACAGTTTACAGTCTGTTCCAGAGGGATGTGCTGGTAAAAGCGGACGAGGCTTTCAGCTGAAATCTTGGCCAAGGTCACACGGTGTAAAGCCCCAGTGTGGTGGTGAGATCCAAAGTGAACTTTTCTCCTATTTCTGGCATATTTTCACTAGATGTGGCCTACTTGATGTTTTTATCTAGCATGAGAGCTAGCTTTCCTGCAAGATTTACATTACACATAACCCCAGTTCATTCACGTTTCCTGGCCATTCATCCAATGGCAAATTCTTATTCAGCCTTCAGAGTCAGTTAAAATGATACTGGTTTTCTGCGAATTCTTGTCTAGGTCCCTCCAAATATATAATATGAACTTCAAAATAAAGAAAATTGGACTTTTTTTACTGTGATCAAAACATATGGTGAATGTTTAAATAAAAAAATTATTACAGTAAAAGGCACATTGCCATTAATCCCCCTCAAAATACTTCCCCTCACTTTGAACACACTTATCCCATCATTCTTGCCATTTTCTGAAGCAGTTCTGGAAGTCCTCTTTCGTGAGTGTCTTTAGTTGCGCTGTCATGGCTGCCTCGATGTCCTGAATCGTTTTGACTTTGGCGAAGAGCCAGAAGTCACACAGTGACAGATCTGGTGAATAAGGTGGATGAGGACACACAATGATGTTTTTATTTGACAGAAATTGCCATACCAGGAGCAATGTGTGACAATGGAGCCATTCCATTGTGATCACAAAATATAGTGAATGCTGCTGCCAAGTGCTATCCAATGGAAAGGCAGGGATCTTCAATATGGGAAATGGTGCATGGAACGTTAGTAACACTGTGTGACAAGTTTCAACTTGTTTGGTGCGATCAGTCGGGTGTGAGCTACGGTTGAGAGAAGGTGTGTTTTAAACTGTGCCGTAAATCACCCTCTATCATGACAATGCTCTGTGTCACAAATCGTTTCTTGTATGGCAATTTCTGTCAAATAAAAATATTACAGTGTATCCTCATCTACCTTGCTTACCGGATCTGGCGTCGTGTGACTTCTGGCTCTTCCCCAAAGTCAAAGTGATTCAGGGTTACAGTCCACACTTCGCACATGCATAAGGAAGCAGTGTATCCACGTGGTACCCTCACGCCTGCACTGTTAGATATAACGGAACCTGAACTTATGTGGAGGCACGATACAATAAAAGGGACACTGACCACCTGGGGTTGTCAGTCAAAAGCATTCAAGAGGACATGGTGGAAAGTGAACAAACTTTAGGCAGCTCCCTTCCATAATCACACTTCTGAAATATAGCCAACCAGCAACAACCCTGCTCTGGTAGCCAGCTTCCGTAGCCAGTCCCTGACACTTCTACTTCTTAAAGTGCTCAAAGCCCTAAGCCCGTGCTTCCCAAAACCATATATAAAGTCCCAGCTCTGCTTTGATTAGAGGCATTGTGCTTTTCAAGAACCGCTCTCCCTTCCTTAGCAAGCAGGGGCATCAGCCCGTTTCTGAATAGGAGATGGTGGCCCCTTCCTTTTACCCCTGACAAACACACCAGAACAAATAAAATGAAGGCTCTAGATGATGTATTACAGAACTGTACACTTGAAACCTGTGTAATTTTACTCACTATTGTCACCCCAATAATTTTTAATTTAAAAAAATTAAAAGAAGAAAAATTACCTTGGCCAAAGAACAATGGATCTGCAGAACATTTACATAGTACCAGGAAAAAAAACACTGAAATAGCCAAAGCTGGAGGAAGAAAACATCCAAAACACATGCAAAACTCAAGAAATGTTAGCAGAAAAACAAACAAACAAACAAACAAACAAAGATAAGTCCAACCAGTTTTATACTTCTCTAAAAGGGAGATGCCAGAAAATAGGAAAAAAATGTTTTGGCTCAAGAAATAATAAATATAACCTAAGCCTTTATTCCATAAACAGGTTTTCATTTGTACTTGTAAAATTTAGGGAAGAAATCATTTAATATAGCTTACCAGAGGGTAACGGGGGAGGAGGGATAGTAGATGAGGGTAAAGGGGGTCAAATATATGGTGATGGAAGGAGAACTGACCAGGAAGGAGAATTGTGTGGCGAGCACACAATGTGATATATAGATGATGTACTATAGAATTGTACACTTGAAACCTATGTAATTTTACTAACCATTGTCACCCCAATACATTTTAATAATAATAAAAAGAAGGTAGGCAACAGCTTAGAAATTATGCCATCCTTCCTAAGGACGCAACACTGCCTACTCAGAGTATAGCTAATGACGTTAGAGAAGAATAAAAATAAAGACCTTGAGAATGCAGACAGAGCTACACACTATGGTGTGGAACAGCCGTCACAGTCATTGACCGAGAGTGGCTGTGTGTGCTGCTTTGCACACCCCCGGGGCAGCCAGTCACAAAAGATCAGGCACTTGGCCAAATGGCGCTTCAAGAAGCTATGCAACGTGACATCGCTCCTTATCCTGATGCCCGGATAATTCTTATAGAGGCTGCTACAGAAAAATGCAAATATCATTACTCCTAGAAAGATGAAATATGTAACATAAAATAGTTATGGTCATTTGAAAGGATATCAGTCTAAAATCCAAGACAAGATTTCACCAGTAAATAAAACAGAAAGAAGGAGGAGAGGTTAAAAAAAATACAGAAATTGTCTCGTGTTGTAGCTCGGGAGTCAATAACATTTCTTTGGGGAAAACAGTCCTGTTTAAAACTTTTTTTTTAACCAAAATATAAGACCATTCAAAAATATTAGAAATTAGAGGAATTATGAGTAAGATACCTGAGAAATAATGAGTTCATTAACCAACAGTGACCGATACTATGATGTGTGTCTTATGATCACATAAGACCTCCCACTGCACTGTGGGTACGATCTAAGTGAGTGCAGAGGCCCTCCAGGACCCGTGATGATCTGGCCTCAGTCTACCTGGACAGCTTTCTTCCTGAGCGCTTCCACATATTACTTGAGCTTCAGGAGCCCTGAAGAGCCAAGCTTTCTGCATTGCACGCCACTGTTCTCTGCATTTCACTAATGTTTTTCCTTGTGTCACTTACTCTTTCTTCCCTCCTCCCTGCATCTCTGGCCAAACTGCTGCCAGCCTTTCCGGCCTTTCTCTGAAGTGACCTGCTCAGAGAGCTTCTAGGTACCCTCAGACCGGGTGAGCTGCCCCCCCTCTTCCTGCATATATGTGTATCATTGGACGATAATTATCTGGTAATCATTTAGGAGACTGTTGAGAAAAAAAATAATGCCATTTCGTTTTTCTTGGTGACTCCAGCGTTTTTCATATTTCTGGACATCCAATAATTTGCTGCACAACTGAACAAACTTTTCAGAGAAGCTCTGTGCCCCTGACTGGCCAGCTGACCTGTTGTAACCACCATGATTCTGAGATGCGTCATCTGAAGCCTTGGAAAAAACTGTGTGTCTTGAGCCTGTTTGTAAATATCTAAATGGCGCTCAGTTTGGTCAGAATGCTAGAAATTGTCAAGAGCAAATGAAATCTAAGTCAAACTGCTGATTACTAATTTTAATTTTTTTGCCCTTGATTTAAATGGAAGGTAAAGTTTTGTTCCAAAAACAAGTATGATTGTAGACATTCTAGTTCTGTATATTCCTGTGTCCTGATTATTATGAAATCCTTGTCCACAGGGCTTTCAAGTCCTACATCTTTCTATTCCTGCAGGGTTTCCTGAATCCAAAACAAATAAATCAGTGAAATTTTCATGTGAATGGTGGTACTGAGATAGCTAATTACGTTCCAAAGAATCTCAGTGAGTCTTAGATCTGCTATCAAGGCTAGCTAAGAGGGAATCATAAACTAGCTACTGATGGCAGTGGGTAGGCCTAGCTTATGAAACTTTGGATGAATTAGGGACATAATAAATAAAACAAATTCCAAAAAAAGCCCCTCAACTTTTAAACAATACCAGAAGGACACATGTGGGATAAAAACCCGAGAAGGAAGGGGATGTCACAGGAATGCTTTTTTTAAACGATGATATTCATTCCAGGAAATGGTCAGCGACTTGGGTGCTGATGCCTTAGGGGTGCCTCGTTGGCTCTGTTGGTTTGGGCAGGAGGACGGCAGTGGACATTTCAGAGAAGAACAGCCACAAAGTACAGTCAGCAATATGGTGACAGAAGGAGTGTGGTGACGATCCGCAGGGAGCGTTCACTCTGTGTGCACACACAAGTGCGGTACGGGAATTTTCTCACTTAGTAAGCACACAACCCCAGGAGGGAGTGCACACTAGTCTCTCCATTTCACACCTGAGGAAACTGAGGCTCAGAATGTAATTTACTGGCTGGGTAATGGAGAATAAGTTGCAGAGCCCTGACTGCAAACCAGTCCCATCGAACACCAAGGTGCGCACTCTTAACCACTAAGTACATGACCTTGGGTGTTTTGGGAAGAGTGGAGGAAGGGGGAGCGGGGTGTAAAAAGGAGCATTTGAAGGGTAAAAGAAGGACAGGGCATTTCCCCATTAAAAAAAAAATCTATGTTGAACTGGACATATTAACAAAGTTTCTGTTGATCACGTCCTTTGAAAAAAATCACAAAGGGAAACTGATTTTTGCTGAAATGATTCATGCATTATCAGGAAAGAAAAGAAAATGGATTTTTTTAATGCTATAAATCTATTCAAGAAAATGTATGTATGCTCATGTTATAAAATAACATCTCCTATATGCTAATTGACTTACTCTCTTGTGGATCCAAGGATTATTCTGTGTAATATGGAAGCATAAGCGATTATCCCCACAAAGTGTCCCCAGGTGCCCAGTGAGGGCAGTTACCTGGCGCCGTGTGAAAGGAACACAGCAGAGAGAAATGGTGCACGTCTGTCTCCCAAAACGGGATGCTGTGAGGAGCCATTCCCCCAGGCAGACTCATTTTGCTCTCCTGTTATTTCTCCTTCGTTATTAGAATGATAATAATAACGTGAAGAGTTCTGAAATTTGGCCCTGGAGACACCCAGATGGCCTGAAATTACGTGCATGATTTTATGTATTTTACTTGCACAGCGCAGACCTTCCCAGTCTTGGCAGGGAAACTCACCAAGAGAAATGCAAACCTCGATGGGAAAAGTTTGTCAAGTACGGCACGTCCTTACTAGAGTCCCATGAAGACACGAATAAGAGGTTATAACAAATAAACTATAGCAAGCCTTCCTACAAATGTTCCAAAGCTTCCACAACTTTCTAATCCCTGTTTTCTGTTTCTCCCCAAGCAGTGTAGCTCAAGTCTCTCTTCTCTCTCTCTCTCTCTCTCTCTCTCTCTCTCTCTCTCTCTCTCTCTCTCTCTCTCACACACACACACACTCCTCTTCTTCAAAACTCCTCCTGTCACCTGGAGATTAAGGATAATGTACAGGGTATGGGGGCAGAGTTTGAAGTTCAACCATTTGCATTCCAGTTCCGGCTATGCAATTCTTATCTGTGTGGTCTTGGGCACAGTCATTAAAGTCATTAAAGTCTCTGTGGCTGGGTGCTGCCATCTGTGAAATGGGAATGACTGAGGTACCTCTTTTGTTGGTTGTGAGCATTACATGATATAATGCTGGTAAAGTACCAGGCATAAAGTACAAGGCAGTGTCTGGTATGCAGCCAGCATGTAATATGAGGTCTGGCAATTAAGTTCATGAACTCATCCTAGAAAAAGTGCTACATACCTCATTGCTGAATATCACTATGGTCACCTTCGAAGTACTCCCCTTGGGAAACTATGCACTGACACCCGTGCCTAGTCCACCCTTCAAAGCAATTTTGGAACTCTTTTCCTGGAATGGCCATCAGAGCAGTCATCGCATTACCCTTGGTGTCATGAATGTCACCCAAATGTCTTCCTTTCAATATTTCCTTTATCTTCGGGTAAAGAAAGAAGTCATTGGGGGCCAGATCAGGTGAGTAGGGAGGGTGTTCCCATACAGTTATTTGTTTACTGGCTAAAAACTCCCTCACAGACGGTGCTGTGTGAGCTCATGCATTGTTGTCATGCAAGAGTCATGAATTGTTGATGAAAAGTTCAGGTCATTTAACTTTTTCATGCAGCCTTTCAGCACTTCCAAATAGTGAACTTGGTTCACTGTTTGTCTAGTTGGTACAAATTCATAATGAATACTCCCTCTGATATCAAAAAAGTTAGCAACAATGTTCTGACTCTTGGTTTGGACTAATGGAACTTTTTTCATTGTGAAGAATTGGCTGACTTCCATTGTGCATTTTGACACTTTGTTTCAGGGTCGCATTGGTACACCCATGTTTCATCACCAGTGATAACACGGCCCAAAACATCATCTCATCACTCCAAAAGGTCTTGGCAAACTTTGACTCTCCTTTGCTTTTGTTCATCAGTGAGCTCCTTTGGGACCATTTTTGCACACACTTTTCTCATGCCAAGATTTTCAGTTAAGATTTTCCTGTTTCTCTATTGATGTTTACTTGGAATGTTACACTTCTCACAGTCAGCCAACAATTTTGACGCATAATTTGACGAATTTTTGCAATGTTTTCATCAGTTCTGCTCGTTACTGGTGCCCTGACCTCTCTTCATCAGTGATGCATTCTCTCCCATCAGAAAAACATTTAATCCATTTGTACACTGCCGTTTGCTTCATGGAATTATCCCCATAAACTTGGACTAACATGTCCCTGATTTCACTTCTACTCTTGCCAAGTTTAACAAAAAATTTAGTGTTTGTTCATTGCTCTAATTCAAGCTCAGACATTGTCAGGACAGCACAGAAAAACACACAACAATAATGAACGCCACTCAGCAAGACATCGCCACACATCAACACGAACACAGCTGTGAGACACTGATATAACGAGGTTATGAAACCTTCCCAAGTTGTTTGTACAGTGCTGCCAATGTAAGCGCACAGTGGCAAGTTTGCAAATTTAAGTGTCAGACCTCATAACTATGAGCCACCGTGATGCTAGCCAACTGATAAAGCATGTCTCCCAACTATTTTTTATCATTAATAGATCAAATATATCAATTTCTTATATTTCCTCTATTTCTTTATACAACAAAAAATGTGTTCAACATTTTTGAAGATGCTGTGAATCAAATGAAGTAATTTAAGATTAATATTAACGTTTATAACATATATCTTTCTTGCTAATTAAGTAACGTCCTTTGTTGAATATCTAGAAAATATAGAAAAATAAAAAGTCACTCCATCTCAAATCAAAATATCAGGGTGGCTATCTACATTCAGGCTGGTGGTCTAAACAGGAAAAGAGAAATTGATGTATGCACTTACAGTGAAAACTAAATGCAATGGATTAGTTATACAAATAATAAAGGAGGTAAGGAATCCAAGAGGGGGTGATAAAGCACCTCAAAGATTAGCATCTGGGGGGCTGGAGAGGCAAAGGGGGGTACAGTCCAGGGGCTGGAGTCTTCTAGTGGAGCTGGGCCCATGGGGAGCTGGAGGATGTAGCTACTGGCAGATGTGCCAACTAAGCTGGGCGAGGGAAGTGAGGAACAAGAATATTCAGGCAACTCCTTGTGTCACACCCTGCAGCCTGAGGCCAGTGAGCTGGAAGCATACAGGTGTGGGAGTGAAGTGAGTTCCCCTGCACCACAGGAGAAAGGGGCAAGGAGTCGATTGGAGAGAAAGGCCCAGAGTAGGCACATGCTCTCCATTTGATGACTCACCTTCCAGGAACTCTACCCTTCTTACTATAGAATGCTTTTGTTTAAATTGAGGTACAACGTACATTTAGTAAAATGCAGACACCGCGAGTGTGCAGGTAGATGAATTTTACATGTGTATACACCTATGCAACCACCACCCAGATAAAACAATGAAACATTTCCATTATGTCAGAGGTCCCTCATGCTAGCCCCAGTCTAAAACCACCCTCAGAGGTGAGAACTCTCCTGACTTCTATTTCCATAGGTTCCTTTTGCTTCTTTTTAAATATCACATAAATGGTATCAAACAGTATATAGTCTTTTGTTTGGTGTCTTTGGCTCAATATATAGTTTTAAAAATTGATCTATGTTTTTACATAGATCAATAGATTTTTTTATTGCTGTATAACATTCCATTGTATGAATATAACAAAATGTGTTTATTCTCTTTTTGATAGGAATTTGGTTTGATCTTAGTTTTTAGCTATCATGAATAAAGTTTCTGTGAAAATCTTTGTACGTTCATTTTGGTGGATGTTTCTGGTTCAGATGTTTGAGGTTTGCTCCGAAGCAAACAATGAGATGGAGATTAGCATACAAGAAGTTTAGAGTCTTGCTCAGGGTTTATCAGTTTTATGCTTCTCTTTAAAGACACATTTTGAAAGAATGCCTCAATTCTAATAAATCATATTTAAAGTTGAAATTTATATAAAAAATCAAATGACTTGAAACTATAAGTGAATCATAAAAAAACTGCTAAAGTATTAAAAGGAATTGAAGTTGAAGGGGCAGGAGATTGCATTTACTCTTTTTGTTTTTTTTAAAGATTTTTATTGGGGAATCGGGGGAAGGGGAACAGACAAGTTGCTGTCGTTTTGTTCTTCAGTCTAGTTGTGGAGGACGTTGCTTCACTGGCCCATGTTGGTATTATTATTGTGCTCTTCCCGGGTGAGGTAGATCAGTTGCCAGCTTCTGGACAGCCGCTCACAGTGGCTCTTGGCAGCTCACACTGGCTGCCAGCCACACACGGTAGCTTATGGCAGCCCACTGCAGCAGGGGCTGCAGCCTACACCGTCACTGGCGACTCACGGCAGCCCAGCTCCAGGTCAAGCTGTTGTTCATCATCTTAGCTGTAGAGGGCAGTGTCACTGGCCCTCATGTGGGATCCAAACCAGGGCCCTGCTGCTCAGAGCTGGCATCCCAAACCAGCTCTTAACCAACGTGCCACTCGGCTGGCCCTGCATTTACTTTTAATATAAGTATTCTTAGTGCTTTATCTTTTTAAAGTATATATTTGTATCAATTTGAAAAAAAATAAAATTCAGTTAAACACAGGATTGTAACAGTACTGTCCTTATAGGATGTTGTAAAAATTAAATAAGATAAAGCATGTTCAGTGTTTGGCAATAATATAGACACTTAATAAATGATAGCCATTTTAAATGCTGTTTTGCCCCCCAAACATCATTATAAAAACATTAATGCAACTCTAAATATAATGAGAAAAATTCTACCTTCCAAACACATTATATAATGTTCATTTGTCTTTGTTCTCTTCCAAATTTTATTGCCACACACACACGTAATTTTACATAGCAAGAATAATAATGTACACATATGTTTGTATTTTTAAACACCATATTAACTAAAATGTTCATGTTTCAATAGATATTTAATCAGTGTTTCATATTCCACTTGGTCAATATGTTACAATGTACTTATAATTGGGTTATTGTTGGATGCTTCTGTATTTTTTTCTGGGTATTATAAATGATGCTGTAATAACATCTTTAAATATACAGTACTTTGGGTTTGTGGATAATATTCTTCATTTAAATTCTTAGACGTGGAGCATGATATTGGGTGTGGGAGGGCAGTAGATGGGGGAGGGGGGTTGTTTCTGTGTGAAGGATAAAAAGGATAACTATTGCATTGCTCTGTACACCTGAAACTAACAATTAAAAAAATTATTAGAGATGGGACTGCTACTTTAAGGTGTATGACTGCATATATTTTTCTGAAAATGTTCTTGCATATTTCTTTCCACAACAGCTTTGACAATTTACTTCATCAGCAATATCTGAGTATATTGATTTCAGCAAAACATTGACACATTGCCTATCATCAGCATTTTAATTTGGTGCTAAATTTAGAAATTTCATGACAAATAATATGCTATTTTCAGTCTCGAAAATTTATTAATATATTTTTTTATTAGGTTCAGGTGTACAAAGTGATAACCCTCCCAATCTACTACTCTTTCGATGTTGTATATGGCTGTTACAACACCATTGACTATATTCCCTATGCTGTACTTTACATCCTGTGAATGTGTATATATATATATATATATATATATATATATATATATATATATATATATAACACACACACACACACATATATATATATATATTTGATTATAGTTGACATTCAATATTATTCTACTTCAGCTTCAGGTGTATAGCGCAATGGTCAGGCATCTATGAAGTGATTCCCCTGATAAGTCCAGTACCCATCTGGCACCCTACATAATCTTTACAACATTGTTGATTATATTCCCCACACTGTATTTCATGTTCCTGTGACTATATTGTTTCATGTTCCTGTGACTATATTGTGACTACCAATTTGTACATTCTAATGCCTTCACCTTCTCCCCCATTCCCACCTGCCTACCATCTAGCAACCATCAGTTATTTCTCTATATCTCTGAGTCTATTTCACAGCAAAGGAAATCATCAATAAAACAAAAACACATCCTACTGAATGGGAGAAGATATTTGCCAATGATACATCTGATAAGGGTTTAACAACCAAAATTTATTTAAAAACTCATACAACTCAACACCAAAAAAACCCAAACAACCCAATTAAAAAATGGGCAGATGACCTGAACTGACATTTCTCCAAAGAGGACATATAGATGGCCAACAGACATATGAAAAGATGCTCAATGTCACTAATCATCAGAGAAATGCAAATAAAAATCACAATGAGATACCATCTCACTCCTGTCAGAATGGCATCATCAATAAATCAACAAACAACAAGTGTTGGCGAAGTTGTGGAGAAAAGGGAACCCTTGTGCACTGTTGGTGGAATTGCAAATTGCTGCAGCTACTATGAAAAACAGTATGGAGGGTCCTCAAAACATTAAAAATAGAACTACCTTATTACCCAGATATTCCACTTCTGGTTATTTATCCAAAGAAATTCAAAACACCAATTTGAAAAATTTACTGCAGTGCTATTCACAATAGCCAGGATATGGAAACAACTGAAATGCCCATTGATAGACGATTGGATAAAGAAACTGTGGTACATTTATACAATGGAGTATTACTCTGCCATAAAAAAGAATGAAACCTTACCATTTGCAACAACATGCATGGACCTAGAGGGTATTATGCTAAGTGAAATAAGTCAAACTGAGAAAGACAGATACCATATGGTCTTACTTATATGTTCAACCTACAGAACTGAATAAATGAGAAAATTCACTAATATTATTCAATGAACTACATCATCATCATCATTATTGTTATTATATTATTCACATCTGTGTTTCTCTTGGAATTCATTTTCTATAAAACATTTATTTGTCACATTTAGCTTAGAGATTCCAGAAAAAGACACAAATCCCCCTCCACCCCAAGAATTCTTAGCCTCCTCAGAATGGGAATCTTAGCTCAGACTGCTATAAAATACAATAGAGGGGATGACTTAAACAAAAATAATTATTTCTTACAGTTCTGGAGGCTGGAAATCCAAGATCAGGGTGCCAGCATGCAGGGTTCTTGCTGAGGACTCTCTTCCTGCTTTACAGATGGCCACCTTCTTGCCGTTTCCCATATGTTGACATATCCCATATGTTGACGTAACCACAGAACAGCTCAAAATGCTCCTATTCTGTTTAACAAAATCCTGAGGTGCTTTTCAGACACAGCAAACCAAAACTGCACGTCATGCGGCAGAAACATGCTGCAGAGGACAGAATTTGACCTCCAGCTGCACCTGGAACCAAAGTCTCGCCCCCGTCACCCCACACCTGTGCACACATGGAACCAATGGACCGGGGCAAAACTGGAACTCGACCCCCCAAACTCTTTCAGAAGGGAAGGGTCTGCTATCCAAGAAGACCCCGTGCTGACTCCTGTACCATAAATGGTCAAGCTCCAAGGCCCTTCAATTAAAATTGCCCCGCCAGCACTGCCACAAAACCCCAAGCTTTTAAAAACAGGCCCTGAACCTTGGATTAAGCAGTTGGGGCTTTTTTAGCACGAGCCGCCCCGTCTCCCTTGTGTAGCACTCTGCAGTCAACACCCCTTTCTTTCAGCAATCCTGGTGTCGGGGTAATTGGTTTTCTGCAGCTTTGTGACCTCCCAAAGTCCCCACCTCCTAATGCTATCATGTTGGGGATCAGATTGTCAACATGTGAATTTTAGGGGGACACAAACATTCGGTCTTTAGCAGGGAGGTTCTAAGTAACTTAAAAGAAATACCAAACTTTCTACATTTTTTTTCCTCTCAATTTTCCAGTCACCCTCCCTTGGTTTGAATGTAGGTCTTTTGTCTTTGTCTATTCCGGGGGTCAGCAAACTGCAGCTCGCGAGCCACACGCGGCTCTTTGGGTACATTTGGTCTCAAAAGTTGGCCGACCCCTGCAAGAACGAATCCTGCCCCTCACAACAATCTAAAAATTATTTGAGAGCCATAAATATATTTTTACATAATCACCATTATGTGAATAATACCCTTTAAAAATTTTATAAATGAAACTATGATAGTTTTATTTTCCTTTTCAGTTTTACTTCAGAGCCTGCGGCTTGCGAGCCACACAGTTTGCTCACCCCTGATGCTTTTACTTGGCTGTGTTGTTATCCCAGGATTCCTCCTTTCTGGAATGTCATTCTCCAACTTCCTACTTGTTTAACGTCATCTCCTCTACCAGGTCTTCCGTGATCAGCATCCCCTGGTCAGCTACTGTAGGAGTCACCCTTCAGCCCCTACAATACTTTTCAGGTAAGTCTTTCCATGTTGTGTTTTGATTACTACTTCCCTGCCAATTTTACTATCTAGCCTCAGAGTTCTTTGAAGGCACGGAACTGTGTCTTACTAATCTTGCTATGTTATCCTTGTGACTCCCAATAAATAAATATTGATTTATTAATTAAAAATAAATAGCATCATTTTTATTCATCTTGCTGATCTATTTTAAAAGAATGAACGTATATGCATATGTGTGTATGTATGGGGCTTTGTGTGTGTGTGATTTTTTTTTTGTAAGTAAAGGAGCTTGAAAGAGGAGTTTCTAGGACATTTTATTTTAGTTTGATTCATTTCCATAGAGGATGACAAGAAGTCAATTTCAATGCAGCATGTATCAATGCTCTGCGGTCTAATTTTAGTTGTTCCAGAGTTTTACACCTCGCGTCTGAAACTATGAATTCTACTTTCCTGACCTTCCTGTCCCCTTAGCGACCTTCTCTCCTGCTTCGGTTAGAGCCTGCGAAGTGGTGTGTCAGGGTCAGATTAGTCCCTGGTTCTGTTGTGTGAGGGGCTCAGTGTTCAGACCATTCTCTTTATCCCGGGCTGATTTTCCATGATGGGGAAGAATGAAGCCAATTCCTTAAGTGGGAACCTCCGCCTGACGTCATTGTCTTTCTGTTTCCAATGACGCCACAACTCCATTCTCCCATCTGATCCAGCCAGAGCATTTCCCCATGTCAGAGAGCAATCAATACTTCAGGCTTTCTCAAGGGAAGCAAGATGGGACAATGAGAAAAAGCTGGACCAGGAAATAAGAAACCAAAGTGAGAGCTCTGGCCCCAATGCAGCTTAAACTCAAATGCAAATCACCTGCATTGGAACCATCAGCCCCCTTGGGTTCTAGGTTTAGACCTACCAGGAGTGAACTATGCTGAGGGCTCATTGGACATATCAGAGAAGCTCAGGTTCCTAAATAAGAGAAGGGTATTGTATGCAGATTTCTATGTGTCTTTCAGATTTGAAATCCTGCCATTTTAAGATTTGCAAGTTTAGATGCATGTTGATATGAAAAGTTTAAGTGCAGGGTTTGTGGCGAAGGCCGTGGGTGAAATAGAAAGAACACAGGATGGAGAACTCCAAAGAGCCGGGTTGGAGTTGTGACTCTGCTACCCACAGGCCGTGGAAACTTGCGGAGGCCAAATGAACTGTCGTGTGACAGCCAGATGCCATCTCTTGTCCTGCCTGTCATGCGAAGTGTGCTTTGCGTTGAATGGAGAACAACACACTTTGTAAGCCATGCTATGCTGCACAAAATACCTAGACTCTCGGCCTCCGACTGTCAGTTCCTATCGACTGAGCCATGGGCGGGGAGCCGGGCTGCTCCTGGTCTGGTTGTTTGCGCAGCATCTTGTGTGGCAGCCAGGACAGCTGGGCCCTTCACAAACACGTTGGTAGATGCCGCTGTGCCAGTGCCAACCACCCAATTGGACAACATACAAGCTCGGGGCTTCCACAGCACTTGGCACCATTTGGAAAAATCCACCCCTTCCATTTCAGGACTCACAGCATTTTTATAGCAGTTCCTGGCAGGATGGTGATATTGAAAAAAAAAAAAAAGAAAAAAAGAAAGTCTGCAGCATCTCATTTCTCAAAAAGCCACGTGACCGTCACACCCTGTAATCCAGGCAATGTGTGGGCTGGGCAGTCAGCCGTGACTTTATGTTGCCGTGAAACTGGAAGCTTGGGAAGCTGCCTACTGTCGTCTTTTTCCTTCCCTTTGTCAACCTGTATAAAAATCAGGTGAAGATTAAGGCTGGCCAAATCATAATTTTGAACCATATAAATACATTATTTGTAAATAAATTAAAGGGGTCTTGCTGCTCCCAAATTGAACTGGGAGGCTGAGGCTGTCATCACAGACTCCGGCCTCACCCCACCTCCATCTCCGCCCCGAGTCGCACACCCAGTACTCCACGGAGCTTTGTGAAGCCCAGAGAAAAGGTGACCCAGGTCATAAGGAAACACTGCTGCATTTGCCTTAAACATAGTAGGTCTGAAGAATATTTATTTTATTCAGACTGTACAATAGTGGAAAAATAATGTGAACCATTTAAAATCAGCTGGGGGGTCAAATTCTGTTTTTGACACTTACTAGCTCTGTCGCCTTAGGGAAGTCACATCAGAGAAACATTTTCTCTAAAATGCCCAATGTCTAGAATATGCTCAATAATCATTGGTTTTCTTCCTTCCTTTGTGAAAAGACTTAACTTGGTGATGTGATGTGAGAACATGGAGAATGGGGACTGGTGTTAGATACTAAAAACAGCAAATAAAGACCCTGATTTTAAAAAAAGAGAAGTGTGTGTGTGTGTGTGTGTGTGTGTGTGTGTGTGTGCACACGTGAGTGTCAGGGACTGGGGATGAGAGGAGAAAGAAAATCAATGGATTTCCAGAATTTCAGATTAATATAGTGAGGATTATAGATTAAATAAATGAGGAATAACTCTATGGTAGAAAATATTTTTAAGCCAATTAAATATAGAAATGGTTTGTGAACATATAGAGATGATTGTTCCATGTGAATTCTTGAAGAATCATTTATATTCTAATAAAATGGTTCCTATCTTCGGTGGAGCTAATGGTGATACAGATCATGGATGTGTGGAGAGGGAAAGTATTTTTGAATTCAGCAAGGCACTTGGAAAGTTTTGTAAAGTAAATTTTTAGAAAACAGTATATACAGTAAATAGAAAAATAAATAGGGTTTGTACATTTGGCCAAGAAATGTAAAAGGGACAAAAACAAACTTCAATATACATTTACTTGGTGCCAGACACTGTTTTAAGATCTTTACGTGTATTATCTTATTTAATTCTCACTACGGTCATGGAAGGTGGGAAGGTACGTTGGTACTAATATGATCCCGTTTACACTAGATGAAAATGAGTCACATAGCAGGTTAGTCGCTTGCCTGGGATGTGGCAGCTGATAAAGGCCAGACCCAGTATTTGAACCCAAGCCATCCAATTCCGTGACCAGCGTGGCTCTCCACTTCACCCACTGCCTCTCAAATGGTTCCCTGTGTGTGCCGCTTAATGGACCATGATACACCAAGGTCGTTGCTATGAGTTGAATTGTGTACCCTCCAAAATTCATATGTTGAAGTCCTAACCCCTAGGACCTGAGAACGTGACCTAACTTGGACATATGTAGGGTCTTTACAGAGGTGATCAGGTCAATATGAGGTCATCAGGGTGGCTGTAATCTAGTATGACTAGTGTGCTTGTAAATGGGAAAACCTGGAGACTAACACATAAAAAACAGAGCGCCGTGTGAAGATGAAGGGAGCGATCAAAGTGATGCTTCCCTAAGCCAAGGCACACCAGCGCTTGCCAGCAAAGCAGCAGCATGAGAGCGGGGCGTGGAACACACCCTCTCTCATAGCCTCCAGAGGTACTGAGGGAAACACAGCACTGAAACGCATTTCTTTTCTATTCGTTTATGGTGTGGGGCCCTCCATCTGAGTGTTTCTTCTACAGAGCATTTTCATAGAGGGGAGAGGTGACACGTGAAAACAAACTATTTTTGGGAAAAAAAAGAAAAGGAAGAAAAGACAGTGAGCTCTCAAGTCAATTTCACAGAACTATTTCTTTGTTTTTGTTGTCATGTTGCAATCGCTGTGATTTTGTGCCAGGATTAGAAGGGAAAGCAACACTGTCGTTTGCAGGCACCTGGTCACCAGACATGGGCCTTTGAATAAGCCCATGATCCCCTGAGCGGGGAGCATTTACCACTGTCACGGCCTTCGTCAGTATCCCCTGCTAACCTCAGTCTGCTTGTCTGTCAATTATACACATATTGTATCTGTGCGACATGGCATTTTTGCAGTTTAGCTCTCCTGGAAACACTTCTGACACTTGAATAAACTACTTTTGATCAGCTCAGAATCCTTGGCTGGCAAGGAAGGAAATGGGGAAAAATGAAGAAATGCTTCTCTGATTATCCTAGCGCTTGGGAAGAGAGGGGCACCATCTTTCTAATTATCAGCAGAGCAGGGCAGATGGGCTGATCACACAGGAAGAGGCAGAGAAGGTAGTAAATGTGGGCTTTCCAGCAACTTCTGAGGGGAGAAAATTACACAGTGCCTTTGCTGCAAACCAAGCCCATCCCTAAGCAAAATGAAAAGCAGCAGAGGAGACCCAGACGATTAACAGGGAGTCAAAAATTGTCTTCAGAGCATTGCAAAGTACTGCACAATAATACGAACCAAACTGGTGAATCATGATGAAAGTGGAAAACATATTCTGTGCCCAAAATATGCTTTCAGATTGATTTAGTGACGTTTGTAATGATAGTGTCTCGTAGTAAGCGACCAGTTACTGAATTGCCTGTTTGGCAAGAGAATAATGAAAATCCTGGCATCGGTTTCATGGTGTGTGAGGGAGCGCCCCTCTCATGAAGATGCTAACACAAAACCCTTAATTCAAGCAGTCATGGAGTCACAGTTTTGCTGCTAAGCATCTGGGGCCAACAGCACATCTGTTCATCTCTACAGTTCTTGTTCCTTCATCTGTAATATAAGGATGATGATCTTTTTGTTGTTGTTGCTGCTGTCGGTATATGAGATAACATTTTAATGTATCGGTATAAGGTAGATGTTCAACAAATATTCATGCCTTCTTTTCTTTTCCATTAGAAATGCTGTGAAATTAGCATCATAATTATTGATGAGTTTATTGTGGATCCTTTGGTTAACTCTACAGAGATGCACATTTTTATCAACAGCATTTCTGACCCATAATTTTATCACATTGGTTAAGAGTCAGGTGGCCTGGGTTTGGATCTTAATTCCAACATTTGGGCAAATTATGCTGTGTGATCTTGGCAAGCTACTTAACCTCTCTGTGCTTCAATTTTCTCAAGTATATAATAGGGATAATTTTTATCTTATAGGAATATTAGTATTATTAAATGAGTCCATATTTGTAAAATTCTTAGAACAGAGACTGGCACAGAGTAGGCTTTATATAGTGTTTGTTAAGTAAGTGCATTTTGCAGTTTAAATAAGAAGCATCAGTCCCTCATAGACAAAACAAATGTTTATCTACCCCCAACCCAAATGTGATATTTCATTGTTGCTAGGAGTTCTTTTTCCTTTGGAAACTGAGAACCAACCAGATGGGTGATCTCTCAGTTCTTTTGTATTGCTTAAGTCTGATCAGTTTAAAAATGCCTGGAATCCATACTCTAAACCAAAATGACACACCTGGTTTCCTAGGAGGGAAGGTCAAATCTACATATTATTATAATCTGATGCCCATCAAAACAGCCTTAGCGGGGTTGTGTGAGAAGTACCGTGGATCTCCCAAATAAGAGAGATTTATTTCAAACTAGAGGGATTAAGGATGCATTCTCCTAGGAGAAGGATAGGTGGGTAAAGAAATATCCATTTTCACAGCTAACCTATTTTGCACAGACTGAAATTATTCTGGGCTGTTGCGACAGTCACAGGAGGCTTCTTGGAGGAAGTGACGCATACTCTGGATGACGAAAGCTGAGGAGTATTTGGAACAATAGAGATAGAGAAGGCCATGCCTTCAGACATTTAAGAGATGCCGGATATGAATCAGACAGTTCTCGTTGACACCCAGTCTCAACCTTTTCAATGACCTTGGGCAAGTCACTGTCACATTCATGAACCTTCTTTCTACCTGTGAAGAGGGGTGACACCACCTGCCTTCACAGGGTTGGCCTCAATGACACAGCATATGTGCAAATACCTGGCATATCCAACCTCTGCCTCCCAGCCACCACTTCCATACCTGGCCCTCAGACGGCAAGTTCTCCAGGATGGAGCTCTCAGCCCCAGAGAGGGCATGGATCACAGGAAACCATGGGGTCAATAAACAAAAATAAATCATCCTACTACATGTACCGGGAGAACAGGGAATGCTTTATTAAGCATACATACCTGCTCTCCTGTCATGGTTTTCTTCTGCAGTGGCCAGTGAGCTGTGGAACTACTGGTGGTTGTAAGACAGACGATGTAGCTTTTCAGCCTAATAGCCTGTGAGGAGCAGCAGGAGAAAAAGGTCCCACACTAAATGCTCTGTCAGGATCCTTGGATTTTAATTTCAAAATCAGGCCACTGAAGCGGGGAGGGAGTTCTATGTCACTTTGATTGGCACAGTATTTTTAGCACTAAGCCAGGAAGAAATATGGTAGAGGGACGACTGATTTCAGTATGTGACAGGGTTGGATGAAAGATGTTTGGAGCTTCGGGACTAAAACAACAACCACAACAAAAGAAAACCACGCATCAGGATGATTTTCCCAAACGCCACTGTCCTGCATGAGACCCAGGCTTGCCTGCTGGTGAGTCAGGAAGCATGTGACTGAGGTGACCTCAGAGCAGCCAGGAGGAAGGCGTGAATACTTCCAAAATGGCGACTGCCTGCCAGGCACACTAGACCCTGGGACTGAGGAGATAAAAATAATCTCCACAATTATGCATAATGTGATAATTGCTCTAGCAGAGGGAGTGCAGAGGGAGGAGGTGCCTAAGATGTGAATTTTTTAGCCCAAGTTTCCAGGCTAAAAATTCATCAGGAGTTTCATGGATGAGCTTCCAATAGTGGACGTGTTCATAGTGGTATGAATATTATTCTTCAAACTCAGGCCTGTTTCCCCCTTCCCACGCCCCCAGCCCCCAAATCAAATACAACCCAATGCGAAGCACCTTCCTTGTCAGGCTGTTGGAAAATTCAGCGGTAGTCGTTCTGGTCAACTCCTCACTGGGCAAATGAAAACGCTCAGCTAGTCTTAGAGGAAACCAGATACTGGGAAAAGGTCTCTGTGCCGTTGGGTCTTGGACAGTGCGGGTCGCCATGGATATGTGCACTGTCCCAGGCCTGACCTTCTTTCCTAGTTATAGCTCTGCTGCCTCTGTGCCAAGCCCGGGCTCTGGGGGTCTCTCCTGAGCCTGGGAGCCTGCTGCTCGTGCCAGCTTCCCTCGTGAGAATGGTCCCCACTGCCCCCTGAAGTCCCCATTTTCCCCAAGGTCCGCTCCTCCTGGGACCACAGACCTCTGTTCACTTCCTGGCTTGTAAATCTTTTCCACCCGCAGAATCTACCTTTTTCTGCCATTTACCTCTTGTGTATTCACCCTGTGCACAGGTTCAAGACCTTCTTTAGGGTTTATATCTAGGTAGGCATTTGTTGGGTCAACACAGCTTCAATGTTACCAGGTGTGACCACAACGCTCTCAAAGGCAGCTTTGAACAGTATATTCGTCTTCTTATCCTACAACATACCTGACAGTGGTGCGTATTATAAGAATTCCATAAATGTCTGCCAGCCTCATATGTGTGTGAGCCTGGTTTCCTTGTGTGCTTTTCTTTACATTTTTCCTGTTAGCAGGAAGGTTAGACATCTTTTTCATATGCTTACTTACTAACCGTTCAGGTGTCTTTTCTGTCTATTGTCTATTTGTATTTTCTACCCATTTTTCATTAGGTTTTTTAAAGTCATTTTCTTGTGGGTTAATAAGAGTTTTACTTGAATGCAGGAAAGTAATCATTTGATAGTTATATGTATTGTCAATTTCTTTTTCAGTCTTAATTAAACTGAAGATCTTGATTTTAAAGCAGGCAAATTATTTCATTGTTTACATTTTTTGTTTTTTTAATAAATTTTTTTCTACCTCAAGGTTTTAAAGATTTCTCCTGTACTTTCTTCTATTAAATACTATCAAAGTATTGGCCCTTTAAAAATATGCCTGCTATTGATTTTTATTTATGGTGTGAGATAAGGATTTAATTATCTTCATCCCATTGCCAGCACGATCTGTTGCCATCTGCATCATATATCATATTTTCATCAGATATATGGCTGTTTTAGGGACTTCTATTAATTCCTTTACCATCCATTTGTTGAAAAATACCAATTGGTTTTAAATACTGTGATTTTGGAAATCTTGTATTTCATAGGCACTTCTTCCCATTTTGTTCTCTGCTTCAAACTTATCTTAGACTTTTTGGCCCAATATTCTTACATATAAATAAAAGTAATGGCTTGATAACTTTCATTAAAACTCTGTTGAAATTGTATTGGATTAATAATTAATGTGGGAGAACTGACATTTTTGTGATATTGAATGTAATATCCATGAACTTTTAATATCTCTCCACTTAGTAATATATTCTTTAATATCATTCAATAACGTGTTGCAATTTTCTCTATAAAGCAATTACACATTTTTTGACATTTATTGTTGAGGATCTTATAATTTGTTGTTTTAGTGCATGGGTTCATTTCATTACAGTCTCTAATTATTGTGAGGTGTACAAATGCCATTGATTTTCACATGCTAATCTTGTTGCTAATGACCTAGATACACCAACTTAATAGTTTTAATAGTTTGTAGCTTTGCCTGCATTTTCTTTGTTTAGAATCCTATCATTTCCAGTTTTTATCATTTATATCTCCTTTCCCTTTTTCTACCTCAGGTAAGAGTTCTGCTTCTAAATATAAGTGATGCTTTCCAGAATTCTTATTTCATTAATTTAAATGCCTCTAAATGTCATCATTATGTACAATCTTTGTTAAAAGTTAACAGATGCCAATTTTTAAAAAAATCCCTTATAGTCTTACCATTTAAAACATTTTATGTTATAAAAATGAGGATTGAAGTTTTTTTCAAATATTTCTTTGCATATAGCTAGATGATAGTTTTTCTCTTATAATCTATTGGTACATGTGCATTAACTGATTTCCTGATGTTGAACCATCCTTGAATTTCTGAGATAAACTCAACTTAGTCAGGTTGTATTCATCTGTATTTGCTGGATTTGATATGCCATATTTTTAAAAGGATTTCACATCATAATTCATTAGGTAGATCAGTTTATAATTTTCTCTTTGGAGATGTCCTGGTGTGATATGGAGATTAAGTTTGCACTCACCTAACAGAGTGAGTTAAGGGTTTCTAGTAAAACTTGTCTGTAGCACTTTGCTATCTTTTATTTGGATAGTGAGGAAGGCTGTGGTGGTGGTGGTGGTGGTGGTGGTGGTGGTTACAGATTCAGTTTATAGAATCTCAATTGGATTACCCAGGTTTTCTATTTCTTCTTCAATCTATTGCTGAGTTTCTCAACCTTGGCACTATTGACATTTGGGGCTGGGTGAGTCTTTGTTATTGGGGACTGTCCTGTGCTTTTTAGGATATTTAGCAGCATCCCTGGGCTCTACCCAGTAGAGGCCAGCACGTCCCAATCCCTATCCCCAGTTATGACAACTAAAAATGTCTCCAGACATTGTCAAATGTCTTCTCGGGGGTAAAATTGTCCCTGTTTGAGGATCATGGGTTATGGCCTGTACAATTAAGATATTTATCTGATAGAGTTGATATGAGAATTCAAAGAATTAAAACATGCACATTGCTTAGATTATTGTCTGGTACAAAGAAAATGTTCAATAAGAGTTGGTATGTCCTATTGGCATCAGTTTTTCTAGATTGAATCATCGAAACTTATTCTCTAGCTGAAAAGAATGTTTGTCCCCACCCTCACCCCAACACTTTTTGAATGTAACATGATAGGCAAATTATTGACACTTTTATGCCTGGCAGATGGTAGGAGCGAGGACTCGGTTTGTGTTTTGTCAGTGTTTCTTCATATTTCTATATGTGGATTATATAAAAGTCTCAACTCAAAATGATCAGGGCTATAAATATGAGAAGTACCTCCAATTAATCCTGGAAAGGCTTCTTCCAAAGGGAGACTCTTAACACGAGAAAACGTGCACGCTTAGAAATTTAAACTGTGCTGAGGGAGTCCCTAGAGTGTGACTTATTTCCTTGGAAGGACAAAGGAGAAAATTAAATGTCACATAAATCCTCAACCGCTCAGGCCGTGCCATTTGCATCGTTGCCCGTTTCCTCATTGTGCTGTATGTTGGGAAAGTTTCCTAGACCTCCATGAAAAATAGTCTCTTCTCAAAAGGAGGTTAGTTTACAGAAACTATTATGGACAGGGCTTCGCAGAAGGGAAAGTTCCTATTTTTGGAAGACACACGATAGAGGGGACATAGCCCGATTCTTGAGCCGAGCTTCCATTTCCTGTCCTGTCAGGAAATGGAAGGTATTAAAGGAAGGTATTAAACCTGTGTGAGCCTCTATTTTCTCAGCTGTGAAAAGGGGCCGGAATTGAAATGCTTTTACTTCTGAAAATTTTGCCTGTATTGGATAATGGAAAAGGGTGACATTCTGTCTAAGAGACTAGAATGAGATCACTGGAAGGGCACTTCGCCACGCTGGTGTTGTTAGCATCATCTGGTGGTGATTAAGAAGGGGGTTCCAAAGCCCAGTGACTGGGATGCCGCCTGCCTTTGCTATATCCTGGCTGTGTGATCTTGGCCGGCTTAACCTCTCTGCGTCCTAGCGTCAGCTGTGTCCAGTGGAGGCATTTCTTAGTTCCTACCTCCCAGTTCTATTGTGAAGATCCAGTAGTTACACTGGATCAGTTACATAAAAGTCCTTACAACAGTGCCTATGGAATGTAGGTTCTCAATAAGTTAGCTTCTCTCTGTTACTGTTGTTGGTGGCGTTATAAACCGTGAGTCCTTTTTGCCTCTCCCTCCGCAACTACTGCTCACGTGGGCATGCGTTCTGAACAACTCCAAATTGCTTTCACTCATTGAAAGCATTTCACACATGTTAAGGGCCTATACTCTGGTTTCAAACTTGAGCGGCTTGCTTTCCCCAGGGGCAGTGGCCATTGTGTGACATCCCTTTAGAGAATAAATAGCAGACGTCACCAGCCTGGGAGAGTCAAAGGACAGGGAAGGACTTTGCGTCCCGTTTCCATGAGATTCCATCGGTGAGACAGGAGTAGCTTGCCGGTTCCCATTCTGTTCTGCGTTCCTCCCCACCAGGGGATGGGAACACTGCAGGCGAGGGACACTGTCGCCCCGGAAAGATTGATGGGCTTCCTTTCACGTCCCCAAAGCTCAGGCTGTCTGTGTCCCAGATGGGCTCGGGAGCGGCTGCCAGCTTCCAGGGCTTGCAAACAATGCATGCGTATCACTCTGAAGAGCCTTGGAGAGGGGCTGATGTGGAAACTGCAGATCTGCAGCCCTCCACATGGGATTCTGAATGGAAGCCCTGCAGGGTCCTGAGGGACGGGAGCCAGCCCTGAGCTGAGCCCCGCTGGGCTCCGTGAAGAGGGCTGCCTCCTCCCCCTGCCTTGTGGGGGCGGCGGGCGGGGCACACAGCTCTAGGTACACAGCAGGCTCCGGAACAGGGGCCCCTCTTCACAACTTCAAGGCCCTGGTCAGATGTCCACAAGTCTTTTGGGGGTAATCTCCTCCCAGGAATTATGTTTTTAGCTTGTTGAGGGAGAGTGCTGCTTAAATCAGAAGCATTGGTGTACACAGTGTACGTTTCTAAGTGAAAGTTGTTATATAATGAAAACGGAGATATAACAAGGAAACATGCAAACAAAGCCTTTTCTTTGTGTTATTTTTATAGAGAATGGTGACTAAATTCATCACAATAGCACTTAATAGTGCAAATTATTTAGACATTTCCTGGGATAATGAACACATTCGTTATGATAAAAACAGCATGTAGGTGATGAAAACAGTGTATAAACATACACTGGTGACATACTCCAGTGCATAGCATCAGAATACCTGGGTCCCATACCTCTTCCACCAAGTTGTTCCTTACCCCTGTGCCCCCTTATATAAATCAGGAATGCTATCTGTATAATGTCTCCACAAGGTGGTCTTGAGGCCCAAACAAGGGAATGGATGGGAGATGCTTAAAAGCACATTGGCCCCTCACACGTACTAATTACTATGATTGTTCTAGACAACTGCTTGCTGGTAGCTAAGTGCTTACACTTGAAGCTAGCAATGAAGCAGAAACCTGCTTCCCAACTGTGCTCCTCTGTTTTGACACCCCTCCCCGTGCGTGTCACGTTATGGTCCTTAGCACTGTAGATGGCACCCTGAAATGGTCATCTTTCTGTAAAGTATATGACAGAGTCAATGCATATGGGTTCACGTGACTATTACAAAGAGTTTTATACACCTTGGGAATTTTCAGCAATTTGCTCCTTGGCAAATTCACCACAGAACCCCTCTTCTCTTCACACCTTGGCTTGATGTCTCCACATTTATTCTTGTTTATCCAGGTGATAGATGCAAATCTTTAATAAGCTTGGTAAACAGATTTTTCCAAAATTAAAATTCTTGTTCATCACGAGGAACATTTCTAAAGAGACCTGAGGCAATTTACCCAGCCAAATCCTCCTTAATCCTCATGCATTCCTTAACGGGGTTAAATTTAATTTGAGTCTTCACATTTAGAGTATTGCCAAGCTCCGAATTTTATGGCTTGCCCTCTAAAGTGCCCTTGGGGAAGTGTCCAGCTCTTCTTTCTACATCTCCACCAGGGAAATATTCAGCAAGTGGGCTGTCACATTGTGCCAGGGACTGTGACACTGTACCTGTGCCCACCTACCAATAAGGTTGCCATGCTCTTAGCCAGGGAGTGTGACTTAGGCAGTCACCAATCCCCATCTCATCTCCTATTTTCTTGGACCATTTCTGGTCTACTTGTGTTGGTTGAGGTCCGTTGCGAAGCAGACACTAAGACCAAGAGATTTATCAGTAGAAACGCCTGTGAGGGTTAAGGTGCAGGAGTAGGCGTGGGCAGGGAGAGCCTTCAGACTGATGCAGGCCTGACACCTGTGAAAGGAGAAGGAAAAGGAAGAATATTGGGTAGGAGGAGTCTCAGACTACAACACCAGCCTATGAAGCTTTCAGCTGGGCCAATGGGGAGTCTTCCAGCCAATATTGCCCACTGGAGGCATCCCACATCCCAGCAGTAGCACTAGCATCCCCACTGTGCCCAGTCGTTGGCCTCAGTGATGGGTACAGAGGTGCACCAGCTGGGGAGGCCATTCAACTGTTTCTCCCCATGACCTTAGCAGCACATTTTCATGGATGTGTCATTTATTCTTTGGGATGGCTATTCTATTTTAAACCATACCACTGACTTCTAAAATGTGTTGGGAAGATTCTCTCTCCAGAATTGCAGAAAGGAAGCAAATGAAGCTGATCAGAGGCTAAGCTGCTATTGTCCTTCCACAATGGCGTTCTTGCCCTATTGATAAATCTCAAGGTGATTACCATCCTATACACTTCAGAGCAGTACCTGCTCCAAATGACCTGACACTTCATAGTCATTAATTATGCAAGCAGGTCATGCTTGCTTTCCTCATGCAGAGAAAGACAGAGTAATGAGAGAGGAAGTGGGAGGGAGAATGCAAAAGGAATAAATATATTTATGTAGATGCCAAAGCCAAGTTGTCCATGGACTATTGACTTTGAAGTGGTGGGAGTTCATCTCAAGACCTGTTAAATAAGAAAGACGTTTCGTCTTTTCTCTACTTACAGAGTGTGATGAAATGACTAAGAGATTCAGGGAAGGAAAGGTAACATGTATTGAATACCTGCCACGTCTCAGGGAACAGGATGGATGGTTCTGCAAGTATTTGTACCTTTAAACTTCACAAAAACATTAAGAGGTATGTGTTAACATCACTTAAAGAAGAGGAAATTGAAACCCAAAGAGATGACGTGACCTTTCTGAACTCCCTTAACATATAAATGGCAATACACAAAGGAGTTAATTTTTCCTTGGTGTTTATACATGCATGGAACTAAAAAATAATTATAAGTTGGTTAGTTATTTATAATCATGAACTGTTAGAGCTTACAGAAACATCAGAGGTCATGCTATGGATTGGGAGTTGGGACCCTTTTTCTGTAATGGGCCAGGTGGTAACTATTTTTTGGCTTTGTGGGACAGACCGTCTCGGTCACGGCTACTCACCCTTGTGTTGTAGCACCAAGGCAGCCGTAGACACCGTGTTCATGCATGGACATGGCCATGCTTCAACAAAACTCTGTACGTGACTGGGCAATGGACTGCATTTGGCACAAGGGCCGTAGCTTGCTGACCTGTGCTTTGGATGAAGGATACCAGAGCTCAGTGAGCTGGCCACGGTCACTGAGTAATTACTGCCAGAGCCAGTGATAAAATAAAGGTTCTTTACCCCCAGGGTGTAGTACTTCCACTGCACCAGCCTTCTCTTCTAGGGTCTTCATCAATTCTGTGAAAGGAACACAAGACACTTAGTGAAGGGGAGAAAGAGATGAGAAGGAAAAGCATACTAGAGTGGACCTTGAATGCCACACTAGGCACCAGTGGGGAGAAAGCAGGTTGACAAACGTTAGGTGATGATGGGTTGGGAATGTCAGAGGCCAGGCACAGGAGGGTACATTCTGAGGTGACTGTAGTGGTCCTGATAGGGACCTGAATAGCCAGCGACTGAGACAGCGCCGCTGAGGAGGGCTCTGGTGCGGGGTACAGATAACATAGCAGAGGAAGAAACTCTGTGACTTGCTGGCTGTTTGGTAGCAGGGAGATTGACTGGTATGGGAGGGTGGCCAGCAGAGGACGGGCACAGTGGAGTTAGAGAATTGTGGCCCCGTATCTGCATGACTAATGCAATGGCAGCTCCAGAAACAAAACAGGAAATTAGAAGTTGCTGAGCCAGAGGAAAGATATATCATGCAATTGGTATATCTTACGGGGTCATAGAAATGTTGCTTTAAATGCCAAACGAACTGGAATTGGTGGCTGCACACCAGGAGAGGGTGATGGATAGGGACACCAGCGGCTCAGGTGCAATCTGAAGGGGAGAGGGTGGACCAGACAGAACACAGACAGGACCATGGATGAGCTGGTAAGAGGCAGGAGAAGGAAAAGATGAAGTGTCAGTCAGGGAGTTGGATGGAGAACCAGAAAGGCCAGTGGAGAGGCAGCTGGCAGAAGGTGTTCCAGCTGTCTGTGCCCCTACACCCCAAACGCCACTTCCCGCACCCCTAGCTGGTCCTCGCTCATCCTTCCGGGGAGCACAGAAGCATCCCCTACTCCCCAGGAGGCATGTGGGCTGCTGCTCAGCTCTGTTGAGCTCAGGGGAACGGAAATCACATTTCTTTTCACCTGAAGGAGGTTAAAGACATGTCACTTCAGTATACTGCTTATTTGTGCTGAAGGCACTTGGAAAACAGCAAACGCAGGGAGGGGCTTTCTCTGAACTCCCCTATCTGCCTGAAGACAGATCCTCCAAAAGGAGCTCAGTGGTCATATAGCCTCTTCCCGGGAGTTTCATCAACCAGGAAAATGGACTCTGGTCACAGGAGAGAGGGCTGGAAGTGAACACCACACCCAGACATAGTATCATAAACTGTCAGATGCCCATCTATTCTTCTAAGGGCCCATTCACCTTTCCTAAAAACTTACTCTCTCCCAGTGGCCTACAACATCTCTCCCCCCACTATTAAGATGGTTTATAAACTCTCAAATCCACCACTTTCATGAGTATTCATGTTTTTTTTCCTGTGATGCTGCCATGCACGTAATATTAAAAATTAATAAATTTGTATGTCTTTTCTCCTTAGTCTGCTGTTGTCAGTTTATTTCATAGAGCCAGCTACCAAAGCTCGGAGGGTAAGTTGAAAGCCTTTCCACCCCTACACACCTCTCTGAGTCCCTCCATACCTTGTACCTACCCTCTGTACTCCTGTCCTTAGATGTGTGTACACACACACACACACACACACACACACACACACAAGCCACAGACGCCAGTGGGGACAGAAGCATGCCTTAATTTTCAACCGTGCTATCCAGGGGCCCAAGGCAGGACTATCTATCACCTGTCGTTCTTCAGGTAGAATTCAGCTCAGACCCTGTGCTACATGCTTGCAGTGCAAATGCATGGTCAAGTTGGTCGTGTTCAGCATGAGAAGCAGATGGTCAGCTCCATGAGGGGAGGACCAAGGGCATCTTGTCCTCACAGTATTCCCAGGACCTCATGTAGTCTTGGGCCCTAGGGTACAAGAGATGCAGAATTAAGCTCTGCTAAATAAAATAGCATATGCATGAGTTATTATCAAACAGTACGGTAAGTGTTATAACAGAGATGCTAAGTACAATCAAAGCATAGAAGAGGAAGCAATTCATTTCCCAGGAGAAGGGGAGGAAAGAACTGCTGAAATAAAAGACATTTTGAGCTGGATTTTGAAGAATGAATATATGGCCATGAGAAGAGAATCACACTCCATAATCTCAGAGTAATATTCCTTATAAAGGTGCACATCGGGAAGGAGAAGTCCAGGGGTGACCCACCTGTACTGCCTACGAACCTTTGCAGGTATGATCCCTTTCTACCCTTGTCATAGCCCTTTGAGATGGGTTCCATAATCATTTCCTTTTTGACGAGAGGGAAACTGAGGCTCAGAAAAATAAAACTATGTTCCCAAGGTTGAACTGTTAGTACACAGCACAGTTGACATTCACAGCTAGGTGAGCCTGACTGACTCTAACAGGAAGGTCCACAGAGTCGTTAGGACATAAAGAGATACAAAAGGAGACAGACACGTCATCAAACCCCACAGAGGATCTCAAATGCTATCTTCCTTGGGGATTTGATGAAGTCCCAAATTGAGAGGCTCTGTCTGGAACCGTTGCTGTGAGAACAAGAGTCCGAAACTTTACCCAGCTTTTGTAAGACAGAAGCTGTTTGCATCTAGCCTCCTCACATTGGTTGGCCTTGCCCGGAAATGGCCGGAATTTCCATAGCAACTGTAAGTGGCTGCTTTAAGCAAAGTTGGTGGTGCCTTGGCCACAGTTTCCTCTTAAAGATCACTGGCTGTCATGTCACTTAGTCCATAATTTTTTCTAGTTGGGCTTCTTTGATCTCCACTTGAATATGGACATACTTCAAAAATCCCTCACCTATAAACATTGGGACCGAATTTCATCAAGCAGTTTACTTTAAGGCCACAGTCGGGGCCAGAGTAGATGGATCTGCCTGGTTCTTAATTTCAGACATCCTCTAAACATGATTAAGTTCAACTCATATTCATTCCTACAGAGAAAATTCCGAATAAAAGGTTGACAAGTGTGTGATTAAAAACTAAAACCTACAGAGCTATATTCAGTGCAGTGACAACTGTGGATTGAGCAAAAATTGTACTTAAAAGGGATTGAGACTCAAACTCAGGAACTAAGGCAGTGAGTGGAAGGAATCACAACATGGGGAATTCCTTAAATAAAAATTTATTAACTTTAAATAATCGTGCATATGTTACATATAATAAAAATTTCTATGCTTTCTAAAAAAAAAAAGAAAAAAGAAAAGAAAGACTACTGGCTGAAGGCAGATTACAGAATGCTACACTCGTCCTCTGAACACAGCCCGCCTGCCTCTCTGATCAGCAGTGACCAGACAGGAAGACCTCACTCTGCTTTTTAATTTATTTATTTATTTATTGGCCTAAACTGACTGACTGATGTTTGCCTTCAAGGAAAGTTGGGTCAGAATGGCCATGTTTACAGGCTCTTCAATCAGTGGTCACTGGGCACTCCAGGTATTTTGCATCTGTGTATAATACATCACCAAGTCTCATGGCTACAGTGGGAAGGGACTGAATCACCATCTTCTCTCTCCCAGGTCCCTGGCTGGGTTTACCTAACACCACTCTTTGCAGCCCACTTGACCTTCCCACATCCTACATTTTCACCTGGCCGCCACCTGTCATCAATAAAGACTCCTCCCTTCATCTGTATTGATGGGTTGATACTAATGGCCTACCTGTAAGAGACAGGCATGCTGTTGCTCTTGCATTTCATTTCCACCCCTGCCCCAGACACCCTGTGTGCTGAGAACACAGTGCATTCTCCCCTACTAAGCGCCATGGGGCCCAGGAGTGTCAGGGCCACATCTTTGCTAAGAAACTGCTTTGTATCCCAAGAGAGGAGTGAGTCAAGCTTTTTCTTCTTGATGGTGTTGATTGGCTTAAGCAGTTCCAGGAATCTGATCTTGTTCCTTTGTTTTTTCACCCAGCCTAGAAGTGTGTATCTTCAAGGGTGCCTTGCCACATACGGATGATCTGGCTACAAAAAGCTGAACTCATGATTGCTGATTGTCTCATTAGCCGTTTCCTATGAACGTCTTGAAGAAAAGGACCATGCCCTGGGTATCACTGGATCTTCAGAGTCTAGTACAGGGTCTTGCACTTAGTGAGTGCCCGAGAAATGTTGAATAAATGAATGAATGAATGAATGACTCCATGTTTCCCCATTAAACAGAAAAATATGATTGAAATTATGATATGAATGTAAAGATATGGGTCAAAAGAACAATTATCTACTCCAAGCAGAATCAAGTAATGACCCATTTTTACTTGAGATGATAAGTCTAGTCAACCTAGTTAGGGCAACCTTCCATTGTTGTAGCTGGTGTTCTAGTAAGTGTAAATCTTTACGAACTGGAACTTCTAGCCTTTGTGTTTGTGAATTTTTTCCATTTGAATATATTTTAGACACATTCCTATGCCCTCAGGTCCACCTAAATCGGGTTATCTATTCCTTTTTCCACATTTCCCCACCTGATACTTTTCTACTTTAGGGACTTCAGAGATGTTAGGGATGTGAATAGACACAATAAAATAAAATAAAAAAACAAAAAAACCATAAGCAGAAACAACCGTTGGCTGTCAGAGTCACGTGTAATGGGTCTGAATGCCAGGCCTGTCATTTGCTAGCTCTGTGACCCTGAAAATGTACTTGACTACATTCAGCTTTCTTTCTCCTCACATGAAAATGATCACACACAAATCCTCATGAATTAATATACATGAAGCACTTAGCATAGTGTTCCATGCATAGTAGTTGTTCAATGTATTTAATAGTCTCCATTCTGCTTTTCTAAAAGAAAAGAGCCGGCAGGAATGCTTCCACTGAAAGTATGTTAATGTTTGCGTGTATTCACTCAAAAGGTAATTCTAGGCACCAGCATACTTGTAGCACATGGTTAGACCCTGGAATGCAGGGACACAGGTAGAGCCAGCCCTACCCTCACAGAGACCAAAGAGGATGCTCGGTCATGCATCCAGAAAATGAGGACCACGTGCCTATGTGTCAGGATAGCGGGAGACCATTAGCCTTCAGAGTCCCTTCTCACATGAGCCTGTCCCTCAAAGGACCCCCAATGAGGAGAGAATTCCAGTATAAGTGGCACTCAGTGTGAGCCAAAGTCCCTTTGTCGAAACCATTGCAGTGAGTTAGGGAAAAGGGATGTGTCCAACGTAGCCTTCCTGCCTGCAGCCAGCACTGAACCTGCTTCCTCGGAGGAAGGGCACGCACCAACAAATGCCAGGTGATCTCTTCAACCAACAGAAATATCCTCACGCCGCTGCCACAGAAGTTCTCTGCTTCATCGACCTCCTGTCATTCATAAACCACTTAGTCAGAGGCCAGGTGCGCACATGGGTCCACAGAGAGAGGCAGGAGGGTCAGCGTTAGCGGAGAGGCTGGCGAGGATTTTTCTTTGCCAGGAAACCATCTTCATGCGTGTCCTCAGGAAGTCCTGGTTTCTGAGTGCATGGTCTTGGGAGGAACTCTGAGGTTTTTCAGATCAGTTACTCATCCTAGGGTACACACTACAGACATCCATTACCTGCTACAGGGAAGCAAAGATGGATGAGACTGGGAAATCTTGTGAGACACGCCCACCCACGTGTTGGATGTCCTTTGCTGAATAGCTTTTCTGTCTTCTCACTGGAATTCCCCCATTCCCGTTTTGCTTCTCGATCTCTCACAATGTGGGGTCTTTCACTACCATACGATGCATTCTGAATGAAACAGTAATTCCTAAAGTTTTGCATGGGACTCAAAGCTGGTTTGTAAATCTGAGTTAGTGATAATTAATGTTTGAAAACAGACGACGGAGACCTGTGTAAGAATAAAAAGCAAGCTTGCCTCTGCCACATCTCAGCAGGAAACAGCATAAATTGTGAAGCAGTTACAGTGTTTCCCCCTTATCCATGGTTTTGCTTCCCATGGTTTCCATTACCCACGATCAACTGTGGTCCGAAAAGAGTATATGGAAAATTCCAGAGATAAACAATAAGTTTTAAATTGTGCGTGGTTCTGAGTAGCATGATACAATCTCATGCTGTGCTTATCCATTCCGCCACCGGCTGGGAATCACCCCTTTGTCCCCTGTAACCGTGCTGTATGTATGGTGCAAGAAGGTGTTTTGAGAGTGAGAGAGAAAACACATTCACATAAAATGTCACTACATTATGTTATTATAATTGTTCTATATTATTAGTTGTTGTTAATTTCTTTCTGGGCCTAATTTATAAATTAAACTTTATCATAGGTATGTATGTACAGGAGAAAACATAGTGTATAGCGGGTTCGGTACTACCCATGGTTTCGGGCATCCACTGGGGGTCTTGGAATGTGTCCCCCCATTGATAAGGCGGGACTACTATATGAGTTTTGGAATCAAATAAAAGAGTTGATTTTGCTTTTGTGTTGTGTTGACTTGGTCAATTATTTAAATTCTCTAAATCTTGGATCCTCATTTGGAAGAGAATAATATGCTCAACTCATGAGGTCGTTGGGAGAGTTCAATGAAATCGTGTAAGCACTTAAACCATAGCAGCTGCTTAAAAAATGTGGTGCCTTTCCTCCCTTCTCTCATTATGTTTGTTTTCCTGACTGCCTCTGAGTGGGTATGTGTATACACGTTTTTCCATTTTCTCATAAAATCAACAGATTGAAGAAAAGGGTGTTCCCTCAGGCACAAGTCATTTTACTTCATGCACAAAAGCCCCCAGGATGCAGCCTCTTGCTGAGTAAATTGTCCCTCCGAGTTTGAGAATAGCTTCCTGTGACAGGTGTGCACGAGTTGGGTTTAGAAATCCGGTGGCTGCAAGGTGGGAAACGGCCAGCTTCGCTTCTCCTGAGCCCCTTCTCTTGTCAGAATTTCCCCATTCAGATTCCCTCACACCTGCAATTAGCGGCCGGTGGCCTTGAAAAGCTTCTTGCCCCACTGAGCTTTTTACCTGTCTCTCACAGGAGACCTGAATGTGCCTTGACTCTAGCACACCTGGAATTATTCCATTTTGTCAAGGTGTAGGCTGACAGCAAGAGTGAGAAATCGTGAAAAACCAGCCGCCACATTCTATGTTAGCTTGGGGACTAGCTTGAAGTGCCTGACAGTCTCCTTAGCCATACTGCGCGTTCCTAATGTGAGCACCAAATGGACTTTAGCTTTTTGTTTGTATGTGTTTCTTGCTTCACTTTACTGTTCAGTTTAATTAAAGTATCCACCATTACGAAAACGCCCTCCTTGATGGAAGTGTTCGTCTCATATCGGTATTTTATTATGCTTCTACACTAAGTCGGCTTCAGGCATGCTGGATTCCAGGATCTGAAATGAAAGGGCACATTTTGGACATATTTGTACTATTCAGTGTACCCTCAATTCTCAGCATCAGCAATATGATAGTTTGCGAGCAATCCTTTATCTATACCTGAAGTGATTTTACACATATAGCCTCAGCCGGCTCACCTCGTCTTCCCGTCAGCGCCTTCCCATCACTAGCGTCAGTTCATTGCTGAATGCCAGATTAGAAAGTCGATCTTCAGAGATTGCTACTGCAACTTTCGAACAGAATCATGATTAGCAATAGCAGTTCTGGTCCTAGACTGTCTGGGTTTACCCTGACTGCCACTGGCTATGTTATTCAATCTTTCTTTGCCTCCATTTCATCATTTATAATATAAAGGAAAACCTGTATCTACTTCAAAAAGTTGTTTAACAGCACACGCACTTCCAACAGTGCCTGCTTCAAAGGAATCACTCTGTCTGTGTTAGCAGTCATCTGTTATTTTGCACACAAGAAAACCGAGGTCCAGCAAGGGAAAGATTCCGCCCCCCCCCCACCAGGCTGCACTATAAATTAGACAATGAACATATGCTAAGAAACAGGTTTTCAAATAATTGCATTTTAAACCACTCTCTGCTGTGTCTGGGACACTCTACTCACAGACTGGAATATCCTTTGGCATCATGAGCTTCACAAAAGAATCCTTCATCCTGGGGGGAAAAAAGTATGTCTCTGCCTGAGCTACATCTGGGTATGTGGTCTCTGACCTTGAAAAGAACAGAGTCTAATGGTGGAAGAAGACAAAGAAATACACAGTTTCTACACAGTGTAGTTCACTGTTGTTATAAAATATGGAGATGGAAAATGCACTTAGGGCTACAGGGGTTCATTCCAGTGCATAAGTGATGGTGGGATGGGCCCTAAAAAAGTCATAGCGGGGTAGCCACTAAGTCATCATAACAGATGTGGTGGAGTGTGCTAGAAGGAAACTGATGTGATCAGAGGGGGGTGTTATGCGCCTACTCACCATGCATGCGTGCATGAACCCATGCAGCAAGTATTTACTGAGCACTGTATTTACCTCCCTAGACCAAGCTACCTTCATCTTTTATCTGGGTTACTGCAATTGCTCCTGAACTGGTGCACACAGCTTACTCCTGGCTTAGAACCACAGGGATCATTTGAAAGTGAAAATTCGATCATGACCTCACCACATGACACCTGCACACCAACGCTCACGTGACTAAACGACTTGACACTAGCTGGTTGCTGCTTTTCTTACAGACTTCTCTTCCTCCACCTGCCCCCTGCTCACTGAGATCGAGTCAGACTTTCTTTAGCTCTCACTAGAAACCTCACTTTGCTACATCTCAGCTCAAAGCCTGGGCCGGGCGCCATTACCAGTTCTGGTGGTACCATGAGCGTTCCACCTTCCAAGCATGTCTTCCGGTTCCAATTATATCTTCATTGTGTGATTGGGCTTCCCTGGTAGCCTTTGCTGCTTTTATTTGTCATTGCTTCCTTTTCTTGTCAATCATTGCTTCCCAAATGCCTAGCTCCGTGAATAGGACATAATAGGTACTCCATGAAGTTTGGATGATGAGATGAGCCCTGGGCCAGGTAAGAATAGTGGCCATAATATCAGTTGCATACAGGATGATTGTTCAAGTGAATACATATATTAAGGATAATTGGAGACAGGTTTCTTTCTAGTGGAGAAGAGCTATGCAAACAAGGAAAGAGAGGAAGCCACATTGAGCCTTGTGGTGTATTGGGATTGGAGTTTTGGTACTGAACTCATGCTTTTAAATGTAAGCAGAGACAATTGATGTCAATGTGTGTGTGGGTATGCACATATATATATTGTTCAGCTCCATCCACTAAGAGGGTCTGGGATCCTCGCCTCTGCCCCTGGGACAGCCTGCAACAAGAGCACACTCAGCACCCAGATCTTGGCTCCTAAATACCATTTCCAAAGAAAGGAACCAATGCTTGTTAAAAAATATCTGATTCCATGGTTGGACCAAGGAAAGTGCAAGAGGAACCTGAAATATCTTGTTATATGAGGAAGTAAGAAAGTGCTCTGATAATGATAGAGACATGTCAAAAGGCATAGAAAACAGATTGACAGGGGATCTCATTGGCCAAATCTGGAAAAAACTGAGCATTCAAAATAATGATGATGGTAAAGAATTACGACTCATCGAATAAGCCAGGGAACTATGAGTATATAATGATAAAAATGTGTACATGATACATAAATAAAAATGTTTAATGAAAAATGGAATAGTCTCAAAATAACTCCCCACAATATATGTATTAATTTCAAGAACATATCATTGATTTTCTGATATTCTTGCCAAAAAATCCATAATCCAAATCATGAATAAATATCAAACAGAGCCAAACTGAAAGACATTCTACAAAATAGACTTACTAGGGTACTTCACATGCTCTTGTGGATTTAACAATCATCAGTTCTGTGACTCTTTTTTTGGGTGGGGGCAGCAATAAAAGCTGAATATCCTGAATTTACTGCACAGGAGTTCATTGGCTTAAAGTTTTATCACAATTCTTTGAGCTCAAGGCCAAGATTAAAATGTTTCTGAACAAAAATATCCACCCTCAGCCACTGTTATATAACATCAAATGGATGTAGAAATTAAACTTTGCAGTAGCCTTGAGAATGACATGTAATGAATTCAACACAAAATTACTAGGTGAAACAGTGACATGCGAAACTTAGATTGTGGTAAAGTCATTTTCATGACGATGTTGTGTAAATCACAAGTAATGTTAACTTGCTTTATAACTTCCACTGTTATCAGAAATTAAAACAAGAAGCCAGGTCTCCATTCCCACACAAATCCACAGCAGATAGATTCTCTGAGCTCTAACTACTGTTCCAACAGTGCTTTCTAGACCTTGATGCAATATAAAGAAACTTTCTGTATTTAAAACCTATTTAAATGTGCAGTTGAGGAGCTTCCACCTAACCTTCCATTGAAAGTGATTAATTTGTAATGTAATGACATGTTAAAAGGCAGATGGAGACAAGAACCTAATAAAATTCGATAAGTGCCTTCTAAATGATGAATACACTCGGGCCGGCCGAGTGGCTCAGTTGGTTAAGAGCTCGCTCAAGAGTTTGAGCTCTGAGCAACAGCGGTTCGAGTCCAGCCCGAGCTGAGCAGCCGCTGAGCTGCCAATAGGTAGCAGGATGGCTCAGCTAAAAAAAAAAAAATGATGAATACACTCAATCGCATGCTCGTAGAGTGATACCAATATTTGTTAGTACCGAACCATAAAAAACATTTGAATGATGAAAGATGTAAAACCTTGTTACAGAACAGCATTAATAGGTGAAAAATTACAGTTGATCTGATGACTGGAAACACAGACTTTATTTTTTTTATTTTTATTTTTTTTTAGCTGAGCCATCCCGCCACCTGTTGGCAGCTCACGGCTGCTCAGCTCGGGCTGACTCGAACCGCTGTTGCTCAGAGCTCAAACTCTTGAGCGAGCTCTTAACCAACTGAGCCACTCAGCCGGCCCTAACACAGACTTTAAATCCCAAGTAAGTGCAATGTTACCCCTCTCATCCCCACCCCAAAATTCCATTATTCTCATTAGCAGGCCTGTAGTAGTATAAGGGGGTGGTAGATGAGGGTAAAAGGGATCAAATATATGGTGATGGAAGGAGAACTGACTCTGGGTGGTGAACACGCAATGTGATATATAGATGATGTATTACAGAATTGTACGCCTGAAATCTATGTATGTAACTTTACTAACAATTGTGACCCCAATAAACTTTAATTTAAAAAAGTCAGTTGTACTCACTTATTATTATGTTTTGAATTTCATCAATATAATATTTTTGGTAATTTGTCTTTTCTTATTTGTTTATTTATTATTAGTTTCAGGTGTACAAAACAACATAGTGATTAGACACTTATATACCTGACAAAGTGATCACCCAACAAGTCTATTACCCATCTGACACTGTACAGTTCTTATAACACTATTGACTATATTCCTTACGATGTACTTTACATCCTCATGACTATTTTTTTATAGTTGATATTCAATATCATTTTATTTTAATTTCAAGTGTATGGCATATTGGTTAGACATTTATATAATTCATGAAGTGATCCCCCCCTTTTCTTTTGTTATATAAGAACCTGATACTATCCCCAGTTGAAAAATCTTGACCCACAAAACACAAGGCCCACAAAACCGAAAATCTATTCTTATCTGATATTGTTGAATAAATGTTAAATTTCTTGGTTGTGATAATGGGATTGAAGTATAGAGAAGAAGCACTTGGTTCTGACAAGCTAAATGGTAAAGTATTAGTGATAAAGTCTCACGATGTCTGCAATTTAAATGGTTCCGCAAAGGAAAAGTCAGTGCGACGAAAATGCGAGCCGTTTCTGAACCTCCGCAAGTGCTCTGCATGTGTTATAGTCTTTCACTCTCTCTGCACTTTGAAATTGGCAAAATAAAATCAGGGAAGAAAAGAGGTCTCTGTGACCTATGTCTAAGGTCACTCCCAGTCAGTAATTTAAACAATTTTCCCATTTTACTTTCAGGTTACTTCTTATAAGAATTTTTAGTTTTTTAATATGTATGTGCTTATCCTCTATTCCTTTGAGATCCCATAAGGCTGATGAGAGGAGGGGCCATGCTTACTTTCTTCTTTGCTCTAGCCCCAGTCACAAGAATACCACTGGCACATTGTAGACACTGAATAACTTCTGTTAAATAAATGAAAGAAAATGAAATGAGAAAATTAGAAAACAAATGAATGAGAGCACTGTTCACAGACACTCGGGAACTGACAGACCACTGGTTACTTGTGCCACGCACGCCCTCCAGCCACCGGATGCACAGGGATTTTGTGAATGGTCCTGTGTTCTCGCCTCTATCTCTGCCCTCTTCTCACTCTGGCCTCCCTTGATAGGCCCACACTGGTGTCTGACCCCAGTCTTGACCTTGTCTGAGCCATTTTGGGCTGATGCTTACGTGTACTTGGGATTTCTGATGTGCGTGAGCCTATAATTTCTCCTACAATTGTCCTCCTGACTGTCCTGTAATGACCAATACATCTCAGTCCCAGGCCCTTAGACTTCATCCCAGTCGTGGGACAGTCCTACCCCATTCCTGCCCCGGGAGTGGTGAGAACATCACCTTTCAGCCCCTGGGCCAGTCACAGGAGCCATGGTCATGACTTTTAGGGACCTTTATTTCTCCCACAGATCCTTTGAGGTGGGTATTAGCTCCACGTGGTCATGGAGAAATCTGAAATGAGCAAAGATGACATAGCTTCTCTGAAATTATAGCAAGTTAGTGATGGAGTCAAGGCTAAAACCCATGTCTCCTTGAGGCAATATTTCTGAGTGTGCTTTTTCCTCGACCATATTTGCTGTACGTCTTTCATCCTGGCTCGTAGAGGAAGCAGCTGGCGAGGGTGTTCATCCTACACTGTGTCAGTGTCCCTAACACTGGGGACTGGGTCTCACAGGTCAGCACCTCCTGCTGGGAAACGGTGTCTGACTCACCGTTGATACCCGGCCCCTCCATTAAGCACTTGTTGAATGACTACGACACAATAGGTTAAATCTTAAACATCGCACTTCCGTAGAATGCCATTATTGATTTGTACCTGTGCAGGAATTAGCAAATTAATCTCTTAGCAACCTACAAATGGACAAAAGCACCTGGAGCCTTGCAAAGTAAAGGTGCTCCTCAGGCACTCACTCACCTGGGACCCGGTTTTATCATTTACTATGGCAGCACTGGGACGATGAGGACAGATGCAGGAGCCCCGCCCCATGCTTTCAGGTCCAGGCTCCCCATTCACCTGTTCCACGACCTTGAACCAATTCTGATTTCTCACCCGTGAAGCAGGGTTGTTGGGAGGACGTAGTAAGGCTTTCCACAGACATTACTAAGAACATTGCCCAGTACATAGTTGCTTGCTATTCCTATTATTTATCTGTGTGTTTATTATTCAGAGCCCTTGCCTGATCTACAGGACCTTGGATTATCCCATTCTGGCTGTCTTCTTACAAACTAGCAGCCACATGGGACTTCATGCCATTCTGGGCCACGCCGCACACGGGACGTCCCTCTCAGAGCCCTCGTCTGCAGTGTTCACTTAGGTCTTGGCTCAAATATTAGTCCTCAGGTGTCTGCCCTGTTCATCTGACATCAACCTACGCCATCTACTCTGTGGAAACCCCTGTCCTCATCCCTACTCTCATTTTTACCCCCTTTCTTTGCTTTATATTTTTCTTCATAGCGCTTATTACATGTCATTATTGTTTATCACTTATTATTACCTGTCCCCCCACCCACAGAAGGTCATTGAGGCAGGAACTCTGTGCTGTCCATCATTATGCCTTAGCATCTAGTACAATGCCAGGCACACAGTAGTTGCTCAATAAAGGGTAAACCGATTTATGTTGTGATGGATGTTAAATTGATTGTGAAACATAGTCCTGTAATCTCATACAAGAATACGTGGTGTAATGCAGAGTTTCTCACCCTCTTTTAAGCCATGCACCGTTTTGATAAACTTGAACAATGTGGGGACCTCAAGAGATTCTGCTCAAACCCTTCCTGGGACTGGAGTCACGCAGAGGTGCCCTCTGCATCTCCATCAACTCGCACCCAAAAAACACAGGATCTAGCTTCCACTAGCCCTGCAGGCTGGGCTGGTCAGCCTGTTTTTCTTTCTTCTGTTTGTGTTGAAGCAATGACTTTTTTAAAGTTTTATTATTTTATCGTTTGCAAAACATCATATCATGTTGTAATAGTGACTATGTCTGTCCCCATACCATATTTCCTTCCCCAGAAAATATAAAATCTTCTCCTCCCTGACCCACTCACCATAATAAGTTTCTAGTGAACTTCCTGAGGTTCTGTGGTTCAATTCTATCATGAGGATAATAGACCCACTGGCAGGATCACCGTGAGAATTAGCCCCACTATTCATAAAGTACTTGGCACAGAACGGCTTCAACAAATCACTCTTGGCTGCCTCTTTTACCGAATAATCAGCATTGTCCTTGAAACTGTATTTGTTGCACTAACCTGGTCTGGAAATATAGCATTTCTCTCTTAAGCAATTGTTTCAATTGCAAGTCAAAGAAAGCTCTGACGAAAGCTTCCCTCCATTATTTCCAATGTTGCTTGACCACGTTGCTTTCATTAATGACTCCAAGGGACGTTGGTCACCGGGTGTATTTTGCCACCTGCTGAGGCCCCATTTCTGTAGGCTGCAAAGCAAACAAGACAACCTTAATTGCTTGATTTTTGCATTGTGTCCAGGTACTCCTTCAATATTGAGACTGCTCATAATTGAATGTTATGCCACCCGAGCTTGAATTCTCAAACAGTAAAAGGGAAACAGGGCCCAGGCAAGACTGGAACAAATTACAGAAGGCATCTTCCTGGGTTGATTGCTTTTGTATTTAATTGTATGCTAATTATAAGTTATGCAAGACAGTTAGTTACCAAAAGGAATAGCAAAGGAACAGCAAAAAAGAAAGACACTGCATGAGTATATGTGTCAGGCTCACAGGGCAATTTACCAAATTAAATGACGTAAAAACAAACTGCACGGAATACCTTCAGGGGATGTAGTTGGCCCAATTGCCTAGAAATGCAAGCGCACAGACATACAGAATTTTAAAGGATTAGAAATAGGCACCGCCTATGAATTCCTGGCCCGGTGGATAGAACGCAGGGAAGAAGCTTAGCTTGTGCTGGGGGCAGCAGGGCTGACAATTGCCTGACGTGTCCCCGTCATTGTCAATCAACGGCTTAAGGTGAAGAACTGCTCCTAATATTCCCGTTATTAAGATCCACTGACTCGCAGTATCCTGCTGATTAAAGTTGAAACGCATGAGCATGGACAAATCTATACCTTTGTGTCTCTTTGACCACCATTCACCCACACGCAGTGTTTGGGGCTGTTCTGGACTCACTTACCCTTCTCTGAACAGCCATGCTTTTGCCTAGTCTTGGGATGTTGGCTGTATCCCACCTCTCACCTTCCCAAACTCTACTCTGCCCACTGGAGATCCTGTTCTGATACCACCCCCCCAGGGAAGGGAGATGTTTCTTGAAGTCCTTAGACAGTTGGCCACCCCTCTGGGGAATCCCACAGTCCTGGAGTTCTACAGCTGATGGGTCTCTTGTAATCCATCCCCCGTTGTAACTTACGCCCCACTACTGCGTAAGCTCGTAGAGCACACAAGTCACGCCACCTGTTCTGCATACAGACCCCAGCACCCTGAGGATGTGAGCAGGTTGGGGCCCTGGCTTGCCCTGCGATGCTGCAATACAAACATAGGCCAGAAGAAAGTCTGCTAACCTCCCTACCCAAACCCTTTCCTACCTGCCACACTCTCATCTCACAAGGAAGAGACCAGAGGAACTTTGGAACTTCGATTCTCTCGCTGCCAGGTCTGTCGTCTTCTCCAACAGGACGGGCACCTCTCAAGGTCATCCACCCCATCACCGCCCACACGCCGGGCCGCAGAGGGCTCCTTGCCCTTTCTTCCCAGGCACTTCTCCATCTCTGGACCCTTGATTCTCTGCCTAGAATCTTGTTTAGCAACTCCTCTTGTTGAGTTTGGCATGCAGTTAGGCTGTGCTCCAAAGCACCTGTTTTAAGTGACAGTCTCCAAAAATTGATCCTGAAGTGAGGACGTTTTTGGCAAGTGATTTATTAAGGAAGGTCTCGAGGCAGAGAACTGTAGGGAGTGGAGGAAACAGGCGAGGAAAGTGGAGGAAGTCAAACAAGACCAAGAGCTCAGGCAGAGTCTCCCAGGGGGTCGGTGTCAACCGCAATGCAGGTTGACATTGCAAACCGTGCCTCTGAGAGCGAGGGAACTGGGTGGGCATGCACCCCTGCATCTGTTATTGGTCAAAGCTGTGCAGGAGGAAAATATTCCAGGTACCTCCTGTTACCTGGGCCTGCAGGTAGCTTGTGGGCAGGTACTCGCGTGAGAAGCCAAAGAAGACTTGAGGGACTTTGTGGGTGCACGGATTAAACAACCCAGCAAACTAATTAACAAATACATAAATATGAAAGGAATGTGAGGGGGTGTGCAGGTAGCACACACACCGGCTTCCACAGGCTCCTGTGTTCTTTCCGACATATGACAACTGACTGACAGGAGAGCCAGGTGTGATGTGGCCACTTGGGACTGACCCACAGTGACAAGCAGGGCACTTGGCACACAACTGCTCCAGCTCTGCTCTCTATGCCACCACTGCTGACCTCCTTTACTTTACCCTGTTTCTATGGTCTTTTTAGTCTCAGAATATAAATATGCTCAAGGAGCCCCTTCATGTCTAAAACTAGAGGAAGGAAGAAAGGAAGGAAGCAAGGAAAGAAGGGAGGGAGGGAGGAAGAAAAGAAGGAAGGGAGGAAAGATGGAAGGAAGGAAGGAAGGAAGGAAGGAAGGAACAGAATACACATTCTTGTGCTAAGTTTATGGAAAGCTCAGTCCATACTTTCTCCATTTTCTGTCCTCCTGTTTCTTTTTCAACCTCCTGCAATCAAGGTTGTTCCAACCTCTGGGTAACTGGCTCTGCCTCCTTTATGGTCACCTATTGCTAAATTCGAGGGGACGTTCTAGTGCTCTGCCACAGATGGCATGTGTTTATGGCCCTCCCCCTTTCCTCAGCTGTCCTGTGCTTTTTTTGCTGACACCACATTCCATGTTTTGTCATCATTCTGCACCGTGTCCACGGTGGAGTTCAGGGCTGAGCCACTCTTCAGGAGCCGACACAGGAAGGAGGTTGGTGCCCCGTGAATGTTCCTTGACTGTCTAGAAATGGCCCATTTCACTATTGGCACATCCTGGCTGCAGTGCTCGTCACATGGTCCTCGTTAGCTCTTACCAGAGCCCAGCAGGAGGCACAGTGGGCAGATGTGGTACATGAGCTTCCAGGCATCTTCCTGGTGCTGACGCTGGTGGGAGGAAGGGCACTGCCTTCACCGTCACTGACACTCTGGATGTTGAAGGTCTGGCATCCCCTCCACATCACGTCGCCCCCACCCCGCAAGCCTCAGCATCCTTCTGCCACTCTCTGCACTGCACCCCCAGGTAAGTGGGCCAACTAATGAGCCTCCATTTTTGGTAGATGCGCCTGAGATGAGGAGCCATGGGGATGGATGTTCTTCTGAGGAGGAAACATCCACAAGTGCCATGTCTCTTCCCATTCTGTTACTGCACCAGAATCAAAGAAAACTCTGTGTTGGCATTTAATTGCACAAATGCCATATTGTATTTGTCAGCATTCTCCATGGAAACAGAACCAACAGGATGCAGACAGAGGCAAGGAGAAAGCTTCGTCTATCTATCTATCATCTATCATCTATCTATCTATGGATTTTAAGAAATCGGCTCACTTGCTTGGTGGGGGCTTGGTAAGTCCCAAACCTTCAGAGATCATACACCCAGGGAAGAGTTATGGTTTGGGTCAAAGGTCATCTGCTGACAGATTCCTTTCTGCTCAGGGAAGGCCAATCTTTTGGTCTATTAAGGCCTTCAACTGATTGGGTGAGGCCCACCCACATTTTGGAGGGTAATCTGCTTTATTCAAAGTCCACTGATTTAAATGTTAATGCCATCTATAAACCACCTTCACAGACACATCTAGAATAATATTTGCCCAAAAATCTGGGCACCAAGGTCCAGGCAAATTGACACATAAAATAAACCATCACACATCTGTAAAGTAGCGTTCTCTTAGCTTGACTCCTTTCACACCTCTCAAGGATCTGAAAAACATACATGCCTCCCCATCACTAACACACTGGGTGCACTGGGCCGAGACCTGTGCTGTGCAGCCAGAAGACCTGCAGTAAACGACTTTGGAAGAATGCTGGGACAAATGAAATAAGCACGTCAGTAAGGAATGAAAAGCACAGGAAGATGGGGGAACACTGAGAGACAAAATTCAGACAAGCAGCATAGCCCAGGGGTAAACTAAGACGTCTAGGGCCAAACTAATTTACATTATAGTTCTAACACTTACATGCTGTGTGACCTAGGGTGAGTTACCTAACTCCTCTGTGCCTCAGTTTTCCCTTCTGTAAAATGGGGATAAAAAAGCACCTAATAGGCAGGGTTCATGTGGGAATAAGATGAGTTGAAATGTGTAAAACTTTTAGAACATGCTTTCTGTCAGTAGTAAGCACTGTGTGAATATTGCTGTTATTTTATTTACATTGTTTGAAGGCGTTCAAGGATCACCATCAATGCCATTTATAAAAGGTACAACACCCTTGAATATCTAGCCTCTACACTTGACAAATTGTCTGCACCTGCCATATTTCATTGGACTCTCATTGACACCTTACCAGCTATGCATATTGTTAATTAATAAAGTAACTAAGAGACTGGGGCAGGACTAGAACTTGGGGCTTTGATTCGAACTTCTGAGGTCTTTCCCACCACTAATCCCGCCTGACCTCTGACACTGCTCTTCAGGGAATGACAGAAACTGGAGCTGCCATCCACCTCACAAACCCTGGATCTGAGGATTGCGGGAGTGCTTCTCAAGAAGGCAGCTCCATCCATGTGATGAGCTGTCTCATACACTGAATTTTCGCAGTGTGACTTCTGATCATCAACGTCGAATATGCTGACTGATAATTCCGTGTGCACGGGCCACACTTGGGACTCCTCATTTCTGGGTTGGGAGGGGGCTTCCTTTCCCTCCGCCGGCTCCAACTAGCTCTTTGGGAGTCCACACATCCTGCTCGCATCTTCAGAAGGCTAGCCATGCTCATCAGCGGAAGCTGGACTTAATCCAGGTGTCCCATCCAGTCTGCAGAAAGGCTTCATTCATCCCTCCAGTTTGGACTGAACATTAAATGTCAAGTTCAGATTTGTATAACAGCTCTGGGGATAGAGCCAAGAGGTCAGCTAGAGAGTGGGGCTGATTGCAGGATGTCTCCTGGGGCAGGTTGAATGCTAAGAATGGACTTTGGCACACCAGCGCTCAGATCTACCTGCTGAAACATATCCCCTTCCTTCCTTTCTCCGATCTTCTTTGCACTCTGTGCTTCAGCCAACAAAATCTACACATTGCTTCCACTCAAACAACATTCGCATACGTGGCTGACAAGTACCGTATTTCCCCATGTATAAGACGCACCCTTTTTCGAAAAATTTGGGGTCTAAAAACTGGGTGCATCTTATACAGTGGTTGTATGAGCACAAAAACAAGTGCGAAAAAAGCAGGAAATGCCAAGTAAAAATAATCTACAACCGCTATACATGACACACCCAGTTTTTAGAACCCAAATTTTTCAAAAAAGGGTGCATCTTATACACGGGGAAATACGGTATTTTATTACATAATTTCAGTCTACGATAATGTCACATGTCTATATTTTTACTTCAAATCATATTAAATCTTGGTTCTAAGCCTCTATTCATTCAACGGAATAGTGAAAAAGTTTTCTGGTTTTTTTAAAATTAGCACTCATTCTCTTTATTTTTTATTTATTTTATGTTTTCAATGATAGTTAACATTCAATATTATTTTACATTAGTTTCAGGTGTACAGCATAGTGGCTAGATGTGTATATAATTTAAAAGTAATGCTCACTGCAGCATTGTTTACAATAGCCAAGATATGGAGAGAACCTGAGCGCCCATTATTAGATGATTGGATAAAGAAGATGTATTCATTCCCCTTATAAAGTTTCCGAAAAATTCTGAAGGCTTACTTGGTCTCCAGAAAACCAAGTATGCTCTACTTGGTGCTCTAATTATGACTGCTGCTGATATTCCGGGTGTCCCAGTCTACACGATCCTTAAGGCAAGGAGGCCATGTGGTGTCTGGTCCAGCAGGGCACAGAAGTCCTTGATGGCTTCAGGCCCAGAGCCCACTGGTGCACCGCACAGTCATTCTCTCTTTAAGGTCTTACCATTCCCTTCATTGCTCCAACATCATAGAACTGACCCCTATGGTGTTAGAGGAACCAACGCCATGTATCTGCCTGCAACTGCCATCGTTTCAGACTTAAAGGAAATCTCAGCCAACTTTTTTCCCTATCTTCCTTGGTCGTTCCACTCAAGAACTTACCCAGTCCTGTGGAAAATAAACACCATGATGATGGGTCGTTTGAGTGAACTTCTGCCTGTCTTGCTACACACACTTTCCTAGGTTACAGGGGAGCAAGACCTGGTGATCTGTTCGTTAGCCAGAGGAGGCAAATACAGGGCCAGGTGCTGATTTGTTTGGGCCGCTATAACAAAAGTACCATAACATGGGTGGCTTCCACACAGCAACCATTCATTTCTCAGAGCTCTGGGGGCTGGGAAGTCCAAGATCACGGAAAGGTAAGATTTGGTGTCTGGTGAGAGCCTGCTTCCTGGTTCATAGATGCCCATCTTATCATCATGTCTTCACATGGCAGAAGGGGTAAGGGCACTCTTTGAGGTGTCTTCTATTGGTGCGCTCATTCCATTCATGAGGGCCCCACCCTCATGACCTGATGACCTCCAAAGGTCCCACCAACTAATGTCATTACTTTGGGAGTGAGGATTTCAACATATGAACTTTGGGGAGACACACTTAGTCCATAACAGCAGAGCAAAACACAAAGTAGTAACTAAATAATATATCATCCCAGTCATTCACTTTAATATTTCTGTCTCAAAATTTTCCCTTCCCCAATTTGAAAGCCCTTCCCATTATTTAGTTTCAACTTTCAATTATAATTTACATTCAATATCTTTTATATTAAATTCAGGTGTACAGTGTAGTGTCTAGATATTTATACAATTTTAAAGTTATTTCCCTGGTAAGTCTAGTACCCACTTGGCACCATATATAGTTAGTTATTACAATATTATTGACTAGATTTCCTAAACTGTACTTTACATCCCCTTGACTATTTTGTAACTGCCCATTTGTATTTCTTAATCCCTTTACCTTTTTTTATCCAGGCCCCCAACCCTCTCCCATCTAGTAACCATCAGTTTTTCATCTGTATCTATGAGTCTGTTTCTGTTTTCTGTTATTGTTGTTTGTTTTATACTTTGGATTCCACTTATAGGTGAGATCATACAGTATTTGTCTTTCCTAGTTTGACTTATTTCACTGAACATAATACCCTCTAGATCCATCCACGTTGTTGCAAATGGTAAGATTTCATTTTCTCTTGTGGCTGAGTAATGTTCCATTGTATAGATGTACCACGATATCTTTATCCAGTCATCTACTGATGGGAATTTTAGTTTCTTCCATATCTTGGCTATTATAAATAGGCTGCAGTGAACATAGGAGTGCATATATCTTTTTGAATTTGTGTTTTGGATTTCTTTGGGTTAACACCCAGGAGTGAATTGCTGGGTCATAAGGTAGTTCAACTGTAATTTTCTGAGGCACCTTCAAATAGTTTTCCATGGTGACTGCACCAATTTGCAGTTATTCCTGGAGTGCAAGGTTGGTTTAATATCCTCAAATCAATTAACATGATATACCACATAAACAAAATGAAAGATAAAAATCATACGATCATATCAATAGATGCAGAAAAAGTATTTGACAAAATCCAGCATCGGTTTATGATGAAAAACTCTTCCCATTATTTTTAAATTCTTACCATCATTGGACAGTCATGTTTTAGGTTAAATTCCCACTGAAACTCATCCTGAGACAAAGATTTGAGCTCAAGTAGTTCTTCTAGGCCAGCGGTTCTCAACCTGTGGGTAGTGACCCCTTTTGGGGTCGAACGGCCCTTTCACAGGGGTCGTCGTATGTGGACGTATCTGCATGTGGGCCTGGAGACGGATAGAGGAGCGGTGTCTCGGTTCCTAAGACCATGGAAAATATGTGTTTTCCGATGGTCTTAGGCGACCCCTGTGAAAGGTTGAGAGCCGCTGTGAGGCGGTGATCCTGGAAGCCCAGGCAGGGGAGCTGGGAAGCGAGATGGTAAAAGAAAGGAAACTGGTGCAGGTGCGTTAACAAGCAGGACCCCACGTGGAAATGGGCTCAGTCCCACCAGGGGCCTCTGAGCAACATCACGGAACATTCCTCAGCGTCATCCTTCTGGAAGGACAACAGGGAGGCAGCTGGGGAACTTGTCTAAGAACTCCCATTTTCATATCATTGGCAGAAGGCTACTTCCAGAGGCACTAGCTCCCCTCACCTCCACTCTCCTCGTGTGTGGGCCGGGCACTCACAGACTCTGCAACAGGAAGCCCTCCGTGCGTCAGAAAAGTCAGTGCCTGGGAGACGAGTGAGGCTCTGGCAGCCTGGGTACTGTCCACCGTGTGGCTGGGCTTTCACAAGGCCTCCCCTGACCACTCTAGCCCACGGCTTCTCCTGACTCAGCTCCAATAATACTCATCTATTTACTAAGCGCTCGATACACTCCAGGAACTATGCTGAACAACCATGTACAACAACTCATTTAATTCTCACAGAATTATACATGGTTAATACCATTATTATATGCATTTTAGACATGAAAAAGCAAGGCTCATGGAGCTTGAGGTAACTTGCCTTCCTCGACAGTCTGTGATTTGATGGACATTACCCGGACTGTCTGGCCCTGCGTAGCCACTGACTGTATGTATTTACTCTTCCCTATAGCGCTTCCTATGAATAGCATTTGGAACCTTTCGACTGTGTGTATCAGATTCCTTCTGGAGAACCTTAACTCAGAGAGACTGTTGTAAAGACTCAGCAGAATCCTTTCTGTAACCCACGGCTCTGCTGGACTCGCGTTCCCCTGCCTCCCTTATCTGTTTTGTCTCCTTACTTTTCCTTCCGTGAATGACAAGCTCATCCCTTCTCTATTGTTCCACCCTGTTCCAGGTTGGCTTAGAGAACCACTGTCTCATCTGCAGCACCTGAAACAGTGCCTGGCATGCAGGAGGCAATCAACAAACAAGCAGACATGATGGTATGAAGATGATACTGTGCTGTTACAGCTCCGCATTGCGGTGGAGAGTCTTGCGGCAGTCTAGGTGCGGTTCCCTGGTCTCACTCGCAGCTGTGGACAGACGGAGTCAAGACTTGAAGGCATTGTGATGGCAGAGTCTGTGCTCAGCCGCTAGGCTACACTGCCTCCTTTCCGCCATCCTACCAGACAGGGAGAGGACCACAGGCAGTGACCAGGTCTGCTGATTGAAGGGGTTCCTATGAGGTAATGTAGAGGATAGCCTGGAGGTATGAGACAAGGAAGACCTGTTACGAAGGGATGTCTAGTTCAGGGAAGGGGTGGTGAGCGCCTGCACTAAAGCCACAGCAGTGGGAAAGGAAGGAGGCGATGGCTGCATTTGGGATGTAGTTCAGAGATAGTTGACTTTAATTATATGTCAGCTCAATCCCCTGTGATTTATGCAGAAACCCTACTAATGGGATGGTAAGATGTGGAGGGAGGGAAACCTTCTATCTGTTGTTCTGTGATTTGGTCTCTGTCCTGGGTGTGAGCCCGTGTCCCTGGGCTATGTCCTTCACCAGTGCTTTTCAGCTCCGTTCTGTCCTCACAGGTGAGACAGGAAGGCTAGAGGGGGCTGGAGCTGAGTGTGTCCCTCCTCCTGGAGACCAGGCTCACAGAAGTGGGGGCCCCCGAAGGATGTTCTCTGTGAAGTTGGGGGATGCTCTTCTCCCGCAGTTCCTCTATGACAGGTTACAGGGTTCCCACTGGACTAGGTCATCAGCTTCTGCTGCCTGTGTTCACCTGCCTGTCTAGTTTCTGGGGTGTGGTTTTCCCTGCTCCCTTATCTGCTGGGTCTAAAAAGAGTTGTTGATTTTCAGTCAGTTTAGCCTTTTTGTGTTGTGATGAGGACAGGAGTTAAGACTTCTAAGTCCTTTCCATGTCAGGTCAGAAACTGGAATCCTTTCATTACATCTCTATGACCACTGCTTCAATGTTGAGCACCCCCCCTGGAATGGCAACTCCATCAAGGCAGGCACTTCGTTAGGGCTGTATCCCTGGGGCTTGTAGAGTGAGTGCCACAGAGTAGGAGCTTAATATGTGTTGAATGAATTCATGAATCCTCACTCTTAAAAGATTATACTGCTCATGTGTGTGCGAGCACGTGTGTGTGTGTCTGTGTCCCACATGTGTGCTGGAATGCAGTGACTGCACTGAAGCCCAACCTAGGCTTGATTTCTAACTCTTTAGCTGGGTAACTGTCTTTTTTATTTATTGTATTATTTCAAAATAAAAACTGTATATATTTAAGATATGCAACATGATGTTTTGATATACATATACTTAGTGAAATGATTCCTACAGTCATGCTAATTAGCACGTCCATCTCCTCCCATCCTTCCCATGTTTGTGTGTGTGCAGTGAGGGCACCTGATCTACAGTCTTAGCAAGTTTATAGGCTGACTAACCTTGGACTTCTTAGATAATTTCTCCAAGCAGCACTTTCCTCATCTATAAAGTGCAACTTTGTCTCAGTAGGTGGCTATGGAGATAAAAAACAGATAATCAAAAGAACTCACCTAAAAAAAAATCAGTGATATATGTTTTCAGTAAATACTAGTCCCCTCACCTTGATCTTCCCCCAGTTAACGCTATTTCCTGGGAAACCGGCCTTAGTCTGATTTGTTCTGGAGCTGTGAACAGTGTTTTCGTTACTGCCTAACATGTTTTCTCAGTTTGGGGAAGAGAGGACAACGGTTGGATTTACAACTATGAATAAGGGCATTGGACAGTTGCAATTATTTTGTTTCTTATTTCAATCAGGGTACCTGTGCCCAGGCCACTTAGATGAATCTGTTTATGTTGCTAACTAACCTGGCATCCGTGGTCCACGATAAAGTTAATTTGGGTTGCAAATAATGAGTCCATTTAGCAGAGTTTTGGGTAGCTTGACTTCATCCTGTTTCTTGCATTATTTCACCTTCTGCATTATTTGAAAAACAGCAAATAATGGGGAAATGGTGTCACCATTCTCTGACTTACAGCTTTTTCACCACATGGGGCTCGTGAGGAATGAGGTGACTAGTGATAGGGACAAAAGACAAACAATGCCCAAGCAATCAGGGTCCCGGTCAGGTGTTTCCTGAGGGGCCCTAGAGAGCCTGTGAAACCATCTCCCCAGAAAGAGATCCTGGCACCAAGAGGGCCTGAGTTGAAAAATCAAAAGGTGTGGGATTCCAATCCAGGAACCGAAGCCAATTTAGAAATCTTCACAGGTAATGAGACACTCACATCCGCCAAGATGAACAGATGGCCTCCTTCAGAGGACACAGCACAATTGTCACTGAAAACAGGCCCTCAGACTGTGTGACAAGAAGGTGCTTCTCCAACCCTGGCACCTGGGGAGAGGAGGCTGGGCCACATTGGAGACGAGAGAAAGGGAGAGAAGTTGAGAGAAAGAGCGAAGGTTCTCTGAAACCGATTGCTGGGAAGATAACTCTGTCTTTGGTCTAGGGTTTCTAAGAAGTGGTGCCATTGTGTATTCATTCCTGAAATTAAATGCACCATCACACCTGGCAGAAGTACAGACATCTGGGGGTTTAAAGAAAGGCTATCAGAAGAATTTGTGTTTGTTTTGTTCCTAACAAATGAAGCATCCAAACTCTGTGGGTATTGTATTGACACATAAAATGATATATTTTTCCCCATCAAATGACTAAAAATATAATTGAATCGATGTTTTATTTTAATCCTCCCCAGAGTTGGACTTCATCCCAACAGAATTCTGTGTACATAATGTATGAAGTTTTTGGAAAACAGTACTGAACAGGCAATTCATCTGACCTTGGCTAAAACAGTGCTGAAAGGCACTAAAATTCCCACTCAGTGGACGACCAGGCTCTGTGCCCCAGAATTGGCACCTCCACGCTTTTCTGGGTTGCCTTGTGCCTTCCTCTCAGGAAGTACAATAGATTGGCCATCTCTTACTGACAAGCTCAATGTACTGATTGCATTCACTCCTGCAAATAAATGCAGGAGGGGCACACAGATCTGCCCCGTTCTAAAATATTGATAATTGCTAGAGTGTGAACATCTGGCCCTTCCTGGTGTTCTCCCTCCCCCGCCCCAAGCAAATACCACACCTGCCTCCAGCCTTTCCTGTCCCAGTTCTCCTGGGAGAGGGAGAGAGGCAGTGGACTGAATGATCTAACTGGCGAATCTGGGGAGAATCAGCGGGCCATGCCTGGCTCCAGCCTCTGCTTTTCTCTTAGGAGCCAGCTGCCCACAGAGCATGTGACCCCCTCCTGCTCCTTATGCTGTAAGTCTTACCTGGCCCAGCTGCTCCCCTGTGCTTCAGGGACTGGATGGGAAAATCGGCCACTTCCTCCTGGGGTTCAGTCGGCAGCCTTGGAACTCCATCCTTCAGTGACTTCACTAGTTAACAAAGATGATCATTTAGTTTCCATTGGAAAAAAATGTTTTTTTTTCAAACTGTTCAGGACTCAGCGAAGATGAGAGATATTTACTGGAGGCCTCTTCAGAAAGGCCCCGGACAATGACCTTCAGTCAAATAAATGAGGGTCATCTGAAGAAAAGCTTGAGGGGAGGAGCTTACGTTTGCAAGGATCCCGCTACCTACCAGCCACTTGGTATCCATGCTCATCTCCACCCGTCCTCCCGTCCTCCCGTGGCCTGTGGGGCAGGTTAGGGAACCTGGGGATTAACCAGCAGGCTGGGATGACTGATCCTAATTAGCAAGGAGACCTGGTGGCAAAGAGGGCTATGTCCCAGGGGCGTCTCTTCATTCTCCCATGCCCAGGGCGAAACGTTAGTGGAAAACTGCCAAATGGAGGCAGGACCGTGGAGGACTCCAGCTCCCCAGGAATGAAGGTTTGGATCACTCTATGAGATAAAAAGTGCTGACCAGCTCAGGTCCTGCCTGAGGTTAAGGGAAACCCAGGATTGGAAATAGAAGAAAAAAAGTTATAAGCGTTAACCATGATGGTGTGACCAGTTATATAAATAAGGGTTTTAGAAGTTAAATACCATATTTTCCCATGTATAAGACATACCCCTTTTCGAAAAATTTGGGGTCTAAAAACTGGGTGCGTCTCATACAATGGTTGTATGAGTGCAAAAACAAGCGCGAAAAAAGTGGTAAATGCAAGTAAAAAAAGTCTACAACCACTGTATAAATGCACCCAGTTTTTAGACCCCAAATTTTTTGAAAAAGGGTGTGTCTTATACATGGGGAAATATAGCATATGTTATTCTTTGCTTGTGTGTGTGTACATGAGAGTGTGTATACAAGGTTAAATGTACACACACGTACACACACCTAACCTAATTTTTATTCTCTCTCCTCTTTTACGTTATCATTTTATATACATTGCGTTGGAGATTAAATTTAGTGTTTTATTTATTTAACCAACCTTACTGGAGGCTAACATCATGGACTTGAGGTAACAAACTATTTAGATGAGACTACAACGGTCAAAATGTAAACCCACCAAAAACTCCAGCAGAGTTAGATTTTCCAAACTTCAAACACTTTGCCTCCTTCACGTGAATGTAAGCTTCTTGGCAAGCATTTCTTGTTTCTCCTTTGCTGTTTTCCCAGTACCTAGGTCAATGTCTGGCTTCCAACTGGTCTTGATAAATACGTGTGAAAACGTTAGTGGATTTTGTAGTTTTGTTCAGCTGACTTTTATCTGTGGGTCTCTTGAGTGGCCTTGTAAAGAATCAGCTGTGTGTCTGCTTTAGCCAAGTGCCCTAGGATTTCAGCCCAGGACCACATTTTAGTTTAATTTATTTGCTTAAGGGGATGGTACAAATTTAACCCTCAAACTTGCATGAAAACTGTGGTAAAAAAAATCTCAGGAGAGTTTTCTTTTGTTTTTCCCATGTAGTGTCCAGGCAAAGACAGACAAGATTTGCACTCAGCTGTGTGTTCTAAAGCTGCTTGTTATGATATTTCCAGTGTTTCTGAGTGGTATGTAATGAGCAGATATAAATGTATCGAATCTGTGATATTGCTAGATGTATAACCTGCTTAATATATACTAATCTGCTTTGTTGCTAAACATTTCTTAATGAACTGCTTAACTATGGCTTAACCAACCTGTGACCTTGCTTATCATAGAAGCAATCTTATAGTGCTCAGACACATAACTTTGCTTAAGTCTTTTACTGAAAATTATTAATGTGCTCAAAGTTTATTCTTATCAAAGTTCTACATGGTAAGTTATCAAGAAAGAAAATGCCCCTCCCCTCTCACGTCCCTTCCCTCCAGCGCTGCTCTTGAATGGCAATGATTTCATCTATTTTAGCCGTTTCTTCTGGCATTTATCTCCATATTTTCTAAGCATAGCCATTTCTGCTATAATGTCAAATGTATTACCACAAAAGCCTAAAAAATAACAGATTTATGAGAAAACGGGGATTAGGGGCAGACAACTCCGAACCTATGGATGTCAAAATATAGAGCATCTACTAAAACAATAATAAGCTTAATAAAAAGAGTCACACAGCTAAATCTCCAGTGGCATTTGTGCCCAGCCTGGCGTTTCTGGGTCCTCAGCAGCCTCATACCCTGAGGCTCAAACTCTCTCCTCCAAAATGTCGATGCAGAAGGGCATCTGCTTCGAAAAGAGACAAGTTGCATCAAAATTAAAGTTTTTTTCCCAAGATGCAGACCTCATCGTCGATCTTTTCTTCTCTTAATGCAGAGAGGTGTCTTTGTAGCTCCTTCATCAATGCTACCTGTGTCCCCATATTCATTAAATTAATGAAAATTGTAATTATTCTTTTTTTTTTTAAATTTTTATTGGGGAATTTGGGGGATGGGAACAGTGCTGGGGAGTTGGGGGAAGGGGAACAGACAAGTTGCTGTCGTTTTGTTCTTCAATCTAGTTGTGGAGGATGTTG
>NW_017732374.1:321418-333852 GCF_001890085.2 Hipposideros armiger | reverse complement strand
GTCGCCGGCGACTCATGGCAGCCCAGCTCCAGGTTGAGCTGTTGTTCAGCATCTTAGCTGTGGAGGGCAGTGTCACTGGTCCTCATATGTGGGATCCGAACCGGGGCCCTCTGACGTCCCAAGCGAGTTCTTAACCATCGCGCCACTCGGCCGGCCCTGTAATGATTCTTAATGCCACTAAAATGTCACTATTTGTTTCAAAGGAAGGCATTTCTTATACGACTTTCCAGCTTTGTTTTTCTTAAAGTCTTCAAACGATGCTAATGCTCTCTTCAATTTTGAGAAAGCTTGCCTTTGATAGCTTCTAAATAGCTACTGAAAGAAATTACCCATGAACCGATGAGATCTCCACATGCATTCACAGCAAGCACGGATAACCCGAGTCCCATAGGCGACGTATGTTGTGCAGAACAGGCTATCCAGGATCTGATTTTTGGCCTTTGGTATTTTTCTCTTGGTTAGAGATATAAGAGATATAAGGTTATGGCTCATCCCTACTCCAAACATAAATTTCCACTATCTCCATCGCTGTCATCCACAGTACAGGTCTTGCAGCTGTTTTGGATAAGCCAGTATCCAGCATTTATGGTTTTGCCTATGTGAATTCTATCCATGGTGGTTCTGTGTAGTGCTTTGCTTCCATTTTCTCTCCATTACAGCTGACTTTTCCAGGACTTACAAACTGTTTTGTTACTTTATTTGCTTTGCTGTTGTTGTAGGTTAAATCTGAACTATGAACTAAACACCCAGTATTACGTGACAGGGGACATGTTCTCTGTGTTTCTCCTTTACTGCTACCCTGCTACTCACAGCACTGCCCTCCTGACCCCGAGCTGAGGGTTCTCCACACCAAGCAATTCCCAGCCCTCCAGACGATTTGGATGGGCTACAACTTAACTCAGCTCTGAGGCAGTTGGGGGTTAACGTCAGGTCATCAGATCTCACAGGTTCAGGGTCCTGTCCCGCCAGACTGACCTCTCCCCAACTCCAGACACCAATTCCAAGTCCAGGTGATTCTGACCGGATTGGCTATAAATCAGAGGTTTCCATGACCCCTTCCTCAGCTTTAATAATTTGCTAGAGCGGCTCACAGAACGCAGAGAAAGAGTTTACTTACTATTTACAGGTTTCTTATAAAAGGATACAACTCAGGGAGTCCCCCCCACCCCGACACACACATACACACACACACACACACGGCAAGAAATGTGGGAAGAAGCACCGAGCCTCTGTGCCCTCTCCTGGCGTGCCCAGGGTCTCCATGTGCTCATCAACCCAGAAGCTCTCTGACCCCTGTCATTTAGGATTTTTACAGAGGCTTCACTACATAGACATGACTGATGAAATCATTGGCCATTGGTGATTAGTCCAACCTCCAGGTCCCTTCCCCTACCCAAGGGCAGGAAGTAGGTCTGGAAGTTCTAAGCTTTTAGTCATTTGGTTGGTACCTCTGGCAACCAGCCCCCATTTAAGGGTTCAAGTTTTCTTTAAAGAAGTTCAGTACATGCACTTGTTACCTAGGTCCTTCCTAGAAAACTTCTAGTTCTACATTTGTTCCTATCTTGTGATCCATTTCTTCACTAGTCTGGTAATTAATGATACCACCTGACAGTGTTGGTATGAGACATGAAGGGCCTTTTTATAACACCTCATCAGGTGTTGAGGACAAGTGTACAGAGAAGAAATGAATGATCTCTGCAACCCATGCCACTCACTTTTTAAAAAACACTTCAGGAAGAGTGTTTAATTCATTTTATTGGTAAATTAAGAGAAACCCTTAAAGAGTAGTGAGTCAACTGAACTGGATGGTATAAATGGCAGAAAATTCATTTATGCATATTTTTTCCCAGTAATACCCATATTAGTGCCCCCTTCTGAAAATTCACCCAGGAATTCTTTTCATGAAATGTAGCCTTTGATGGCATATTACCCATCACCCTCAACGCACATAGATGTATGCACACCTTTTCAGAATTTTGCTAGCAGTCGTATCTCAAGAGGCTATCAAAGTAAAATGCAATTAATAGGGCAGAGTGTATCATAAGCATATTAAGTGCTAGTTGACCAAATGAAAATGGATTCTGTAATTTTCCATTCTCTGCGAATTCCAATCAGCCTTGCATCATAATCCAGCAGCTAACTAGAAAAAGCCACTAGTTGGATGCTGGTGTAGCACCATCTCTGGGTATCTCAGGATCTATGATATATCCTCAGCTGGGTGTGGCCTCCTTGTCTTAATTTAAAATCCTCTTGCTATTTTTGTCCCCAGAGTAAGTAAACAAGACCCCTTGTGTGTACTGAATGGGAAATTTTACGTTTCCCCTTTAATATGCTTTTATTTTCTGCTTCTTGATGGCTTTTTCCCTTTGGCAACTGGAGAGTCACTCTTGCTACCTTCCAGGGACTTCCTTCTTAATTAGGCACCTGCCTATTGCCCCTGATATGTCCTGAGGGGTCTTGCACTCCTATTAGTGCCAAGATATAGAGCTGCACTGCTTTAGGTAAGTTCTGTGAAAGGGACAAACTGTGTATTAGTTTCCTAGGTCTGCACAAAATGCCACAGACTCAGCAGCTTAAACAAGAGAAACGGATGTTCTTATAGTTCTAGAGGCCAGAAGTCTGAGAGTAAGGTGCTGGCAGGACTGGTTTCCTCTGAGGCCTCTCTCCTTGGGTTCTGGATGGTTCTCTTCTGCTCGTGTCTTCACATTGTCTTTCCTGGGTGGGTTCCTGTGACCTAATCTGCTCTTCTCTTAAGGATACCAGTCAGATTGGATTAGGACTCATCCATAGGACCTTGTTTTAACATAATCACTTCATTAGAGATCCTGTCTACAAATACAATCACATTTGGAGGAACTGGAGATTAGGGCTTCAACATATGGATGTGGGGAGGACAGTTTAGCCCAAAACACTGCTAATACTGTGACCTTGAAGACTGATAGTGCTCAGAAATATATTAGAGGATCTTTGTTTACTAAGTGTATTTAGCTTTTTTATCTGTTTTTTTTTTTTTTAGAAAACAGCATCTAGCTGCTGTTTCTAAACAGGGGCCTCTTATGCAAACTGCACTTCAGGGAGAAGCCTGCACTGAACTGCCTGCCTGCACTGTGTCCCTGCATCTGAGCCAGTCCTTATAAAGGAGTTCCTGGAACTGTATTTCAACCACAGACTAGGATTGAGGCTTTCCTTATGCAATTGTAGCTGCACAGCTATATCCCCATTAGTATCTTCACCGACCAATCAGAGTGGCTCCATTCTGACCAATCAAGATGGTGCTTTTGACCAATCAAATTGTAAGGAATTGGAGTCCTCATTTGCATGAGGATGGACCAACAGGGACCAGGGGTGGGGACTTCTCTCCATATAAGTCAGTTGTCCTCTGGCTCAGACAGTGCACTTTCCCTTTCCACCAAAGACTGAAGATGACACTTCCAAGGCTGCAGCTGTAACTCCAAAGACATACCAGTGGAGCAGATCAGGGCAGAGTGGCAGGGAGCAGGGCAGGGCAGGGCAGAGAGGAGCTGCCTAGCTGGGGAGGGGCCTTGCCAGGGGCTGAATCAGCAGAGCTGCTTCATAATTGAGCTTTTGCACTCTTGAGCTATTTGCACTGAATAAAATGTCACACCAAATTAGGGATTCCTATTGGCGTTGAATTGGTTGACACTCTCCAGCAGGAGCAAGGCTCCCCAGATCCCTGCCCAGCTGGCTCCCTCACTTCCTGCAGCTCCTTTCTTAAGTGTCTCCTTCTCAGTGCTGCCTCTGTGACACCCCAACCCTCCAGCAACCTGATCTTTTCCTGAATTATTTCCCTCTATAGAACCTCCACGAAGACATGCTTTGCTGTCCATTGCTGTCTCCCCTTAGGTAGAATAGCGACCAGCACCAAGCTAGTGCTCAATAAACCTTTTTTTTTTAAGTAAACATGTTAATTTGGTTTGCCTTACAAACCTTTTCATTCTATTATGCTGTTTATTGCTCTATTACGTCACTCATGTGTCCATCATTCATTCATTCGCAAAAAGTGATTATCTGTTAAGTACCTGATACTCTGATTTTAAAGTAGTGAGTAAAACATAATCCTGAATCCAGTTTACTTGTCAGCTAAATCGAAATACAGAGTGCATTCTTAGTGTTTTAGGTAATTTTTTTCTCTATCCTAATGATACCAATAACTTTTGTTTCGAATAAAATTGCAGCTAATATTGATAGGGTATAACCCCCTTGCCATGAAATTCACATACATTCTTCAATTTAACCCTCTCAAACCTATGAAATGTGTAACATTATGAGCCCCATTACATAGAAGAAAAGGCTGAGGCAGACACACGTGGTAATTTCCCCATAGCTTCTCAGAGCCCAGATTTAAATTCAAATAATCTGCATCCAAAAGCCAAAATGTTTTCTTTAACTCTCCTTCACTTGTGCTCTGGATATTTTTGAAAAATATGTTAATATTAATGGCTCCCAAGCATTCAATCAGAAATGTCTTTTTGAGCCCCTGTTATTCTCCTAGACATTTGATTAGACCATTGATCTCCTAAGGCTTTGTATTACAGTGAGACAGACACATTTAAAAAATAAGTAAGCAAATGAATGAATAAAACTACAGCAACCACAACAGAGTGACATGATAGAGGGTGATCCAGTGGCAACTTTAGATTGGGTGGCCTAGAAATATCTCTGAGCAGGTGACGTTTAATTTGATATTTGAAGACCAAAAGGAGCACACCTAATATTTCCAGAAAGGACTTTACAAGCAAAAGGAATAGTTGGTTCAAAGGTCCTAATGCAGGAATCCATTTGACCAACCTGACAGGCAGGGCAATACAAGCATAGCTGGAGGAGGGTCGCTAAGGCAACGAGTAATAAGAAATAATGGTGGAAAGTAGGCAGGAATCGCAACACAGACCTTTATAAGAATAAACAAGGAATTTGGATTTAATTCTAAGTGTCGGTAATACTGTAGAGGAGAAGGAGCAGAGGCAGGGTGGCCGACTAGGAGGCTACTGCAATAATCCACTGGAGGGATCAAAGTGGCTTGGCCCAGAATGGCAGCCCTGGAGATGGGGACAAAATCTACAGGGCATGTTTGGAAAGCCGTCCTGTAGGTCTTGCTGAGAGAATGCAAGGTGGGGCTGAGAGAAGAGAGAGGACTCTGAGCAGCTCCTAGTTCAAGGTTCGGCTTCGGCTCCCTGGGTGGCTGGTGACATCTTTCTTTAGATGGGGAAGGCTGGGGTACAGGGGAGGTTGGGGCAGGGTAGGGAGAAATCTACCTTGAGTTCAGTTTGTAGGTAGGTTTGAAATACCCACTAATCAGCTGTGTTCATTGTATTCCATTTGAACCTCCCAATGACTCTGATTCTCCGTCAGGCTCTGCCTCCTGGGAGGCTGACCATGGTTCAGCGGGCCTCCTTGCCCCAGTTGCTTTTGTCTAATAGGAAGTTCCAGAATGTCAGATAGAGGAAGGTGAGTGAAAGTGGGGTGTGCATTGCCGTGGCTCCTTGCCTATGCGGGCGGCAAGGGCTGACTGCATCCCTCTTGCAGAGGCCACTGCTCCCAGCTGGTGGTCCTCCCCCCACGACCCCCTCCAGGCACCTACTGTAGCCCCATCTCTCCTCTTGCTCTTTCAGGCATAAGGTGTGAGCGGTCCCCTTACTGCCAGCTCCAGGATGCCGCCTTGTCCCTGGTTGCTTTTCCTGAATCCAGCTACACCTTTGCCAGCCGTCCTTCCATTAACCGTATGTTCAGTTACCTGGATTGTGATGTGTTTGACTGGCGTGTGCCTTCTCTTGGCTGCCAGGCTCTTGAAATACAAGAGTGAACTGGAGAAGCCAATAGACGCTCAGATAGAGGAGTGGGGAGTTACAGGGAGGAGCGAGGCTTGGAGTTCAAGGTCTCAGTCATTTATAAACGACACTGCAGGTCATGGCAGTGGGTTTGCTCATCCAGGGAACATTTCCCTGAATCCTGAAAAGCCGCTTTTGACAGAGTGCGGCGCTTTTCGTCTAGCCAGGCAGCAAGCACGCTGGCATGTTCCCTCTTCAGCTTCCTGCTCAGTTCCTCTAACAAAGGCAGTGACAAGTTATTAGCAGCGATCACCTTCTGAATTGCCATTTTAAGTGGAGCTTTACCAAATCATTATCTCTCTAATTTGCTCCCCAGGACGCCAGCTCACACACAACTGGTACCCACAAATGGGACAGAGACCCGCTTTTGTCTGCTTTCTGTTTTAAAATGTGCTTTCCTTCTTGAGGGCAATGGTTGTATTGACAAATATTCTGTGTGGGGTGAAGAGTCTGCCCCAAATTCATCCAAGATTCCCTGAAAGCTCCACCTGTGAGGTCAGTGACCCTGCAAAGCGTGATGATGGACTTGGCTTCAACAGACCAAGTATTCACATTCAGGTGTGAGCTGGCAGGCAGGCAATTAATATTTTACACAGAGGTATTTGGGTATTAATAACACACTGAACATAAAAGGCAACTAGAAATCCTCAGTGTTCCACTGAAAAGTGAACAGCTGAGAGCTGATTGCCAAAGGGTGAAAGTAGCTTCTGGGGGCTCTGGATTAATTATCTGGGATCTCCCTAATTACCACAGGAAGTGGTAGCTGCTATTATTTAACTGGAGCTTTTGTTATTTAATTTCTTTTATATTCTGAAAAGCAATTAATGGAGTAAGGAAAGGTAGGCCTGAGCTTTTAAATGCTTCCTCTAGGCTTCCCAGAACCCAGGCCTATGTGGTTTTCAAGGCATAATGTATGCCTCGCCTCCTCCAGGATGGATGCCTGGATTCTTGCAAGTTGCTCTCTCTTCTCTGAGTTTCTGTAGAACTTCTCCTTAGAACCATAGTATCTACTCAAGGATTTTCAATCTTTTGCATGGCCTCCTTTTTGGAATTCTGGGGTTCTTCGGACCCTAGTTTAAAATGACCAGTGTAGTTTGCTTGGTTTCTAAGTTGGGAAATCTAAATTTTGTGTTCCAAAGATAACTTCTGAATGCATTTTTTTCTTTGACAGCTACAGGAAACACTTTATTATGGTTTTCATAATCCCCAAATTACTTTCCCTTTTGAGATTTGAAAGGTCAGGAACTGGCAGAAGTCTCAGAGGTTTACTATCCCAAGTCCCTCACTTTCCTGATGAGAAAACGTAAACAAAGGACAGCAAGCAAAAAGTGCCCAGAGTTCCTGAGCTTAGTGGCAGAGCCCTGATTCTAGAATCAAGCTCTCCTAGTTCCCACTGAAACTCTGATACACACACAGCTCTTAGAGGGATCTTGTTGAAATGCAGATTCAGGTTCAGTGGACCTGGCAGGGCCTGAGGTCCTGCATGTATAACAAGCTCCCAGGTGCCACTGATGCTGCTGGTCCACTGACCACTTGGGATAGCAAAGATTTCAGAAAGTCTCCATGGAGGTTTCACACGGTTCCTACAGGGGGCACCTATTGCATCAATTCATGTTTTGTACTTCTTCCAGTATCCTTTCCTCCATCTTTTGATTAGGACCTGTTTTTCATCAGGCCAGTCTCTCCTCCTCGACCACACCTGTCAGTCCAGGGGCATGAGGTCTGTCCACTCCTTTCCCATGTCCCAGCTCCAGGCATCATCTTGTGGTCCGGGTATGGGCTTGTGGTTCAGGGTGGGCCTGTGGTCCAGGTGTTGGCCTGGGCTTCAAGCTTGGCCAGTCAGAATGTTCTATACCCCTAACCCTCTGCTATACAGATTATGTTAACAATGGACATATGACAGAAGCCGTGCAAATTCGAGACATTTCAGAGCTTGGTAGTATTATTGAGAAACACATCTGTTTTTGCTAGGCTCATTGAGAAGGCAAACCTGGAGACACAGAAGTAGTTTTAAAATGGTCTGCCTGAGAGAGAATCTAGTGGTCTGGGAACCTAGGTCTTGAGAGGGAGAAAATGTCTGCCTCCGAATGACAACACTGAATACCTGGATCAGCTGTATGGGACGCTAGATTCACCCCCAGGAAGTTTCTATTTCATGAGCCAATAAAATCCCTTGTGTTGCTTGAGATGAGCTTCTGTCACTTGCAGCCGGAAGAGTCTTGGTTAATACACTTCCTATCAGGAAGGATTAGGAAAGGATTACTTATAAGAAGTCAACGAGTTTAGAAAAATGGAAATCGGTTAATGAGCTACCCAGAAATCTCTGGCTGCCTGGAAGTTGAGGATTCCCATGCCGCCCAGAAGTCCCCACTAAACCTCAGCTTTTAGCACAGGCAGAGGAAACCAAAGGCCTCGAACCCCCTCATTCATGGAGTTCCCTGCTCTGCTATTCTGAAAGCAGAGGCTCTGGGGAAAGGCTCCCCCACCCATGTGCCTGACACAGAAGGCCCATTACTTTACATCCTGATTCATTGTTTTTATATCCTAGCTCCTTCCTAGGACAGGACCATGTCATAGAAACACTTGAGTTCAAAGCTTGCCCTTGCCTCTTGAGGTCTGCATGACCTGGAGGGCAATTTCACATGTCAGAGCCCACCAGCCTCCCCATCCCACCTGCCCCCGAAACCCCAACCACATCTGCAGGACCAGGACAGGGCATTATCCTTGCCAAGCTGCCGTGTGGACTAAGTAAGATGCTGTGAGATGCCTCCTCTTCATCTTTCATGTCATTATCTGGATTTTTGACTTGCTCCCCATTTTCTCCTTTTGGACTGAAAACTTTCTTTTCCTTCTTTGGCTCCAGGATCTCCGGTGCAAATGGAGGAGGGTGCGTTTTCTCATCTCTCTCTACAGAACATTTTCTTGGCCCAAAATATCACTGCTCAGTGGCAATTAAGTAAACTCAAAATTAATGTTGAGGGTGAAGCAAGGTATGCAGATCAGGAGGCTATAAAAATACCTTTCTCAAAGGCAGCTATGCTAATATGGCTGGAATGCCCTCTTTGAAGTGCCCTGAGCCTCTGCCTGGAATGTGGGTGTCTGTTGGCAGCCGGAACCCTGCAGATGCATCCACACTTGCCCACTCTTTGATATGAAAGATGATCAAAGACTATAGGAAATGATTAACACTTGTTTGGAAAATGGAGAGAGCATATCAATAACCTTTAGCTGATACGCCTATGACACCGTGGCCACTGTCTATTCTTCAGCCTCCTTCACTGTCTGGCCAAACTCTAAACAGTGTCCCAAATGGACACTGAGGGGTAGGGATGTGTCCAAGGAATTTCACTTGCTCTGTCACTCCCATTTTTTTACTTTTAATTAAGTTAATTGTGGAAACAATGGTTAACAACGCTATATAAATTTCAGGTGTATGACTTTGTAATACAGTGTCTCTCTCCTCCACTGTGTGCTGACCACCCAGAGCCTACCCTGCCTCCATCGCCTTGTATTGGACCCCCTTTACCCTCTGCTAACCACCATTCAGCTGTCCGGATCTATGAATTTGGTTTTTTGTTTGTTCACTTGTTGCTTTTGTTCTAGTTCACATGTGAGTGAAACTCATAGAAACAGAATAGAATGACGATGACCAGTGGCTGGAGGTGGGCTGGGGAAAAGGGTGTGGGGTTGTTCAATGGGTGTAGTTTTAATTAGGCAAGCAGCATAAGCTCTAGAGAGCTGCTGCCCAACATAGCACCTATGTTTAACAATGCTGTACTGGGCACTTAGATTTTTAAGTGGGTAGATCTCATGTTAAGTTTTCTTTTTCTTTTCTTTTTTTAGCTGAGCCATCCTGCCACCTGTTGGCAGCTCAGTGGCAGCTCAGCTCAGTCTGGGAATAGAACCACTGTTGCTCAGAGCTCGTACTCTTGAGCAAGCTCTTAACCAACTGAGCCACTCGGCCGGCCCTCATGTTAAGTTTTGTTAATGCACACACACACACACACACACACACACAAGGAACACAAGAACCTTTGGAGATGATGAATATGTCAATTACTTTGATAACGTGGTGATAGTTTCATGGAGGTATGTCCAAACCACTCCAATTGTATACGTTAAATACCTGTGAATTTTTTGTATCTCAATTATGCCTCAATACAGCTGTTAAAAAGAGCAATGCTTTCCCAATTGGTCTGTTTTATCCTCACTTCTTTTCGCTCCCATCCATTTTTCACACGCAGCCAGAGGACTGTTGTAAAATGTAAATTAGATCTTGTGAGTTCCCTTCTTAAAACCCTCAAATGCTCTCCCCTGATGCTGGTGTCAAGTTCTAACATTTCTGCACTCCAGACTCTGCCTTCGCTCTGTCCCTAAGCATGGCAGCCTTATTCACACCACAGATCTTGCACTGGGCCTGTGAAGTGCTTCCCCCCCGGAATGCTGCATAAGCATATTTCTCTGCATTCAGGTCTTCATGCTGCAATTACTTCTCTCAATACAGAGTCTCTGATCACCTTACACAACCCAGACTCCCCTCTATTCTCTGTCACATCTTTGTGTTATGCTTTTCATCCCAGTGAGCGTTGGTCACTCTCAGAAATTACCTTGTTTATTCATGCATATTTGTTTTCATTCTGCCTAGCTTTCCCTCCCATTGCCCTTGGCATACAAGAAATCCTCAACACATAATGTCTATGAATGAATGAGCTAGTTGTGTGGACTTGTTTAAATTAGTCAGTGTCTAGATCTTAGCAGCCACATTTATAAATTGAAGACATCAGACAAGGAGACCCCCTGATATGTGAAATCTCTACTCTGTGGCCTGAATATATAATTTGGGATTTGGAAAAGGGAAAATATGGGATTTGGGATAAAGGAGATGACATGGGATTGGTCTTTGAGGTACAAAAGATCTTAGTGTTGATATAAAACTAAGAAAAAATAAGTTACGATACAAAAGATAACTAATGAAGTCCGTAATTACAGACTGTCAGTGACTCCTGGTTAGAGAGAAGGCAAATGCCATTCTAAACTGACGGTCGTTGAGGAGACATCGTGAACAAGTGAGTCTCTGAGCTGCCCCGTGACGGGCAAGCTCATGTGGACAGACATTCCACACGCTGTTGATTTATTTTCGGCCAATTCCTGTTCATCTCTGGACTCAGGGTGCTGGCCTTGGATGTCATGGTGAAGCATGGAGTCTGGCCAGGTTGCATTTGGTACCTGGCTCTGTGACATGCGAGCTTTGTGACCTTTTGTGAGCAGCTGATCTCTTTGAACCTGTGTCCTCATCTGCCCAATGGGATTACTAGTATAAATCAGACCTGGAGAACTTGATGAAGTTTTTATTACACAAGGCCTGTGTGTGGGTATATGGAAAAGCGACCCACTCCTTTTAGGTCCTCATGAAATAGTAAAGAAAATCTAAAAATAGTAATATACACAACTACAGGTTTCCAATTTTATTAGGCCATTATGAAATATTAAAGAGAAAAAAACCCAGAGTGGCAGAATACAGGACTAAATGTTTTTAATTGGCCATTTCTTGATGGTCTATCCATGTCTAGTTTGGTGTTGGTCACTGGGTTATGCTTAGGATCTCAAAGGCATGCAGGAAAACTAGATACACCACTTCCTTGGTCCCCAGGTTAAATATGTAGGGAGAAGTGCAAAAACAGAGGTACAATTAACGCTTAAAATTCTCAACAATAAGCTCTAAGACCTTCAGAAATGTCCCAAGTTTGGTGCTACCACTATGGCAAATACTATTTTTGTAATAAACTGTTATAAAAAACCAAAACCATTTGTGACTCAGAAGTATTCTCCCAAAGGACCAAATGTGGTGTTGTGCTACATTTTAACAAAGAACCATCACTCTTTCAGAATTCTTTTTCGCTTAATCTCTAAACCACCAGCAACAGAAGATGTCTTTGTTTTCTCCATCATTGTTTTCAGGTGGAAAGTTTCAATCACTTCATTAACGTGACAGGTTAGCAGGACCAGGAATAGGGGTTAGGATGAGTCCTGTAGGTATAGGATTTGGTCCTGCTGGCCTTTCTTTAAGAAAAAAAAATGTATTTTGTTCAGCATGGATTTTTCTGCATTAATTTTGATTTTTCAATATTTCATTAAATATATTAAAATAACGTATAATATTATTTATCTTATTGCTCAGTCTTTGTTGCTGCTTATCTTTTGTTCCCAAGGTGTGTACTTTGCTTGAAAGGAGAAAGTGAAACTGGGTCCTGTAGAGATTCGAGGTGGCTAGTGGCTTCACGCACCGGTAAGGCTAACAGCCAGAATCTACGGAACAGACATTGTACGAGGCACATTACATCCCAAGCCTCATGTAATCCCTACAGTGATTCCTCCAGGTAACAGTACATCTCCATTTGGTAGAGGAAGCACATAGTAGGTACTCAAAAAAATGTGTGAATGAATAATAGTAGTAGTAGTGCCTAAGTTTTCTTGAATGCCTACTATGTGTCAGAGACTATACTACAAGTTCCTGTAACTATCAGCTCATGGCAACTTGTTGATCGGAGATGAGGACACTGATATACCTGTTCAAGGTAATATAATGAA
>NW_017732374.1:315517-319178 GCF_001890085.2 Hipposideros armiger | reverse complement strand
CCCCCCCATCTGCTGTTATGACCACCCTCCCACACTGCTCCTGTAGGCTGTAAGCTCCCCAAGGGCGGTGGCTGTCGCTTATCACTGCTATGGCAGCCCAGGGCCCGGCAAATGTCTGCTGGATGAATCAGAGCATGATGACATGGAGGCACTGAGGAGGTTCCCAAGGAAAGGAAAAGTGCCTGAGAAGGCTGATGGGCACTCAGGAGCACCTGGTGTCTGCACACAGCTGGTATTGATGGGGTGCCTGACTGCGCAACGTGGAGGGAGCAGCTCCAGGGCACTCTTTGCTTCTCCTGTCTGGCCTGCATCACTGACTCCATGTGGCCCATCTCCCGAGATCTGTGAGGGCTCCTCTGCGAATGTCTCGCCTCGCACTGAGTGAGAAACAGATACAGCAATAACTATCACAAACAGAATAGCAAACCGTCTCCCCAGGGATAAACCATGCACTGTGGCTCCTCCTGGCAGGCCTCTCTCAGAGAGCACATCTGTCACACCTTGTCTCCTAGGCCCATAAACCAGGTGGCAGGTAGAAAAATGAGGTGACTTCCCCTGGGATAGGCCAATGTCTGAGGTGGCCATGCCGTTTCATGATAAGTCCCATGCTCAGCCGGTAAAGAGCCCGAATAGCCTGACCATGTCTGCAATAGTCCAGAAGCCCCTCCTTTTCCTAGCGGCAGGCAAAGTTGGCTGACATGCAGAACGCTTTTTTTGTTTTATTTTCTTGAGACAGAGGGGGAGAGGGAAAGATCACACTTTCAATAACGAGACTTTTCATTTTCATGAGATTCGTTGAAGTAGGTATGATTATTATAAGCCCCATCTTACAGATGAGTAAGCCAAGGCACAGAGAGGTTAAGAAACATGTCCAAGGTCACCTTTTAGGTCCTCATGAAATAGTAAAGAAAATCTAAAAATAGTAATATACACAACTACAGGTTTCCAATTTTATTAGGCCATTATGAAATATTAAAGAGAAAAAAACCCAGAGTGGCAGAATACAGGACTAAATGTTTTTAATTGGCCATTTCTTGATGGTCTATCCATGTCTAGTTTGGTGTTGGTCACTGGGTTATGCTTAGGATCTCAAAGGCATGCAGGAAAACTAGATACACCACTTCCTTGGTCCCCAGGTTAAATATGTAGGGAGAAGTGCAAAAACAGAGGTACAATTAACGCTTAAAATTCTCAACAATAAGCTCTAAGACCTTCAGAAATGTCCCAAGTTTGGTGCTACCACTATGGCAAATACTATTTTTGTAATAAACTGTTATAAAAAACCAAAACCATTTGTGACTCAGAAGTATTCTCCCAAAGGACCAAATGTGGTGTTGTGCTACATTTTAACAAAGAACCATCACTCTTTCAGAATTCTTTTTCGCTTAATCTCTAAACCACCAGCAACAGAAGATGTCTTTGTTTTCTCCATCATTGTTTTCAGGTGGAAAGTTTCAATCACTTCATTAACGTGACAGGTTAGCAGGACCAGGAATAGGGGTTAGGATGAGTCCTGTAGGTATAGGATTTGGTCCTGCTGGCCTTTCTTTAAGAAAAAAAAATGTATTTTGTTCAGCATGGATTTTTCTGCATTAATTTTGATTTTTCAATATTTCATTAAATATATTAAAATAACGTATAATATTATTTATCTTATTGCTCAGTCTTTGTTGCTGCTTATCTTTTGTTCCCAAGGTGTGTACTTTGCTTGAAAGGAGAAAGTGAAACTGGGTCCTGTAGAGATTCGAGGTGGCTAGTGGCTTCACGCACCGGTAAGGCTAACAGCCAGAATCTACGGAACAGACATTGTACGAGGCACATTACATCCCAAGCCTCATGTAATCCCTACAGTGATTCCTCCAGGTAACAGTACATCTCCATTTGGTAGAGGAAGCACATAGTAGGTACTCAAAAAAATGTGTGAATGAATAATAGTAGTAGTAGTGCCTAAGTTTTCTTGAATGCCTACTATGTGTCAGAGACTATACTACAAGTTCCTGTAACTATCAGCTCATGGCAACTTGTTGATCGGAGATGAGGACACTGATATACCTGTTCAAGGTAATATAATGAAAAAATGAAGAAACTAGGATTTCAACCCAGGTAGGGTTGCCAGATAAAATATAGGACATCCAATGAAATGCGAATTTCAAATGAGCGATGATTTAATTTTAGTATAAGAATGCATACTTCCACTACAACAATTATTTGTTGTTTACGTGAAATTCAAATTTAACTGAGCACCCTGGGTTGTTTTATCTTTTTGTGTCTCTGTCTTTTTTTTTCTTTTTTAAGACTTTAACTTCATAGGGGAGTTTTAAGTTCACAGAAAAAACAATGGGAAAGTACAGAGGTTTCTGATATAGTCCCAGACCCACACATGCACAGCCTCCCCGACTGTCAACACCCACACCAGAGAGGTGCCTTTGTTACAACTGATGAGCTCACATTGACACATCAAAATCACCCTGAGTCCCTGGTTTACGTTACGGTTCATTCTAGGTCATGCGTTCTATGGGTTTGGACAAATGTATAATGACATAGATCCATAATTATAGTATCCTACAGAGTAGTTTCTGACCCAAAAGTTTTCTGTGCTCCACCCGTTCATCCCTCCCTCCCGACAACCCCTGACAACCACTGATCTGTCTCCACAGTTTTGTCTTTTCTAAAGGGTTGTGTAGTTGGAATCATACCATATGTATCCTTGGTAGATCAGCTTCTGTCACTTAGTAATATGCATTTAAAGTTCCTCCATGGCTTTCATAGTTGGATAGCTCATTTCTTTTTAGTGCTGAATAATATTCCACTGTCTGGATGGACCTACTGAAGGACATCTTAGTTAAGTCTAAGTTGGAGCAATTATAAATAAACTGCTATAAGCATCTGAGTGTGAGTTTTTGTTAGAAGTTTTCAAATCCTTTGAGTAAATACTGAAGAGTGTGATTGCTGGATCATATGGTAAGAGTATGTTTAGTTGTGTAAGAAACTTCCAAACTGTCTTCCAAAATGGCTGCACCGTTTTGCATCCCCGCCAGCAATGAAAGAGGGTTCCTGTTGTTCCACATCCTGGGCAGCATTTGGTGTTGGCGTTTTGGATTTTGGCCATTCTAGTAGGTGTCCAGTGGTATCTCATCGTTGTTTTAATTTGCAATTCCCTGATGACATATGATGTGGAGCATCTGTTCATATGTTTATTTGCCATTTGATTTTCTTCTTTAGGAAGGTGTCTATTCAGGTCTGTGATCCATTTTTTAATCAGGTTATTTTCTTTTTGTTGAGTTCTAAGAGTTCTTTGTATATTTGCTAGTTCCCTGTATTTTTCTTCACTAAATCTGGCAACCTGAAACCCAGGACACCTGGTGACAGTAATGCCCGTGCTTCTAAGCATTACATTTCCCTGAGATTTTCAGTGTCCAGCCCTCAAAGGGCAGACATGGAGCAGGTAGGAATGTATTTTTGGACTTGAGTTCGCCTAACTCTCCCCTCCCCATGGTTCACCATTAAATAGGTGGCCTTGTGCCTTCCTTTGCCAAGACAGGCCTTGTTTGTTGCCTGTTGTCTCCTCATACTTAGTTACCCTTTTCACTCTCAAAAGTGTCTTACTGGCCAGCCGAGTGGTGCGTTGGTTAAGAGCTAGCTTGGGACGCCAGAGGGCCCC
>NW_017732374.1:297730-307267 GCF_001890085.2 Hipposideros armiger | reverse complement strand
TATATATATATAAACTGATAAAATTCTGGTTCATAAAGACAGGATGTGTGCTGCATAATTAGGACAGAGTAAGTCACAGCAGATGGGGTATAGCACAAGTCCATGCAGGAAAAAAAAAAAGGGTGAACCACCAAGGGCAAAGAGAAAGTGACAAAAATGAATGCAGAAACCCTGGCTGAGGTGTCTTGGAGTAATTGCTGGCTTTGGGACTCATTCTGGTGCCTGCTTGATGCTGTTGCTACAAATATCCTGGAATTTACTCACCTTGCTTGTATTAATCAGAGGGCTAATGAATCATGCACTGATATTGTTATTTAAAGCTATTTATTGTACTTTTTTCTTAAAGCAAATGAACCCTATTCCAAAGATAGGGGGATGTCCAATCTTCATGCAGTCTTTATGCTAGGTCTGCTCACTTAAGCATAATAATGAAGTATAATTTTCTATTAAAATACTTACCTATTTTATATAATTAAAAAAATGCATTCAGAGCAAATACTTTTATTTTTGTGTGTCTATTTTATAGTCTTGGAACACAGTATTTTTATTTGCTGCTTAATACTCCACGAGAATAGTGTAGCATAATTATTTATCTCCACCTATTATAAATTTTGGTAGTTTCCAATTTTGAAGAGTAAGTATAAATGGGCTTAAGTTCATGCTTTGAGTTAATTTTTTCTTAAAAAACCCCTAAGATTGTGACAATCAGATATTCTTCTAAGTTGCATGCACACACTGTGATTCCAGCGATTGACAACCATAGCGCTCAAGTATGTTTTTAGGTAAATTACCTGAAACAAAAAATAAAAATACATATTCAGATGTTAGCATTTGAATGCAGCTATCACTACACCCTGAAAACATGAAAATAAAAATAATAACTCCAATAATAATAAACCAAAGTGCGGAGGAAAAGGAACGAACGTCAGTTTAAGAGTCAGACCAAGTAAGGTGTGACGCAGGCTGTTCAGGCACTGGGTGTACGAATTTCAGCACGTGAGGTCACTTCCTGGGTCTTGATTTCCCATCTTACACTGGGGATAATGTGGTCTTCCTGGTGTGATGGTCAGAAGAGTCAATTACACATTGCACGTAAAGCACGTCGTCAGTCAGCTGACACACAGCTTGTCTTTTCTCTTACCCCGTGAATGAGAGCTCTAAACGCCCCTTCTCCAGGAATGCACAGATAATTACAGCTCAAACGGTTATTTATTAACCTCTGTTTTATACATAATTATATAAGGTCTCCTTTCTAATTTGCATATTCAAACACAATGCAAAATAGCTAATTGCGTTTTTAATTCACTATCACAAAGGCTCTGGCTGAGCCAGTGCAGTGGAAACTTGGACCTCCAACGGGTCAAGACCCAGGAGACTAAAGTGCCTGGCCACCCTGGACCTCTCACAGTGCCCGTGATGTGCTGGAGGTGGCCTTGTCTCCAGTCCTCTAGGTCATGCCAGGTGACAGTCTCCCTCCTTCACAGCTCAGCTTAAAGGTTAGCACTTCAGTGAAGAGTCTCAGGCCCCTGGGTGGAGACAATCACATTTTTTGACATGCTGATACTGCTCCACATACAACCCCTGTTCCCAACATCAAACTCAGTTTCCTAAACTTGTTTCTTCCTGTCTGTATCGTCCACTAACCTGTGTGCTCCCTGAAGGCAGAGACAGGTGGCTTACCCGTGCCTCTTCCACCAGCGCCAGTGCAATGCCCTGCATGGAACAAGCGTGTAGAGACGCTTTCTGAATGATGGAAACCAATGAATGTTCCGTTTAAATAGAATGGTGGCCCCAGAATTTCCAAATAGACGAGCTCAGAGTGGAGAAGCAAGGGGCATTTATAGAGTCATACTAGGCATTTTTGTTTTGCTTATTGGTTTGTAACAGGTCAAAAACATTGCAAAGTCTTCTAAGAGTGCTTTTACGTATACTTCCTGTAAGGTAAGGGGAAATGGCGCTGCTTACGTAAAATGAGTGTCAGTGGTAACGTCTGCAGGTATCTGCCAGGGAAGGGTGCTAATGGAGTTTTAAAAAGACCCCCACCTGCCCACCCATGGCACTGCCACTGGGCATTTTCCAAAACTCAGAGTTACCCCAGAATGTCAGAAAGAGCCCCCTTAAAACAGCATCCTGAAGCTGGGATGCTATATGCCCATCCCCCCAAAAACAGGCTAGCGTGGACATCACATTCTAAATTAATTTTTTAAATACAACTGCTTTATTTGGGGCTTCCATAAAATTCTCATTAGTTTATTAGGTCTGAATTAATCACTTAGTCCTCCCCTACAATTTGCTAATTAATTCCATATGAGACCCTACTTTAATCAATTTACAGACTTCATTGTATTTAGTTAATTAAGAAATTGAAGGCATGGATTTTGTCATTACTGCAGGCAACTCCAATTGACCCCGGGTGATGGTTGACGTGCTGCTGTGAACCTAGAAAAATGGGGTCCTGACCCCTGTTCCGTTAGAAAATGGTGGGTGATCTGCGAGATGGAGTTGAACCTGGCTGAGAAAAACAAGTGTTTGCTACTACTTGGTATTAATTCGAACACTGAAAGGTTTTATTCGTCAGCAAGAGGAGAGAACCAACACTGGCTGCATATTTTTAACTGTGTGTAGTCTGTACTCAATTATGGTGAAGAGTCGGAGGTTTGTAATGAAAATGATTTGTATTTGAATTCTTATTCTGCCATTATGCTAGCTGTGTGACCTCAGACAAGTTATTAAATGTGTCCAGAAGAGTTTCGTGGATTGTAAAACGTCTGTAACTACATTATGAGGTTTGGGGGAATATGAAATCATTTAGTGCAGCGCTGGGTGCTTGGTTAGAGATTTTAAAAATGGCAATTATCATTATCACCATCATCACTGGATGCTTTTCCAATAATTGTCTCTTTAATCCTCAAAAAATTCTTAAACGATGGAGATAAATTTTATCTTGTGCAGATGAAGAAACTAAGTCTCAGAGTATAAGGGAACATGCCTACAATCACCCAGCTAACAAGAAATGTACATGGAATTCAAGCTAGGGCCTGTGTGACCAGCCTCGTGCTTTCAATTTGATTTCCTCAAGATGTGTACTAAATGGGATAATTTTAACCTTCTTCGTATGGACACCGCTCTCTTACACTTGAAATATAAAGTTTTCTGTTTAGATAAACATGTTTATGGAACTATGTAAGCTGATTTGAAGACAGATGTTCTAAGCAAGTCGTTGTTTGGGTAACACATGTGTACAGTTATCTATTGCTGCATAACAAATGCCACCCAAATTTAGCAGCTTNCTAATATTCTCTCATTGAATTATGAGCATTTATTCATCAAGCACCACTTTTGTGACATCATGGGAGGAAACAAGTAGGATGAAAAGTAGCACATATAAGTATAATGTGAATGGTATTGTTGTCCATCACACAGCTCAAGTGAGGTCTCACCCCAGAATCCAACGACAAGGTCAAGGGGGAAAAGCGACAGTGAATTCCTTCACTCAGTGTTTAGCAAATGTCTATTAGGGTCAAGCACTTTGCTAGACACTAGGAGTAAAATGACAAACAAAATAGAAACAGAGCCTGCCTTTAAGAAGCTCACTATCTAGGGGGAATGGACGAGAATCCATTGTCAAGAGCACACTGTTGGGGTGAGATTCCGTGCATGGGCACCATATGAAGGCTTTCCAGTAAAAGTCAAACTAGGTGACTACAGTTTTTAGAAGCTGAGAAGCCAGGCCAGAAGTGAAAGTAGAGGGAGAGAAATAGTCAGTCACCCAGCGTCCCAGCTCACGGCAACATCATAGGGGAGAAACAGCAAGAGCCAAGGTCAGACAGATAAGCATAGGCCGGGTCATGCAGGACCGTGTATGCACCCAGCTGCACCGAGGAGCTGGGGTTTCATTTTGGTCCTAGGAGCAACGAGAATGCTTGCCTGAGAAATGAAAGTACAGATGACTGCCAACACATGTAGCACTTCTGTGATCTTGGGGAAGTTACTAACCTCTAAGGACTCCGTTTCTCCACCTGTCAATGTGTATTAATAAGACCTGTCTCCTAAGACTCAGGAGAGATTCCCTATAGAATTGAGCAGAGGGCCTGAGCATGCCGTCACCATCGCTGTTATGTTCATTATAATTTGATCATCACTATTGCTCTACTAGAATGGGGTGCTCCTCCATCTTTTGCATTTGAGAAGCCTGAGAGCAGCTGGGGACTGGACCCACACTACACCACAGGGAGGTGTTAGATGGCAGGAGAATTGATGGGAACCCCCTATTAAGCTTCTTCTCTAACCTGTGTCTAAAGAGATGGCTTGTAGGTGTGTTCCAGGTAGGAGTGGAGAGCCGGGTAACATCTCTTCCTGGACGGGAAGACTGCCTGGAGAGATGCCAGAGAACGGGAACTGCCCACTGGGAACAGGGAAACTAGTTAGGGGACAAAGCCCAAGGCAGGGCTGCCTGGCTGGGAGGAAAAGGATTGACTGTGAAGATATAAGCAGAAAGAAGCAAGTTCCTAGTGTTTCTGGAAGGAAGCCATTTGGATGCTAATAGACAGAAATCTAAATCATAATACCTGGCCCCTGAGGACAATTCAGCCAATGCTCAGAAATTAAATGGAAATGGGCCTTGAGGTTGTTGAAGCCTTCTTGATCTTGTTCTGTGGCTGCCACTCAACCTCAGGCAACAGGCTTCTGTTAAGCTGTGTGCTAGGTACCATGTGTGAAATATAGATGAGTCATGCCAGTAATGATGACAGTGGTGAAGCTAATTTTACCAGTCACGTTCCATGTGCCAGCCACCCGCTTTGACAATTATTAATGCTCGCAGGGACTGCCCTTCAAGACCTCACCAATCTCGAGGAATGGACAAGGGCCTATGAAGAGCAGCAGGCTTGGTTCCAAGGGTGTTGGCCTGGCCATCATCTTGGCCGGGCTCTGTGTCAAACCCTGCCGTCACCTCCCCCACAGCAGTAGGATCTCAGAGTTCCCTGACACCCACCCTGCTGGATCAGGACCCCACGTGTGTGTTTACAAAGGGCCATCTATGTGCAAGGATTTTTGCATATACCTACCTGTCCTGGTAAGTGTTCTATCAAAAATCTCTTTAAAATGAGCTGGGGCTAACTTTTGAGGAGCCACATCGCACAGAATCTATCTGAATCTTTCACTTCTAACCTGAAGCAACACCTGAGCAAAGGGGTCACAACTCTGGCAGGTTCGAGCTTCATTGTTCACAAGAAGCCAATATCATCAAAGACAGAAAGTGCAAGATGGCCTCTGAGACAGGAACTCTCATGATGGGGAATCTTTTGTCCTTCAAGTACCCAGGCGGAACCACCATCCTCGCCTCTGATTTACTCCCAGGTCCACCTGCTGTTGTCCGACTCTCTTCCCAGCCCTGAAATCAGACAGTAAGCAGCCCATCTCTCCCTCCAGGAACCTTCAGGAACTTCCCCCGGAGGGGCCCCTCCTCCCCTGCAGCCCCACCTGAGACAGTGCCACTAGCTCCTTTCTGCAGCGTCTCAAACATTGTCATTTTTGTTGACTCTTTGCCCAGCCTGCCCTGGACTGGAGAGTGCGCCCTCTAAAGGCAGACCAGGAGAGCAACTCATCCTCTCAGGGCCCCTACGGCTAGCATAGCTCGGTGCCCAGGAAGTATTCTATACATATTTGGTGACTAAAGAATGTAGACATGAAAGAATACATTCCTACTGAACACAAATATAGTTGGCATTCAGGGACAGATGTTTAATGTGGCGGTTTTTTTCCTGAGATATCATCTCAGCATCTGAAATTCTCCCCTTTGATCCTCATAAAAGCTGTCAGCTTCTTCAAGGACTGCAAACATAAAATAGAGATGCCACAACTTCGCATGAAAGAAAATCTCTCCTGACCATGTCACTCATCGAGTTATAAAACTGTCTGTCCCTTGGAAAACAAACAAAAATCCTGTCCCATGAACAAGCACCTGAGAATGGAACCTTCTTTCTAGAAAGGGCGGGCTTCGGGTCAGCACCTCTGCATTCAAAGCGCTCTGTCAACGTTGGGAAAGTTACTTGGCCAACTTTGGGGAAATTGAGTCTCCAATTTTCCTTCTAGGGAATGAAGAAAAAAGTAGTTACTGGGCCGGCCGAGTGGTGCGATGGTTAAGAGCTGGCTTGGGATGCCAGAGGGCCCCGGTTCGGATCCCACATATGAGGGCCAGTGACACTGCCCTCCACAGCTAAGATGCTGAACAACAGCTCAACCTGGAGCTGGGCTGCCATGAGTCGCCGGCGACGGCTAGGCTGCAGCCCCTGCTGCAGTGGATTGCCATGGGCTACCGTGTGTAGCCAGCAGTCAGCGTGAGCGGCCAGCAGCCGCAGTGAGCAGCTGTCCAGAAGCCGGCGACTGATCTGCCTCACCCGGGAAGAGTGCAATGATGGTGCCAACTTGGGCCAGTGAAGCAACGTCCTCCACAACTAGACTGAAGAACAAAAGGACAGCAACTTGTCTGTTCCCCTTCCCCTGATTCCCCAGCACTGTTCCCTTCCCCCCAATACCCCAATAAAAATCTTAAAAAAAAAAAGTAGTTACTGCCTGCTATTTTGTGAAGAGTCCACTCTCTCTGCACAGTGTCCAGAGCAAAGTAAGTGCTCAGTAAGCCATTGGTTTGGTTCGCATTGCTTAGGCCATCACCTGCATGCTTTTTTTGCATGTTTTGGTCCTCCTTTCTGCGGGTCCCAGCCTTCCCTGCCCCTTCTTGCAAAGTTCTGACTTTTCAAGACCCAAATCAAAAGCCACCTACTTAAGTATTCAAGTGCCCACTTTGTCAGGTTAAATCCAATCTTCAAATTGCAATAAGGAAACGTGTCCTGCTCTCCTGGCGGTGAGGTCATTGATGGGCAGAGGATCTGGTCACCTGCTTGCCTTGCCAACGATACATCATTGTAAGTCATTCTCTGTAAGAGATCACACTGTATCAATCTGGTGGGAGGCCAGAGGCTCGGAATGTTAAAAAAGTACTGTAAGTGTTGGGATGATGGGGTGAGAAAGCCTCAAAGCTTTCTATTTCTCATCTGCTGGAGGATCTGACAGGCAGGGCATTCAGGGGCAGCGTCAGTGTGGGGCTTCAGCTTTGTGTGGGGCTGTGGGAGAGGCCCCCTGTTTGCTGGGTGAGGTGCCTGCTGCATTGCAGTCCTGTGTCCTGTCATGCCTGGTGTAGAGGCCACATCCATTCCAGGCGGTCAGCCCAGGGCCTGGCCCTTCATCCGCCTGAGGAACCAAGCAGGGTCAGATGTGGGCACACCTTTGATGTGTTTGTTTATTCATCCACTCAAATATTAATTGACTTTGTGCATATACCACTCGTAATGCTGATTAGAATGGCGGTCACACACGAAAAATATTAAATAGTTTCTAGCCTCCAGAGGCTTAAAGGTTTGTTAGGAAGCAATTAGTAGGAAGCCTAACAAGAAATATAATGGCAGCAAGAATTCAGGCTCTGGCATAAGAACCATTGTTGACAAATCATTCTTGTCGGGTACTTTCTACGACCTTAGTGAGCTGTCGAGCATCTCTGAGCTTCCATTTTTTGATCTGTAAAATAGCAGTGGTGGGGGAGTACACAAATCTTGGGTTATCTCACAGGAATTCAAGATGGTGTATGCAAAGGGCCTGGCAGGTAGAAGATACGCAGTATAAAGCAAGTATTATTATTAATGCCTTTCGTAGGCTTTCCTTTGCACTTTTCACATCTCTACCCCATATCCATTATCACATGGAAGGAACAGGGAGTGACATATGAGTCTCCTGCATGTTTCACATACTCCAGTAGGTATCACTTTACATAGATATTTTGTCTTCCAACCCACCTAACCTTCAATGAGGTAGGTATTAGCATCTCAGTTTTACAGATGAGAGTTCTGAAGAGCATAGAGTTTCATCTAAGGCAGCGGTTCTCAACCTGTGGGTCGCGAGCCCTTTGGGGGTCGAACGACCCTTTCACAGGTGTTGCCGGGTACTCGTATGTGGGCGTATCTGCATGTGGGCCTGGAAATGGATAGAGGAGCGGTGTCTCAGTTCCTAAGACCATCGAAAATATGTGTTTTCCAATGGTCTTAGGCGACCCCTGGTGAAAGGTTGAGAACCGCTGATCTAAGGTCACACAGTGAATGACTGTCTAAGCAGGAAGTAATTAGTTCCTGAAAGTACTCCATTCTGAAAAGCAGGCTCTTTCTACGGTGCCATATTTGGGGTGATAAGGGAAGGCATATTTATATCTTTGAAAGGGCACAGCATTGTGGTTAAATGCACAGGCGCTGAACCCAAGATCCAACACTTACTATGTGACTTTGAACAGGTATATAAGTCTGCTAAGGCTGTTATAACAAAATAGCATATACAAGGCAGCTTAAAGAGCAGACATTTATTTTCTCACAGTTCTGGAAGCTGGAAGTCTAAGATCGAGGTGTTGGCAGGGTTGGCTTTCTCTGAGGCCTCGCTCTTTGACTTGTAGATGTCTGCTTTTTCCCTGTGTCCTCATGTGGTCCTTTCTCTGTGTGTACACTTCCCTGGCATGTCTTCATCTGTCCAAATAGCTTGTTATTATAAGGACACCAGTTGTATTGGATTAGAGACCACTCTAATAGCCTTATTTTACTTTAATCATCACTTTTTAAGGTCCTGGCTCTAAGTACAGTCACATGTTGAGGTCCTTGGGGTTAGGACTTCAACTTATGAATTTGGGGCAAGGGGCACACTTCAGCCCACAGCATTGGTTATGGAACTTGAACTTTCTTGTGCCTCATCTGTAAAATGGAGAGCATAAATTAAAGTTTGTAAAGTGCTTAGAACAGTGCCTGATACCTAGTAGAAGAAACACAGATGTTTGCTAAGAAAGTGGAAACATAGAGGAATGAATTGTCAGGCCTGACTTAGTTGTTTAGTCGAAGAACTACAACTGGCTTCCAGTCTTCAACCTTGGGCCTTGTATAAATGGGTGCTCCAATAATATCTGTTGAACAAATGAATGGTTCCATTGCATCAGAAAAGAAAGTGACCCAGTACAGAAGGAGGGGTCAGACTCACAGACCCGGAAGTCAGATCTGAGATTCTCTCTCATTTTAAGAGAAAACTGAGAGGCAGGGGGGTGGGCGACGTGCCCATAGTGTCACAGCTGGTCAAATGCAGAACTGCAGCGAGATGTCAGGAGCCTTTGACTCTCAGGCCACCGTTCCTGCCTTAGACCACACAGCCTTCCAGGAAACTGAGAAACTTAAATCATGTCAGTTCTCCCTCTATCCCAAATTACCACAAGCACCAAATGCATCCGAGCCGGTGTGAGTTATTTTCAGCAATAATATCACTTTTTAAAATATTGCATTTGCATCTTTCACCTGGGAGGCCCTGATTAATTATATATATATATATATATATATATATATATATATATAAACTTATATATATATGGTTCATAAAGACAGGATGTGTGCTGCATAATTAGGACAGAGTAAGTCACAGCAGATGGGGTATAGCACAAGTCCATGCAGGAAAAAAAAAAAG
>NW_017732374.1:257555-294455 GCF_001890085.2 Hipposideros armiger | reverse complement strand
TCCTCTGCTGGGTGGCTGAAGGCTTTCTAATTCCTCAACACTGGGACCTCCCCACAGGTCAGCTCACAATGCGGCGGTGATTCTGTTCTCAGGAAGTTAGTCATTAGATCAAGCCCACACTCAAGAAGAAGCCAGTTACCAAGAAGTGGGGATCGCTAGGGGGCAGCTTTGAGGCTGCCTACCACATATGTGTCTATGAGAGTAGTTATGAAATGTTCATGCAAATGACTGATGTTTGGGAAATCATTTACTAAACATACCATCTCCAAAAAGGAATGTCAGCTCAGGAAACAAATTCTGCCTTCAGCCCCACCTTTGGTGTTTGGGGTCCTGCCTGCGTCAAAGGTTCTTCTGGCTCCATTCCTAGCCATTCCCTCCCGTTTCCTTTTTGGGCTGGCTAGTTCTACAAAGGAGCAAACACTCACTCACCCTCCATCCCAGGAGGATTCTATTTCCCAGACAATCCTTATATCCTTTTACCGCTGAGCCTCTTCATGCCAGACCCTCTGTTTAGAATGACTTCTCCCTAGCACGCCACCCATCCAACCTTTCCTGACTGGTAAAACCGTACACATCCCCGAAGGCCCCTTTCTAATGCTGCCCTCTCCGTGAAGCCACTCCCCAGCCAGAAGGGAATTCCGTCTCCACGTTCCCCGAACAGTTTCTTTGGCACTCTATAATACCATATTCAATTCGGCTTTGAGAGACAGAAAATGGCAGCATTTGTTGTGTTGGCATACCCGCTGCCACACACCTGAGAAGCACTAAGCGTGACCTGCCCTGTGCCATGAGAAAGTGCAGTGTACAGAGTGCGGAAGCCACGCCACGAGGCGACCTTCACGGCTGTCTTCCCACGGATGCACATGTCCTTGTGTAGTCCCCTTCCACGCTGAATCAGCCCTTACCTATGTGACCAATGACATAGCAAAGGAAATAGTGTGTGACTTCCAGGGCCAGGTCCTGAAAGAGATGGCTGCTTCTGCCTGAGTCTTCTGAGCTGCTCATTCTGGGGAAAGCCAGCCTCCCTGTCCTGAAGATATATTCAAACAGCCCTGGGGAGAGGAGGCTGGTGGAAAAAAAAACCAAAACAAAAGCAAAACCAAGAATCCAAACCAGAAGCCTCCCTTCAGCAGCCAGCACTGGGTACTCAGCCATGTGAGAGAGTCACCTTGGAAGTGAACCCCAGCCCCAGCCCGGCCTCCTGTAGCTCTGGCCGACAGCTGACAACCTTAGGCAAAATTTGAACCAGAATCATGCAGCCCAAGCTGGTGCTGAATTCCTGACCCACAGAAAAGGTGAGAGACAATGGCTGTTGATTGTTCTAAGCCACAACATTTTGTGGGGCAATCTGTTATTCAGCAATAGAAACTAATGCACAGACTTGAAAACACTTGAAGGTCACACAGTGAGTCATGCCAGAGCTCGGGTTCTCCGTCTGTGTCAATACGGGAGAAAAAAACCTCCTGCCTCCTCTCCCTCCTGCCGTCACTAATTAGGCCCAGCTCTGTTCAGCCTCTTCCAAGGATATCTCCAACCCCTGTCTGAAATTCTGCCTCCTCTTTGAACTGTGATGGGGGGAAAAAGGGTAGATTGGAAGTTGTGGAATGGCACCGAGGCAGAGAGTTTCTGTCACTCCACGCGAGTATCACAGGGACTTCCGGTTCTCTGGAAGAGCTGTGGAGACCTTCTAGTTAAGCCTCCTCATTGTACAGGTAACTCAGGTCCAGAGAATGAAACGATTTCCCTAAACTCACACCATTGCTTAATAGTTGAATGAAGTATAAATATTAGGTCTCCTTATACCCAGTGGGGTTTTTTGTTTTTGTTTTTGTTTTTTTGGTCAAATACTAGCGTTTACAAACCTATAACCCACCAACCCACCAAGGACCTCGTTGACTTCCATCCCTCCTTTCCCTTTATTCTCAGATTTTGAAAAAATATTTGAGTTAACTCAATTTTGCATGTATTCAGTAATAATAGTCTGCACTATCTTATTGTAGGTCAATTCAAGGTTTGCACTGGGTGAGTGCATACACTGGAAAAAGTTGATGGGAGCTCAGACTGCTGTCTTTGAGGGCCCAATGTGCTCAAGCCAAAGACTAAGAATATTAACTGTAAACCAATGACTTTGGCATCCTGTTGGATTTTCTGCAGTAGCATTTGAAGCTCTGACTCTGTTTTGTTTCTTGGAATTTTCTCTTTCCTTATTTACTGAGAAGTCCCTTCTCCCAACTTCTTCTCCCAGCTTTCTGGATGTTCCTTCTTTGTCCCCTGGCTGGGGCTCATTTCCTCTGCCAGCCACTTAATTGTATACCCAGGGTATTGTCCTTGACCCCTTTTTTCTCACTGGTGCATAAAAAGATTTCTTCTCTTATCTTCACTGAGAACACTTACTCTTCCATCGAAACAAAGAATAGGTGTCACTTTCTCAGGAGAGTGCTTTCTGCAGCTGCCCCCCCCCAGTGAATCCTCCCCTAGCTCTTTATCATTTACTCTCTTCTACCAAGGGTTTATCACGTTCAATAATTATCTGCTGACACATCTGTCTCTTCCACTAAAATTTGAGCTGCTCCAGGTTAGGGTCTGGTCTTATTTATTGTGGAGCCTAAAATCAAGCCAGGACTCAATAAGCACATGCTGAATGGACCTGAACCAGCATTAACATGGAAACATCACATAATCACATTATGTTGGGCCCAGAAAGAACTCTCGCTTTTGATTTTCCCAGCTCATGTCCAGTTGCTGAAACAAATCCTCAAGGAGAACTAACGCTCACAGCCTAAGTGGAATCTTCTAAAACCATGGCAGACATTTAATTGGGCCTCAGGCTGAATGGAGTGGGGGAGAGATTCCACCTGAGGAGAATGACTGGGGAAATCACACTTCCTGCCCACTGGGGGAGGGGAGAGAAAAGGAGGGATACATAACCCTCGAGACTCCTCAGCACAGCCCAGGAAACGGCATCACTACAAACTGGCGGAGTATAACAAATAAGTTCGGGATTGCAATAAATCATATCCTCTTTTATTGTTTCACAAATCATATTTGCATGTTGAAGTCACTGAGGCATCCTGCACTAAAGAAACCTGTTTAGTTTAATGGAGTGATTTTTAACTCTTTGGATTAGAGCATTCAACTGTTTTTCTCCTATCAACTATTGTTTTCTCCAGAGGTTGGGAGAAGTCTTGAGTATGTCACAGAGAGAGCCCTATAAAGTAATTCTATGAAAGGAAGGCCAGGGTCCTGGTGTGGGAAGGATATCTCACTGGGAAAATGTAGACTGAACTGTGACCTGCCAGGTGCCACTGGTTTGACCTTGGGCCAAGTTAGGAAGGTCTCAATGTCAGTCTTCCTGTCTGTGGGACTCAGTAAGCCAGAAAGGTTTTCTCCAAGTTTCTTAGGAAAATTCAAATAACCTGGGGATTGTGAAAGAGATTTTTGTTCTACAAATATCAATACTTTTCATTAAAGAAAATCCTGTCAATGCTCATGCATTCTTTGATAGAATCAGAACAGCGTGAGGAACATTTTATTAACAAAACAAGCAAATGTCCACACTACCTATTACATTAACATCACGACAAAACGATCAATGCCCAGCCATATGGCGAGGCGATTCTAACATGGCGTAATTGTAAGAACATTGCTCTGAGTTGATAAAACTGGTCCAATAACTGTTTTCTCATTTTGTGGGGAGCGCTTTCCTAGTCTCACAGCAATGTGCCACCACATTTTCTCTGTTGCACTCGATAAGGACAAATTGGCACTGTGGGACAGAACAGAGCTGTGTGCAGCCCCACAGTTCAGCCTCCAATGGACTGAAGAGTTGTACAAATTGTTTTGCCTTCATTTAGAGACACTTATCAAGGCCCAACAAGGAAGGTAATTTGGGCCACTCGCCAAGCAGACAAATCTCTCAAAAGAGGCAGCTCCAAGCCCCCCAGCCTAATGAAATTGTGAGACTTTGCAGCCCTGGGAGAAAAAAAAAGGAGAACTTTCTGAAACAGATTGCTTAATAAGAGTTACCCAACACAGTAATTTAGTGAAGTATTTCAAGGAGCTGCTCAGCTATGGCATTGTAACTTCCTGGCGCTCTTCGGAAGACCAGCTCAGGGCACCGTCTTCCACCTGATTTGTGCCTGCTTGCTCTTCCTCACGTGTGCAGTGCCTCTCAGGTAACCGTCCTTAGAATTATGATTTTATTAATCATTCCCAGGTCTCCAAAGCTCAGGCTTGCAAATAACCTTAAAAAGAAACAAGGAAATAAATTCTATATCCCACCAGCAATCAGACTAGACAAGTTCCATTGGTAGGCAGTGTTTTATCGCCTCACCTGTGGGCAATGGGGGCCGTCACCTCCTGGTAAGTGCAGCTCCATTCACCTGACTGCCCTGAGACTTGTGGGCTCAAACTGCTTTCCTTCCATCTTTGCCTCCTGAGTCACAGGCTTTTAGACGCAGAGGGGCTTGATGTCCATATAGCCCGGTGCCCATGTTCAATGACAGACAGAACAAGAGTCATTTCTTATAGTCCACCAGCTACGAAGATATGGATGATAAAGTCAACGGTGACACACAGGGATCCTGGGTTTCGGCCTAGTTTTTGTTCTGAAATCTATCTGGCTGTATTTCATTTTCCATATGAAATGATATGTTAGAAATTGTGCCAGAGACAGAGTCAGTAGAACGGGAACAATCCGCATCCTCCCCCCGCGACATGAGATGCAGCCTCTTCGTTCTGCTTCACTTTCTGCTGTCTCCATGGGAATGAAGGAACACCTGCAATAGTTAGGTGAACACCTATTGCAAGCCCAGGTACAGACATCTCATTATTTGACGTAAGATGTTAAGTATCGTGGCTCCATTTTACAGGTGAAATAATCGAAGAACAAAGATGTTGGGTGATTTCATGCCCAAGGTTCTTCAGCCAAAAGAGGGGAGAGCCGGGACATAAACCAAATCTGTCTGAAGGCAGAGGAACCAGAGGAGGCCAGGCCAGCACAGGTCAGCTGCAGAAGGGGCTTCTATTTCTGGGGGATATTTTTCTCAAGGCACTTTGATTTTATAGGAACCCAAATAAAACCAAGCTATGCTAATGTATTGTCCTGAAGAAAGCCATTGTTAAACGACCTTCAGAGTCAAAATCGGCCTTGAAAAATCGGCCTCCATCTTTAGTTGTCAGCCTCTGCTTGGATCACCCCAGAAATGGGGTGTCATTACAGACAAAGCTGAGAGGTGCTGTCAGTGCTCCATCCATATCTACTCAGGTCCCTTTGGCCATTTTTGTGTCCACCAGTTTCTGGTGCCTCTGCTCCCAACAGCTGCGACTGGAGGGCTGCCCTCAGACGAGCGGAGCCCTTGTTGCCTGTGGGCAGGAAAGCAAACAGAGCCAGGGGTATCTGGGAACGCAGGTCACCCCTGGGCTTAACCAGTGGTGACAGCAGGAACGTAAATGCTGCAGCTGCCTTGCCTCAGATTCAGGAGCTCTGCCATGTGACCCTCACTGTCTCCAAGGCCCCCGTGTGGGATGGAGTCAAAGCCGCCCCCCAAGGCCAATATCCCATTCTTGGCACTGTGCACCTTGGCCTCCTTTCCTTCCTCATCCGACTTTCCACTTCTCTGTGTGCGCTTCACTTTCACATATGTCATCGTCTCAGGGGCTGCTTCTGGAAACCGACTTAAGACGCAAGAGCAGCCTATCCATTGTCCGACACCTGATTGTTTTTTCCTTATGTTCAGTAAACTGCTTTTCCTTAATTCGCTAAAAGTAGACTTTCTATAATTGCCATCTAACAGGGCCATTCTGCCCTCCCAAGTGACAGAGCACACCCCTGATCCCCTTCCGCTGGCCTGGATTTAAGATGGCTGAAGGCACTAAGGGTGCCTTTTACGCCTCTTTTCTCCAAATTGCAGAGAATTTAAATGAGAATCATCGTGTTGGCTCAGCACTTGCATCATGAGAAGCTAAAAATAAAGAGTTCCCACTGCTGCTGCTTCATCTGTTAGCTGGGAAAGAAAAGGAGAAAGGAAAAAAAAACAAAACAAAGTCCTGTCACCTTAACAAAGGACTTAAACACGTGTGTCCCCTTTTCATGTCAGAGAAATAGCACTGCCTACCTTTAATTAAGTGCTATTTATTGAGCTCTTACTATGAAGAATGCATGATCACTTTACACGTGTTATCTCGTTGTATCTCCCCGGAACCTTATTGGGAGTTAACTTCTGTTATCATCACTGGTTCAAAGATGAGGAAGCAGAAGCCCAGAGAGGCTACGATACAAACTCCATGTTCAGTAGGAAGTGACAGAACTGGGGTTTGAACTCAGGCAGTTTGACAGCAGAGCCCACCGTCTGAACCATCACAAATTACTGTGAATGTTCTGTGAAAAGAGGAACTCATAAATACACATTGTTGTACCACACTGAATTAGCACAAGTATTTATTAAATAGAGTTGGAGAGTGCAGACTAGAGCCACAACCCAAATTTCATGTAAGATATTTGTTTTAGATTGCAAAAATGGCCACATTTTCAGCGCTTCCCCTCAAGAGACAGAATGCTTTGGCCAATGAGACGTTAACAGACAGGTCAGCAGCAGCTCAGCAGCACTGCGTATTGGAACAGTTACACTCTTGCTGCTCATCAGAACCCCGGGAGTGTTGTGTAATGAAGGCTTTGCCACCTTACTGGTAAATGGAAGATCACAGAGAAGAGAGTTAAGCCACCTCAGCTGAGGTCCCCTTAGACTGAACAGCCTACAACATCTGAGTTAGGTCATCCTAGACGGAGGTTTGCTTACCTCCCATTACTAACATTTTGGGCCAGGTCATTTGTTACTGTAGAACATAGTTGTAGGATGTTGAGCAGTATCCCAGGCGTTTACCCAATAATGGGCCTCAGCTATGACAACCAAAAATGTATCAAGACATTGCCAAGTGTCCTCTGGTAGTGGTAGGTGTCAGGCACCCCCAGTTCAGAGCCACTGCTCTAGACCATCATACCCCAGCTGATGCATCCCAGACCTGAGGGATCACTGAGCTAGCTCACATCACTATTGGACAAGAATAAATGATTGTTTTAAGCCATTAAGACTCGAGATCATTTGTTACTTGTCAAAAGCTAACTAATACAGTCTTTGTAATGGAGACAATATGTATTCATCACACCCTTTCCTCTTCCGGGATTTCACAGAAAGACTGCATTTTCCAGTCCTCTGTATAGGCAAAGACTGTAATTAAGGGCCTGCCAGGTGGCATGTGAGCCAAGTGGTGTGTAACTCCATCTTAAAGGTGGTATATGATCTCCGTAGTCCCTTTCTCTGCTCTGCTTGCCTAGAAGGAAAAACAAAACCAAACGAAACAACTCTCTCATATTGACAGAATTGTAAGATAGAAGCCTGGGTACCTGAGTCATCATCCGAGGGGACCTGCTCAGGAGAGCCACAGAATCTGCACTGGATGGGGATGTGATGGGGAATAAAGCTTTGTCATCTGAAACCACTGAGGTTTGGGGCCTCCATGCTATGCTATCACAGCAAAGCCCAGCCTCAGTTTTCATCACTGACATATGTTATATGTCGGAAATGAGCTAAACTATTTTATCTTTTCCTTTGGGATGGGGAATAGGAAAATTTGAATTAGATCTGTCAGTAAATGAGCAGATTTCCTTCAACATTCTTTAGTTTAATATGTCAATTACCAGAGTGCAAATCTCAGCGCTCGGATTCATTCATTCAATAAACGCCTATTAAGTGGTGACTAATTGTCAATGGCATACCAAGAACAGAGCTGCATAGATGAATGAGGCCTGGTTTCTGCCTCTGCAAAGATCACAGCCCACTGGGAAAAAGTAGCTGTAATAAAAGAAAATTCAGACTACACGGCAGTCACTGCCATGATGGGCTTATAAACCACATGCTGGGAGAACTTCAAAGACTCCGTGAATGAGTGCCTGGAGAAATCAGGAAAGCCTACCCAGGAGAAGTGGTATGATACATGGACCTGTAAAAATAAAATAAGAATTTTAGTAGGCAAAGAAGTAACGAAAACAAAGAAATAATAATAGAAGCACATCCATCTGGGCAGGAAGGAGAGCAGCTGCAAAATAAATGGGAATGTGGAAAGTCTCTTGGCTTGGAAAAGAATTGAGTAAAACAGGGCAATTGATCTAGAAACTTATGTTCTGCTCACTTATTGCTGTGCTACAAACTAACCCAAACTTAATGGCTTAAAAACAAACAAACACCCATTTTGTGTTATCTCCTGATTTTGTGGGTGAGGAATTTAGAAGGGCCTGGTTGGACAGTCTCCTGGCCCATGTGGTGCTGATGGAGGTCATTCGGAGGTATTTGGCTGATGGATGGGCTAGTGCGGGGGGGGGGTCCAGGATGGCTTCCCTCACATATTTTGTCTGCATCTGGTCTTGATAGGCATGGCTGGGTTCAGCTAATGCTGTTGACTTGAGCGCCAACATCTGGCATCTCTGGTAGGGCAGATGGTCTTAGAGTAGTCAAATTCTTTCTATGGCTGGTTAGAGCTCCCAGAAAGCGTGTTCCAAGAGGCAGAAAGTAGAGGACGCCAGCCTCTGCAGCCTGGAACCTGATGCAGGCTCACTTTGCCATCTTCTGTGGTCACAGGAATCGCAGAGCCTGGGCAGATTCAAGAGAAACTGTCCAAGACCCTACTTCCCAATGGTGGGAGAGCCAAAGAATTTTCAGGCCAGGGGTCTTACTGCCTCAGTCAAATGACAAATGTTTCTTCCCCAATGAAGCCCACCAGGAGGAATGTTAATGCCACTTTCTTCTGGACCTGCTGGGATGAACTCCCACTAAAGACCCCTGAGAGATGGTCCCAGTGTCAGGGCGGGCCCTGGGGGAGCAGCAAGATTTTAACAAGCCAATTTTGGAGGAAGGGCACCCAAAGGAGACAGAACATTGAGGGTGTTCAGAAAATAGAGACTATTTAGTGGGGCAGGAAGGTGGGGGCCTACAGGGAAAGGAGGTGTGTGGCGAGAGCCTCCGAGGAAAAGTGATTAGAGCAGTAGATGACAGGAGACATCAAGTGTATTTAATTCTAGGCTGAAGACATTACTCCAGAACATATGGGAAGGAGTTGTAGGGTCTAAGAGTTTTGCTTTAGAACAGGTGTTATTAACGCAGACACACTCATTCATTTATGTATTGTCTACGGCAATGCAGATCCTGTGACCCCCCCGCAATGTAAGATATTTACTCTATGACCCCTTATAGAGAGAATTTGCCAACTTTGGCGTTAAAAATTAGTTTCACAACAATGGTCTTCTGACCGCTGACCTGTCCTAGGAGTGGGAGTGTGAGGTGGGGGGCAGATGAGTTGTGGGGCTGCTGCAGCAATCTGGTTCGGTGGTGCCATGAAAATAGATCATGGCAGGGAACAGATAAGACATGCTATGGAGGTGGAATTGACACAGTCTGTGTCTGGCTAAATTAAGGTATGTGTGCTTGCTTGTGTGTGTGTGTGTGTGTGTGTGTGTGTGGAGGCTGAGGGGAGAGGAGGAGACACGGAGAAGGAGCTGACAAACAGGCTGAGTTTCACCACGGGGGTGATATGATGCTATTAGCAAAAATGGTGGGGGCAGGGGTGGGCCTCGGAAAGAGAATTTGTTTTCGCGAGAAGGGTGGTGAATTTGTTTTTCTTTCCCTCTAATTGACATTGTTATTTGGACATTAGTTAAGACAGGTGCTATCATTATGAGTTCCTTTTGAAACTCCATTCTATCCAAATAGAATAATTGTGAATAAAGGATTCAGCTTCACAATTTCCAAATGTTTAATTCATTTCACTAGTTTAATGAACACGTGATCATCAGATGGATTCTCTACTGATCTCTTGGAACAGCTAATGGTTTGCAACCGGATCCTGCCGTATGCTGCCTCAGGGTCTTCGCTCTGGTTGCTTCCTTTGCCTAAACATTGCTGGGAAAACGCTCCGAACTTCTAACTTTCCTGGCTAATGTCCACTAATCCCTTCAGGTTGGGTTTAAACATCACTCCCTCCAGGAAGCCCTCCTTGAATTCATGGGCTGGATTAGGCACCCCTGGGTAATACCCTGGAAGCACACCATCTTTCTCTCTGCTGTGCTGCTCTGTATGATTTGTGTGTTATTACTCTGTGCTGCTTCCTCTAGAGCAGGGGTCGGCAAACTTTTGAGGTGGAAGAACCACCAGGGGTCAGCAAACTGTGGCTATGAAGTACATGTAATTATTATCACATCCTATCCAGAATTTGACCACTGCACACCTCCTCCCTAGCCATCACCTCACCTTCATCCAAGCCACCATCATCTCTTGCCTCATGTGGCCACAACCGCCCTGCTCCAGCCTCCCTGCCTCCGAGCTTCCTACCCTGTCGTCCATTCTCTGCCTACGAGCCACAGTGATACTTTGAAAATACGTCACACCTTGACAGTCACCCTTCAAACCTTCCAGTGGTTCCTCATCTTACTCAGAGTAAATGCTAGTTATCTCAGGACCATCAGGCCCTGAGAAATCTCACTCCCATCTCTGAAGCCGCCTTCTCCCCCTCTCCCCCTTGCTCACCCTGCTGTCCTCAAAGCTGCCAGGTATGTTGCTGTGCATTTGCTGTTCCCTCTGCATGGAATGCTGTTCCCACAGATGTCTACATGACTTACTTCCGTCTACCCCGCAGGTCCTTTCTTGGTCAGGTGCCGCCTTCTCAGTGAGGCCTTCCCAGACACCATGTGTAAAACTGAACCTTCCTCTTTCCCACAATGCACTCCTGAGCCTTCCTCCCGGGCACCCTTGTACAACGTTATATAGTTAATTTATGAATCTGTTCATTTTTTTCCCCATTCCTCCAACTCCCAGAAGGTAGAGTTCAGGTATTATCGTCTCTGTTCTCTCCTATATTTTCAGTACCAGGCATAAAGTAGGCATCTGCTTTTTGTAGGAAGCACACACAAATAATCCCCATTTCATAGAGAAGGACACTGTGAAACATAATTTAAAGGCTTGCTTAATGTCACACTGTCAGAGACTAGATGACCAGGCACCCGAAGGCCACCAGCCGTCTGGCCCCAGATCTGAGCGCATAACCACTCTCCTCAACTGCCTTCTGATGAAACAGCAGCCTTGTGGGTCATGGGTCTTTCAACAGGACAGGCCTAGGCTTGGCTTCTGATTCACATTGCTGTGTGACCTTGGGCAAGTTCAGTTTCTCCATCTATAAAATGGTCATAATAATATCCATTGTACAGACATTGCATGACAGTCAAAACATATGCAGAACAATTTGCACAGTCTCTCATACACCACTGGCCTTCGATAAGTAAATGTGGGGAGTTTAGTGTTGTTATCATGACTGATATTATGACTGTGATGGACTGGTACCACCCACTTTGCCCTGGACTGAGACAGTGGGTCTTGGGTATCCGGGTTCCCCATACACTGCAGACCTAGAATGCTAATTCTTCTCATTTCTGTCAGTGACCCTGGTTTAGAATGGCGGGCTGCCGCCTGTAGGGGTGACTTTCTTTTAAATCTGACCTCAGGTTCCTTGAGAGAGCCACATGACTGCCCCAGAAAGAATTTCTCATTCTGCATCATTTTTTTTCCAGGGATGAATGAGAAGCCTCTTACCATCTTGCCTTGAAGAGCTGGTTGGCGGTGGTGACAACGGCTGTCGGGGTGGAAGGAATTTAAATGTGTTGATCATGCAGCTAAATTTCTCAGAAAAGTCAATTTGGCACCAAACCCTCTTACACTCTCAAGTAATTTTCTATATTCCTTGAAGCCTTCTCACTGGGGTAGGGGGATCAGTAGTGTTAAAGAAAATTCCAGGGAAATAAGACCATTAAAACAAAAAAGAATGAGAAATAATGAAATAAAATAAACAAATGAGCACTTTCTTAATTAAAAGAGGCTTCCTGGGAAATCACTGGGCTGCCCCAGGTCTCAGCAGCAAGGGGAGGCTAGTGTACATACGTGCGATGGTCGGACTCCATGCTGCCTAAGGAAAAGGTTTCTCTGATAAAGAGGCTCAATCCTGGGTCAGCCATGGTCTGATCACAGCCTTCACCATTGTTAAATAATGTACGTGGAAACAGAGTATCCTGGGAGTTTAGAGCACACATACACACACACACACACACACACACACACACACACAAATCAAGAACTATTAATTTAGCAAAGGATTACTTTTGGTTTTGCAAGATTGGGGTTGCTGACTTTTTTGTTGGTTCGTTGAGGGTGGAAGCCTAACAAGGAGACAGTTGGCACCCCTCCTGCCTTCCCCCGAAGCAGAAAATATGGCAGCCTCCTGCAGATTTGGCCCACACCCAGTCCCAGCGCTCCTCCCGCCAACACGGCCAGAAGAGCCTGACACACTTGCTGGTATGAAGAGATCCTGTCCCACCCTGATGGAGCCTGGAGGAAACACAGGGACACTCTGCCTGTGGTGCAAGAGTGACCCAGCCCAGTAGGTCCATGCAGGCATCACCCGTATATAGTAGCTCCCGCCTTATCCATGGGAGGATAAGTTCCAAGATCTCAACTGGATGTCTGAAACTGGAGATTGTACTGAACCCTATATATGCTGCTTTTTCCTACACATACACACCTTTTCACTGAAAAGAAGCACTTTATGGCTTCTCTTTGGCAGCATCACCACTCTTGCTCTTTGAGGCCGTTATTGAGTAAAATAAGGGTGACTTGAACACAAGCATTGTGACACCAGGACAGTTGATCTGATAATCAGGATGGCTGCTAAGTGACTAATGGGATGGGAGAGTCTACAGCGTGAATACGCTGGACAAAGAGAGGATTCTCGTCCCAGGCTGGATGGAGCAGGATGGTGTGAAAGTTCATCACGCTACTCAGAACAGCACACCATTTAAAACTTAGGAATGGTTTACTTCTGGAATTTTCCATTTCATATTTTTGACCACGGGGACTGGTCTGTAGGTATTCCCTACTTTTCAAAAGTTCGCTTCACCTCACTTTGCTTTTACAAAAGATATACATTAGCACCTGATTTTGCTAACCAGAAGAAATCCAAAGAGGAATTTTACTTTTAGGAAAAAAGGCAAGATGCAAAGATAACATTCAGCCGTGGTTTTGCAGCAAGCAGTATGGAGGCAGCAGGCACCCTGAGCTGTGAGAGCCGCCCCAAGCTCCTTTCCTAGGAAGCACACTCAGCATCTCAACATCAAGCCTGAGAGCTTCGAACTGTGTCTGTGAACATCTGTGCTTTACCTCAATTTATTCTGTGCATCTGTTAGCAAGATGTATCCTATGATATTTGCTTCTCCCCTTTACACCACTTTGACTTACGGAAGGTTTCCTAGGAATGCTCTACTTTTGGACAGCTAGGAACCCATATACACATCTCCACTTAATGGCCAGTCTACCTTTGGGCGGGTTCCTATTCCCTCTCTATTCCTGGTTACTTTGAGTCAGGTGCATGCTAAGTCCTTTTCACACATTATCTCTTTTATTCCTCACTTTGCTCACAGGAGGGAGGGGCTGTTAACCTCACTTGGCATGGAATTGAACCCAAGGTCATCTTAGATTCATTTTCTCAGATTCATTCACTTTGTAAGAGTTAGGATATGCACTCTAACTCCCATACCGCACTTTTAACCACTAGTCACTCTGTTCTCTTGGGTCTAACTATGGAACCCAGTTCCAATGTTTGCTTCCTCCAGCAGGAGACCTCATCCATGGATCTCTGGCAAAATCCACATTAGACTTCTCTGATCTAAAATGTAGGCATATATACAGCCTGTGTTCATTTCTTAGGACCAAGTAACCAAGTGTGGCAAACTGGGGGCTTACACAACAGAAAGTTATGGTCCCACAGTTCCTTCCTAATTATATCCTCAGGATGCTATTTCCACACAAGTCCAGATCCTGAGATCCTGGGTAGACATGAATTTTGGAGGGATATTATTCAACCCACTGCAGACTCTTATGGGTTAAATTGTATTCTCTCAAAATTTGTATGTCCACATCCTAATCCCCATTACCACAGATTGTCATGTGTTTTGAAAATAGGATCATTGCAAGTATAATACTGGAATAAGGCAGATCCCTAATCGAACATGACTGATGTCCCTATAAAAGGGAGAAATTTGGACACTGACAGGTAAAGAGAGCAGACAATGTGAAGACACAGAGAGAAGACAGTTATGTACAAGCAGAGAGGCCTAGGTCCTCCCATCAGAGCTCTCACAAGACACCAAATCTGGCAACACCTTGATCTTGGACTTCTAATTTCCAGTGAGACAATAAATCTCTTTTGGTTATTCTAGCCAGTTTGTGGTACTTTGTTCTGCCAGTGCTAGAAAACTCATAGAGAAGGGATGAGACAAAGAGCCAGAAGGGGGCTTAGGTGATGACCAGGACGTCCCCTAAGAAGCCCCAGTTATGGCAGCCCCAAGAAACTAATACAGGGTCTAGCTACATTTTAGGTCAGAGAAGTCCAACCCAGTTTTTGTTAAAGGTCTACGGGTTAAGGTCTAGTCCTAGAGAAAGCGAATGGAGACCCCCAAGGGCTGTCACACAATCATGCTTTGCCTGACTCCTCAGATTCCTAAATTAGTGATCAGACCTAATGATGGTTATGGTGTCCATCCAATCCCTGCAATTACTCAGCAAATATTTATTTGGTGCCTCACCCTATGCCAAGCACAGTATAAACTTCTTAGGGCTCCATAGTGAACTACACAAGCCCCTTCCTTAGGGGAATTAATTATGGTCCCGGGAGGAACAGACAGGAAGGACACAAAGGCCAGTGCAGGGGTGCAGCGTGACGGCACAGTGATGGGCTCAGCACGGAGTGGAAGGAGTGAAAGGGAAGCACACAGCACATAGGGAGACATCTGGCCGGACCACAGGAGTGCTGTTGGCTGGCCAAGGCTCAAAGGATGAACAGGTATTTTTCAGGGGAGTCAGGGGTATAAGGGATATTACAGCTCGAGAGAAAAACAAGTACGAAGGGCACAGGGGAGCATGGTACGTTTTTGATGTGGGGGTGAGCTGATGTTTTCCGGATTATGTATGATAAGAGGAGTGGTGAGAATGCAGGAGACACATGGTGAAGTCACCTCTTCACAGAGGGAATCTGGCGTTGTCCTCATGGCAAAGGGGAGCCACCAGGCAGGGGAGGGATGACATCAGCTCCAAGCTTTAGAATGATGTCCTGCCGGCTTGAGTGGGGAGAATGGATGAGAGGGGACAGGGCTGGGCAGACGGACCTCCCACGCCATGCTCCACTGTCCCCAATTTATTTCTCCACAGCCCTCACCTCGGTGGCTGCGCTAGCTGGAGCTGGGTAGGTTGTGGGCGTTGTCTGGACTCTAAGGACATGAGAATACTCAGCCGGAGTCAGGAGACTTCCAGGCCAGAGCTGGGAAAAGCTGACCTCACAGATGCCAAGACTTTACTATCTTCAGCTGCCCAGGGCTGAGACCAATGAATTGATGCAAATTAACTCTGCAGGTGGAGGATTCTGGACTCAAATCAAATGGTTTCCCTCAGTTCAGTCACTTCTCTGCTGGCCTTGGTCTCCCCATTTATAAAGTATAAGCATCAGGCTAGGATTCGTTTAAGGCCGCTTCTAAGGTTTGCAGAGTTTTACACAATGTAAAAATTATTGATGGGCGAGCTAATGCTTCTCAATATGCTGTGTCTTTGCTGATGAAAAGAATAATGATGCTAGGAACAAACTGGAATTTGCATTTTGTGTGCACCTGCTGTGTGCTAAGCACTGTGTTTACTGTCTTACATATATTATGTTCCCCAGAGAAGCTTTTCCTGACCTCCTGGCTTATCACATTAACCCAATTTATCACATATCACTTCTGAATCCATGTATGCACCTGTTTACTTGTATCTTTTTACTAGGACTTGGCATCACTTATTGTCATATCTCTAGAATAAAGAATGCCTGGCACATGATAAGTTCTCGATAAACGTGTGTTGGATGAAGGAATTCTGAGCAAGGCATTATCATTGCTGGGTATGGAGACAGACTCAGAAAGGCAAAGTTGCCCAAGATGACGTAGACAGTGACCTTGGAGTGGAGTGGTTGGATTGAAACCCAGGTCTAGATTCCAATCCCCAAGGTGTAGCCCCTCTTTTGGGCCTCCATCTTTTTCAGTTCAAGTCACTCTCATTATTCCTAAATTCAATCTCCTAATTTTCAAGAAAAAAAAGAAAAAAATCTGGGGTTAGGTGTCTGTGTTTGGTTCGGGAAATATGTACATGACAGTATGAATATGATAATTAATAAGGAGAGACATTTGTAAAACTCTGAAGCTCATTATCACCTTACTTTGGCAGCTCAGTGCAAGCACTTGTCAATTCTCACTTAACAGTTCTTTCATTTTCTCCTTTCAACGGGTTGCAGGAGAAAGTGTCTATTGTTGCAGGAGGGAATCATTGACTCCATTTCTTTCTCCTTGAAGATGGACTAAAGCACTCCGTTTTGAAGAACTCCCTTAAGCGATTAGTATCATTTCATGTAGTGCTTCTAGAGACCTGGATTGCAAAGTTCTGAAAGCTGGAGAGACCCCTTGAACTTTTGATTCTCTATTTCAAACGAGATGAAAGAGACAGCAACTTAATTCTTCCCTAATAAAGTACAATCCCACTCTGGTTTGAAGACTGGGGAGGAAAATACCATTCTCCATTTTATAGAACTGCAATTTTAGACACAAGTCTTTTAACTACATATCCTGACCTCCATTTTCCCTATTTGGGACTCTGAGTGTGAAAATAAGGTTATGAACACAGAATGGTGCCCTGGTCCAATGTGATAATGTGGTGACTAGCCATCCTCTGGGTTTGGCGTGTTCTGAGGACATGTGGTCAGTCCAGTCTAGAAGCTCTGTGAGAGCAGCCAAATGTCCAGACAACCAGCTGTGGACTTCCTCCATGGAGAGGCCCAGGCGTTGTGGTCTTCGCTGAGTGAGTGAACTGCTGTGTTGTTTAACTGGCAGCAGATGTAGTAGATTAGTTGGAGTCAAATTATAGTTGGACTTATTCATTTGTTAGATCATTCAAAAGGTATGGCAGTGGGCACCTTCTGAATTGAGTCTCAATGGTCCCCATCTTCATAGTTTTCATTACATGTGTCAGTTCCTAGATGAAATTCTAAAAATTGTGAGATCTCTCTCTCTCTGTCTCTCTCTCTCCCCCCCTCACCCCCCGTCCATCCAGCTCTTCTCACTTTCATGAAGCAAGCTGCCTGTGGTATGGAGAGGTCCAGGTTGCAACACACTAAGGGTGGCTACTACTCAACAACCAGCAAGTAACTGAGGACTTCAGTTTAACAGCCCACCAAAAACTAAATCTTGCCAAAAGCCAAACGAGCAAGCTTGGAAGACGTTCATCCCACTGTGAAGCTTAAGGATGCCTCAGGTTGTCCTACCCAACATTGTCATTACAGCCTGGGAGGGATCCTGAACTGGACGACCCTGCTAAGCTGTGTGTGGATTCTTGATCCACAGAAAATGTGGAAAAAAAATGTTGTTGTCTAAAGCTACTCAGTTTGGGGGTAATTTTCTATGTAGCAAAAGATAACTAAAACAGGTACTTTTTACCCAAAGACATCACCCAAAGGACTGTTGGGATCAATGAGAGTTCAGTACACTGAATGAATGATAGATGTATAGTTAGCAAAACCTGGATTTAAAAATACTTAACCAGAAAATATCCCATTAACCATAGCCAAATGAATACAATACTTAGAAGTAATTTCAATAAGAAATACACAGAGCTATTTGTAGAAAACTATGAACTATTGCGGAAAAATATGAAATAATACTTGAGTCATCAGCATAGATCATATTCCTGGATCAGAAGACTAAAAAATATAAGCTATTATTTATTTTCAAATAACTTTAAAGTAGAATGTAATTTCTATCAAAATCATGACAGATTGTCTACTTAACTAGGAAAGATTATTCCAAATTTATCTTGTAAAAAATAAATATGTAAAAATAACAAAATTGTTTTGAAACAGAAATCCATTATGGAAAATCTACTCTTATCAAATATTAAAATGCTATAAAACTACAAAAATCATAAAGGTTCTGACCCAGGCCTAAACAAGCAGATGAAAAGAACAAAATATACATACCGGAAATATTCCTATATCTTAACAATTTTGTATTTAGTAAATCAGTTTATCAGATTAGGGTGCATACAAATTAAAACAAAGTAATGAGCAGACACCTAGTATATAAAGAAACGATGTAAATTTAGTGCTGAGATATCATATTTATAGTAAACACAGAAGAGGGTTGTTATCAATAATGAAGAGATAGCTCAAACAAATCAATAAGAAAAGTACTTGGATATCCATAGATAAATGAAAATATAATATCTTTCTCATAGTGGAAATCATTTGTTTAAAAAGCAATGGTAAATTCAAACTCACCAGTCATCAAAGTTATAAAAAATTGAAATTATCACAATGAAATCTCATTACTTAAACAGTATCAAGTTTGAAAGGATTTTTTTTTTGAAATGTCAGTATGGAATGCTTTCGAGTGCACTAAAAGATGAAAAAAATCTCATGCATTGCTAATTTTTGTGTAAATTGTTGTAACCCCTTGGGAGAGCAATCCAGCAATATACATCATAAGCTTTATAAATATCCATAATATTTGATGTGATAGTTTCATTTCTAAAACAGAGCCTTAAAAAGAGAGTATATATAAACATATTCATCACAACATTATTTGTAATTGCAAACATTTTGAAAGACCTTAAATGTCAACAAAGAGGGTTGATTACACATATCCTTTAATTTTAGCCATAAAAATGATATTTAAATATGAATGCTATATCATGAAATTTGTTATAAATAAAACCTTAAAGTAGAACATGCAATTGCCTATAGATGTTAGACATGCATATATTAAAATATATTATAGGCTATATAATATAGGCTATATTTTCAAGTGTAGATTATAAAGCATATATTAAAACAACAATAGCTAAGAGCTTTACATGTTCCTGGAATAGACTTAGGCTTCACAATTAAACCTTCACAACCCTATTGGACAGGTGCTATTAATACCTTGGCCTCAAAGATAAGGAAAACACCAGTAGACATCAGAACACACGTCCAAGGTCAGACAACTGCTAGGTATGAGACTGAAATCTGAAACTTGTCTTGCTCAAACAAAAACTCATATTCTTAACCAATGCCTTTGGACCTATTGCATATCTTTAGAAGAAATGGAAGAAAGTATACACCCAAATAATAATAATGACTATGTTTAGGTGATGGGGTTAGGAATGACTTATAATAATATAATCATCACCATCATCATCATCATCAATCATCAATATCATCCTATCTTTTTCTATTTTCTCAGTTTATTTAATAAACATGCATTCATTATTAATTATTTTGTATTATGGGAAAATGAGCAAACTCAAGGGAAAGGTAATTCTTTTTTGGAATGGATTTCTTTGCTAGCCATACGAGGAGATGTACGAAAAGTATTTCACTTGCTCTCACAAGCTGATAGGAGAGGTGAGGTCAGCTGGGTAACACTGGGGTCCAAGGTGACACGATTCTCTCCTTACACAGACTCGCCCCATGCCTCACTTCTCCTGCCTGCTTCCACAAATATAAAATGAGAAAGTTGAATTGGATTGTTTTTAGGCTACCTTCCAACCCTGTCAACCTAGGATTCAAAGAGTGTCATTTAAATGCTAATATTTATTTTCCCTAATAGAAATTCATTTTGTGCCCCAATAACCACATATCTATTTCTCTCTAATAAAAGTACACACTTTTGGGAAATGTGCTGGGGTTTACTATGCAAAGGTATTTTCCTTTATGTTTCTGTAAATTCTCAGTCACAGAAAGGGACATGTCCCAGGGTAATTTACCTCTCTGTCCACCTCAAATGCCCATGTGGAAGCTTATGGAAGGTAACTCTGCTGCCAGGATGGATTATAGGAACTTCTAGGATGTATCCGCTTCCAATTTGGTCAATGCACGAGCACTGAGCTCCTACTAAGGACTACACACTGGGTTCAGGGGCTGGAGAACTTTTTCAAATATGGTTTAGACATTTCTGTGAACTCCCTGCCTCTGAAACTCCCTCAGTGTTTTGCTGACACACCTCCCTTGGAGTTGAATGGACAGTGTTTCAAACCCTGGTTCTGCCACTTCATTAGCTGTGTGGTTTATGTCCCTCAGCACCCCTGAACATCACAGGGCAATCTTCATTTATGTAAGAATGTTCCTGAGAACTCACAGATGGTATATAAGTGACTAGGCTTCACAGCTCCCACATCTACTCACACTGTCAGGTAACACCTCAGCTTTGGAGAAACAAATCCACATGAATGACCCACAATGTACTATCTTTTTTGGCATTTGATGGGATCTTTTTCACTGAATTATTACTGTGAGCCCAAGGAGTTTCCTTTCATCTTTCTACAATGACTGTAAACGGGGCTTTTAATAAAATAGGCACCCTAATGCAGTCAGTTATGCCCTGTTATGCTTGTTTCTGGGGAGAGTGCATCAAATACCAAGTGGTAGATAATGGATCAAGACCAAGTTCAAAAAGGGAGGCTTGAGTTCTGCTCTGTTTATTTTGAGATGCTGGTGAGAAAATCCAAGGGCAGAGGTTGAGCAGGCAGTCTGGAACTCTAGATAGAAATCTGGAGTTGTCAGCAGAGAAAGGGCAATGAAAGAATTATAAATCAAATGTCACAGCCTCTAAAGAAAGACAGTACTTCAAGGGAAATTGGTTAATTGCACCAACTATTAAGAAATCAAGTAACATGAAGACTGAAAGCTGTTACCCAGACTTGGACACGAAGATATTATCAGAGTGTGTGGTAGAAAACTATTGTTCTTTTTCTTACAGGGCACCATCTTTCCTGGAAACTGCCCTCTTTACCCCTTTGTGAAGAGGCTCCTTTCTTCCCTATTCAATCCACATGGCTCCCCTGGGCTATGTCCCCTGGTACAACTTCACCCCAGCTCTAGCCACAGCTGCTTAAGGCAAGGATGAGTTCCTGGCCCAAAACAAGCCAATAAGAATACTTAGCTGGCAACTGGGGATTGAATGAATAGTCAAGCTAAGCTCAGCTTCTATCTTAAATTGAGGAGAAGTAAATCCCAAAAGTGTTAAGTAGGGCCACGGTTGCTTCGTGCAGACCACAGGAAAGAGAAAACCTGTTTGTAGCAAGAAGAGTGCATGACGGTGTCTGAGTGTGTGCACCTAGCTTTCCCCGTGTTCTAATCTAACCTCATTCTGGTCTGACTTTCCATAAACCTGTTTCATTACAGTAAGTCCTTTTTGCCTTAGCTAGTTTAAATTTGATTTTGTTACCTATAAAAATAAAATCTTGAACAAAATAAGTGATTTTGTGCTATGATAGTTAACATGGATTGTTAAAAGGTCACACCCTATTTAATCTCCTTAAGCCCTTACAATAACCCTACTATGAACTCCATAGACTAGATGGGGAAACTGAAGCACATAGGGGTCAAGCGACTTGTTCAAAGTTATGCAGCCAGTGGGCAGGAGAGCTATGATTTACATATAACTCCCGAGCCCGAGCCCGAGCCACATTTCATGTTCTCAACCTCTACACCATACGGCCACCACAAGGAGTATTAGAAGTCACAGATGCTCAGAACTGGCAGGGCCACAGGTGGTGGGAGCAATGTCGAAGTACTCAGTTTGCTGGGGAGCTTGCTGCTCGTGTTTCCTGCAGTCATCCAGCTGGATAGACTATTATCTGTTAACATTTGGTCTTGAGTGTGTATACTGAGGCTAACGCTTAAAGGCAGTATATCAGGTCATCATACTGTGTGCAGTTATCGATGGCATCCTACAAGATATTTTCAGAGAAATAGTCTCCAGTAAGGATAGGAACATACATTTATTAAGGAAAAGGTTTCATGCTCCTAGAGATCTGAGACCACAGATAACTATGTACAATAATGGAACCGTGGATTTGGGATACCTGGGAGCGATCAGGGGACTTGACAATCGGAACCAGCATGCCTCGCCTAAACGAATGACTGTGCATACGAGTATGCCCCTTACCTGTGGGACTTTTGCTCAAGTCTTCCTAAGGGGTGAAGACTTCCCTCCTGGGCACTCAGTAATCATGTGGCGCAAGGCAGGAGCGACATCCTACTGTAGATGGTGACAACTTCCATCCAGGACCAAGTGCTGAGGGCTTACCTACAAGAGGAATGCTCCCAGTGGCAGAATTGGGGGCAAGCATAAGATTCTCACTCCATGACCAGAAGGATCATTCAGAAAATTCATCTCCAGGGGCTCCATTCATCCTGTCATAGGCTTTACTGTATCTGAACAATACAATCTGATGTTTGCTCTGGATCAATAAGCAGCATATGCTACACGAACATTTTCCGTGGTGAAGTTTAATGCCCTTATTCTGGTTTCTGTCCCCCATTGAATACAAGTATGTTTGGAGAATCCATAGAACAGAAGAGTTAAAAGTGTGGATTCTAAGGTAACAATGTAGGGACTACAGTCCAGGCTCTACCATGCGCCAGCTGTATGAGCCTGAGTACATCAGCTAACACCGTGATGTCTCACTTTGCTCACCTCACAATAGGGATAACGTACTGTGGATCAGGACGCAGTGGTCCACACCATTATCTCTCAACGCCAAACTAGGAAATACTTGGTGTTCACTCAGTCATTCACAGTCATTTACTGGGTTCCCACCACTGGCCAGACCCTGAGCTAAACAACTAACTGGCCCTGGTTTTCATGCAGATACAAGCTAATGGGGTAGACAGATGTTAATCATATAATTGTACAAAAAAGAATAAGGCTGCAACTCTGAGAGCTGCTGTTAAGACTCATGGTGGGAAGTTTTGAAATTGTATGTATGAAAAGAATATGTGATTGGAAACCAAGAGGTGAGCTGTAGTGGCCACACATCGCTTTAGCTTCCTAGTGGCAACCACGTTTCTGGGACCTTTTGGTTTGAGATCTCTCCCTTCCTCCTCCAGTTCTATCTGCACCATGAGAGATTCTGTGCAATGACACAGTATGACCCCAAACCCTGGCCACAACTTGTCAGTGCAGAAATCTGTGCCTTGTTCAAGCTGGGCCAATCGAAAAGGTCCTTGGGGGATGTGGAATCTGCGAGATGCCACTTAGGCCTGGCTGTTCTCTTGAACTGGGGTGATGCAACCCACAGGCTACTGTCTGCCACCATTTTTTTTTCTGTTTACCAAGCTCAGAAATAGATGCAATCAGTTTGAAGCAAGAGAGAAGAGAGAAGCACATAGGAAGCAAGACCCAAAGGTGGGATACAACGAGGAAAAGACGTGGCTCCAGGGGTGGCTGAGGTGTCGTTGGATTCCATTCTCAGGTTCGGTGAGATACTCTATAGCCTAATTACAACTTTCCTTTTTAATTTTGAGTCAATTCAATTTGGATTTCTGCTGCTTGTCACTAAATATGAGAGTCGTAACAATTAGCTCACTGAGAACAGTTTCAGTGAAGTGATGGGGGGAGGGGAAACCAGATAGCAGTGAATGAAGACTGACTAGGAAGTGAAGGAGCAGAAAAGCATGAATAGGCAAACTTTTCCAGAAATGTGACTATGGCATCAAAGCTAGGACTGTGCTGGAATGCAGGGAGGACCACAGAGACAGCTAGTGACCAGCAAGCATGGTAGCCCCTCCAATGATGCAGATTTGTTGTTGCAAAGCTGCTGCCTTGTGAGATGAGCTGTGGGTTTGTCTCCTTTTGCTTGTATTACTTTCCTGTGTTAGCTTTGATAAAGACACAGGAGTATTCTTGAATACTGATGAGAAGTATATTTGTTTTGCTTTACTTCATGATAAACCAATCTAAAGCTTAGTGACTTAAAACTTTGGCAATTTGAGCTGGTTCTGCTAGCCTGAGCTGGCCTCACGTGTACATCAGCGGTCAGCAGCCAGCTGGTGGCTTTCTGGGGCTGCATAGCGTAAGATGGCCATTTTCATGTGTGATGCCATCTAGGGTGATAAGGCTACTGAGCTGCATGCCTTTTATCATCTAATAGCCTTTCGAGTTTGTCACATTCAGGATTCTAGGGGAGAGAAGAGAGAAAGCCCTAATGTGCACGCACTTTTTAAGTCTTGCCTGACGTGCGCTATCACTTTTTGACCCCAAAAAATGTGACTTTGGCACATAGCCAAGCCTGGAGTTCGAGTCATGTGCATCAGGGAAGGCATGAGCAAATCGGGGCCGTTGCTGAAATCAATCTCCCGCAAGAGGCACAGTGAATGAACACAGAAGGACGAAATGGGATAACTGTCTGAGATGACTATATCCAGTTTACAGGTCCATTAGAGCTTTCAGTTAAAATAGAAGGCAGATTTGCTAGGAGTGTAACAATTTAAAAAGCATCATTTTCAGATCATTTTGAATAAAGTGTTGGTGGCTGAGGCAATCCTTTATTTTCTTGGACTCCAATCATTTATTTCTCAGAGAAGTCTTACAAAGCTGCCAAGGGAGTCCGTCCCTTTCAGAATCGGGACAGCCCACTGCCAGCAGTGTGCACAGCTCAGCTCTCTAATTACTGTCATGCTGGCGGAGGTTAAATATTTATGAAGAATGTGCTTTTTATCACCCGATCTAATTTTTAAACTCAGATTCTCTAATCTATTGAGATGTTAATAGCCTGTGTGTTTTCCACTCTCCTTTAGGATTTTGGCAGGAGTAAAAGATCTCCCTGTTCTCATTTGTTTTTGTCAAGAACGGCGTATTGATGGGCACACCTACTGCATAAAGGGTGCTGCCACGCGTGGGGCATGGAAGACATGGATGAGAATTCATTTTCAATCCAGCCAAAGAGCTGTTGGTTTGCTCAGAATAAACAGTGCTGGAGGGTGGATTTGCACAGTTTAATCGTGACACTGGGTCTGTCCCCTCAGCTTTGTGACCTTTGACAAATTAACCCCATCTGAGACTCATTTTCTTCATCTCTAACATGGAGATCATTTTTTTTTATACTTGGTTCTCTGTATTAGCTTCCTATTGCTGCTGTAACAAATTACCATAAACTTAGTGGCTTAAAATTACACACACTTATTATGTTATAGTTCTGGAGGTCAGAAGTCTAAAGTGGATTGACAGAGGTGGACCTTTCTGGGGACTCTAGAGGAGAATCCATTTTCTAGCCTTTTCCAGCTTCTAGAGGCTGCCTGCGTCCCTTGGTTCATGGCCACACATCCCTCCAATCTCTGCTTCTGTCATCACTCCTCTAACTCTGACCCTCCTGCCTCTCTCTTGTAAGAACCTCTGTGATTAATTGGGACCACTTGGGTAATCCAGAAAATATTTGTGTCTCAAGATTTTGAACTTAATCACATCTTCAAAGTCCCTTTAGCCATGTAAGTAACCTATTTACAAGTTTTAGGGATTAGGACATGGACGTCTTTGGGGAGCGTTGTTCTGCCTACCATGTTCCATATGTAAAGATAGCATGATCCTTGTAAAGCCCTTGCCAGTGGCCTTGACATGTAGGAAAGGATGAATACATGCTGCTGTTGCTGCTGCTTCCACCTGGCCTCACTCTTGTTCACGGAATCCTCCCGTACCTGCGGGACAGTGCCCCAGGCCCCCAGCATGCCCTGGGACGTGCTCAGAGACTGTCCTGACACTTGATGTCTTGAGTTTCATGCTCCTTCCACCCAAATTTGATTATGGCTCATTCTACCCACTTTCTTCTGCATCAGGCCTCCTTGCTTTTGTTCAAACTATCTCTCATCTCCATCCACAGAACAAGCTTCCCATCTTTACTAGGTGGTATAGTTCCTATGAGTTCTACAAAACTTGATTCAAGCAATACCACCTTAGAAAGCCACCCCTGAGCCCACACCGGAGCCATTCCCTCTTCTCCAGCCTGACCAGGTGCTCCCTCTGGGCTCTATCAACTCTGAGCTCCTCCTGCTTGTACCTCTTTCAGGGGACTCACCACACTATCTTGTAATTATCTCACAGGTCTCTGTTTACTCAGTGGGCCATATTGTCCTGAGGGCAGGGCATCTCTGCATTCTAAGTGCGTTTCAGTGTTTGGTGCACAGTTATGCACTCAACCGAAGTTTGTCACCACAAACACCCTCAGGGCTGTGGATGAGCTGGGCTGCTCTCCAAGCTGCTGCTCTAGACAATGGAATGGTGACAATGCTTCCAGCTAATGGCAGGGACTGCGTTGGACCTATACTGATTTACTGAGCTCTTTAACATTAAGACAAAAACCCTGAACGACTAAAATCAGGACATGAATGACATAGGGACACCAAGGATCTTGGCTTGAAGGCAAACTCACCTTCAGAATCACTGGGGCAATGAAGAGGGTGGATGGTTTCAGACATCGTTTAAGTCTGTCTATCAATTGGTAAGATATGGTTTCGCACCGCAGAAAGTCCTGCTTTACAGATGGGCCATCTGGGCCCTCCAGGTGTCTACGGCCCCACTGAGGAAAATGAATATTCACACATCACACTGGCAAGGAATGGTCCTGTTAGACTCTATAAAGGGCTCTTCGCACCCCAAAAGATGATTATTCTCTGAGATGCAGGCTGGAGAGTCAGGACGTGGGTTCCTGTGTCTGCCAGACGATCAGCTCCATGGGCCTGCGCTCCCCCTGCCGTGTCTGTGCTTCCCACGTTGCTGAGCCCACGTCCTGGGACCCCATGCAGGGAAAAATCACACTCTGAGTGTCTGCCTACTCTATGCACGTTGTTTCCTAGACTTGGAGTGCTAACGTGAATTAATTCTCAGAACAGCCCGACGGAGGAGGTATGGTCATGATGATGATTCCCATCAGGATGGTCATGATGATGAGACGGTCTCCATTTTATAGACGGAAAAAGGTCCAGCGAGCCTGGAGCTCAGAGAGATCAAGTAGCCTACCCAAGTTCCCAGCTCCTCAGAGGCAGCGCCCAGACTGCAGCTCACAAACTGGAATCACAGGCTCTCGGTAAAACCTCACGTTCTTTCAAACAGAAGTCTGTTAAATCAGTGAATGAATGAATCACCTTAGCAAGCCAAGTCACAGACATCTCAAAAAGCTCTCCTTTCATAGCTGGGGCCCTGGGCCCCTGGGCCCCTGGGCAGGGCTACATGCCAGCCTGAGAACAGATGAATATGCCCAGGAGGAGGGCGGAGGCAGGGTGCAATGCCATTTGTTTCTCTGATAGCCCTGTGACACCAACATTTAATTTCCCACGGAGGGTATTTCCCGTTGTGTCAGCAGAGCCAAAGAAATTGCTCATTGCAGAGAAGAACTGAATTTATGCTCCTATTAGGGAGAGAGCTGAATGGTATTCTGTGCTGATGCAGTGAGTGGCCTCCTCCCAGAGCAGACAGCATTCGATGCTTATTATTCACATCCTCATCCATCGCCCCCCCCCACCCCATCCCACAGGGCAGGCAGCCTGTGCTCTCCTTGCTCTGCTTTGAATGACAACAGAGCCCCTGTCCTCATCCATGAATGTTTCTGGGTACATCACTTCCCTTCTCTGATCTCATCTTTCTCATCTGTAAAGTAAGAATAACCATCTCATAGAGCATGACGGCTTTGAGGATTAAATAGGACGACTGGTAAAATTCCAGGTAGGAAGGTCACCCTATCATGGCAGTACCTCGTAGATTTGGTTGATTTTGTCATAGGCATTGGTAATTAGTGACAAGCATGGGCTTGGAGTCCGTTCTGCCCAAGTGCAAGTTCTACCTCGGCTACTTACCAGATCTGTGATGTTGTCACCACTCTGAGCCTTCTCATCTGCCCCAGGGGAGCTACAGCATGGCCAGTTCTTACCTCTGGAGGACTCCACTTCCCACTGTGAGAAATGCTGGTGCAGGCTCAGCTCCTGGCTGGGGCAGGACTCAGAGCCCAGCATTGGGTCAGCTGGATCTGGGGCTGCTCTAACCTGCAGGCCATCGGGTATCGGGGTTACTGTACCATCCCTTGTGACTGAGCCCCTCCCCCAGAGGCTGCAGCCTTGTCCTGCTCTCTCACCATCCGACCATAAGCATTGATTGGCTAATGTATGTCAGTCACCTGGGGGCACAAAGGTGAACAAATCACAGAGCCCGCCCTCCAGAAGATCAGGTTTTAGGAGAGGAAACTAGAAACGAGAAGCAGCGACCATTGGCTGAGTGTTTACTATGGGCCAGAGACCCTGCACATACCCCGCTTACGGCCAGGCCTGGTACGGGCTTATTTTTACAACGCAAATGTTTTTCAACACAACGGGTATATTGGGGGACAGTTTGAGCGTAACACAAATTTTGTGTTTGCTTAGCAGACTTTTGGCCACAAGACACAGTAGATACACAAAGAAAACTGTGCCTACCTGAGCAGAGCCATGTCGGAATACAGGAAATGCACACATGCAACACCTCATGCGTCTACCAGCCCCCGTCCATCGCGTGTGTCGTGTGCCATCCTCTCCCATCCACAGCCCACGTTACAACTTTCCATCCATTTTCATACCACTCCTCCCAACTCTACTCAATCGCTCACAAGCTACAAACTTCAGGTCCTGTTCAAGGCCAAGGGACACCTATTTATTGGACTATGTTATTTCTTACCCACTTACTGTGTGTAAAACTGTGCTAGCATGAAGCCCCTATATTTTTTGTTAAAGTGTGTAAGTGATGAACTTTCTGAGTGTTGTGCCAGTAACTCCATTTTCCCCTTGAGCTGTATGGTTTTTATCGCATGGTTGTGCGCAGCATGATTTTTAGAAACTCATATGTCAAGTGAGAGCAAAATTGGCTGTGCATAATCTTGCTTAATTTAGCCTGATAGTAGCAAGTGGGTATGATGTTGGTATTTACTACGTGGATGATATTTCACCAATTTACAGAGTTGGGACCCTGGGCTCTGGTTAATCCAGGCCACTATCTACTACATGGTGGGGCTGAACTGAAAACCCCAGTCAGCCTGAGTCCCAGGTGTGGCTCTTAGCCATGGCGTGTCCAGAACTGAAGAAATCTACCTTCTTCTTACACAGGAGACTCACAGAGTCAGCACCAGCTTTCCACAGAGCATGCGAAGATCTCCACCTAAAAGTTTCCGAGCTTGGATGCTGTGCACGGAGGTTTAAACCGTGATACAGTCCACTGCTTCTGCTTAGATGTCAATCGCGTGCTAGAGAATGGAATCAGGGTCTTTCACCTGGAAGAATGGAGGTGCTCGTTTGTTTCTTCCCCCAAGGGGTTTCACTGTGATTCAGCCAGGTGCTTGGATGCTGAATGAAACAGACAGTTTTCCTGTCCCTTTCAGAAGGGGACGAGGACGAGCCAGGCCTCAGGAGAGAGGTATCAGGGGCGCTTAGACAGGGAACATGCCCAATAGGAAGGTATGATGGGTAAGGTCAAAGCCTGCTGGGACCTCCCATAAAGTAAACACCAAAATGCAGGGACTGCAGGAGGAGGGGGTGTTGGAGATAGAAGAACTAGAGGCAGGCAGTCCAGAACAGCCTTTGTAAAAGTTTTACTAACAAGCCGAGAAGTGTAATAGGTGGGGGCATGAGATTAGGGTGTTTTTTGTTAAAATAAGGGGAAATGAGCCTGTGTCAATGCTTAAAAGAGGAAGGAGACTGAAGTCAGCGGTAAGGGAAGGTGATGGCTGGTAGAGCAAAATAACACCATGTGAATATGAAAGCAGACGTCAGGGTGGTGCTCCATTAGCCAGAGATTGCCAGCAATCCACCAGGAAATAAGAGCGGGGCATGGGACTGATTCTTTCTCACAATCCTCAGAAGGAAGCATCCTCTAGAAAATGTAATTTCCTGGGATTCAGGAAGGTAAGCATTGCAAGAAGTTACCCAATCATGTTCTCTCCTGCAATTTCACTTAGGCATAGCCACCTGGAAAATAGGGTAAGAAAACGTAAGTTACGGTGATTTAAACAGTGTTCCCAAGGAAAGCCTCATGCTCCAAGGTCTCCAAGATGCCAGAAAGGGCAGCTACCATGGCATTTGGAAATAACACATAACCCCTGTAATTATCTTTTGCAAACATTTCTTATTTGATGAGATACCAGGAACTAATGGTAAATGCACAATAAAACAGCAAAGACCTTGTGGACCCCTTTTTCCTAGAGCTGTTCTGGACACTGTTTGTAGGGTTCAGAATGACCTCATCTATGCCTCTATTAGCACACACGTTATTCTGATGGGTGACCTAGGCAGGGCCTGCAGACCTTTCCATGAGCTTCTGGGAGGTCCCTTGCTGCCATCTATGCTCTTTGCAGGTGAAAACCATTCCATAAGTATCTATTGAAAGACTGCTCCAGGGCAAGCACTGTGCTGGGAGTGGCTGACAGTTGGAGACACAAGACAGTGTTGACAGTGGGATGAGGCTGGTGTTTGAGGAGTGGAAGAGGACTCGGGGTTAGGGCAAGAATGGGCAGCCTGGGACAAAATCCACGAGCCCTGCTGTATGCGTTTGCCTTTGCTGGGGCCGCTGTAACCAAGTGACAGAAACTGAGTAGTTTAAACAACATACAGTTTTGGTCTCACAGTTCTGGAGTCTTGAAGTTGAACATCGAGTTGTTGGCAGAGTTTTCTTGTCCTGAGGGCTGTGGAGGAAGGATCTATCCGACGCCTCTCACCCTGGCTTGCAGATGGCCCTCTCCTGCCTGTGTTTCTTCACATAATCTTTCCTCCATGCTCATCTGACTTCAAATGTTCCCTTTTTGTCCAGTCATACTGGATTAGGCTCTCCCAGTCACCTCATCTTAATTTGGTTTCCTCTGTAAAGACCCTATCTCCAAGCAGGCCAGAGTCTGAGGCACTGGGGGTTAGGACTTTAACATATGGATTTGGGGGACCCCATTCAACCCACAACACATACTAAGGAATACAGCAGCTGGCCTAGACTGAGCAGGGATACGCTAAGAGTCTCAAGGGCAGGAAAGCACAGCTGTTGCTCAGGCTAGGAGTGCAGGCTGGATGAAGGAAGGTAAAGGAAAAAGCTGATGCATTGTCTTATGAGGAACATGTTTAAGGGGTGGACAACTAGGCTCTGTTTTGAAGCATTTGCGACAACGTTTTCATTTGTTTAGCATTTTTTCTTTAATTGAGTTCCCATCAATTTTATCTGGATACTTATCACACTAAAGCTATGCACATTATTATCTGGGCTCTATGAATTATGAGAACATAAATTCCTGTTGCTGAAACCATGGAGTCTGTGGCACTTTGTTACAGCAGCACAGAAAGCTAATACACAGTGTTTACCTGGGTGTGTATCACATTACTTGGGGAATTTATAAAATACTCAAAATCCCGAAGAGTGAACTGAAGCGAGACTGGAGTTAAACCATGTAAGATAGGGACAATTTTTTACAGGCCACCAGTTTGAGTATAAAAGTAGGCAACTTTATTTTTCTACAACTCAACTTAATTTCTATACCTTTGCACCTGGTGGCTGAAAATCGCATCCGGGCACTGCCAGGTAAATGCTGCTCTATTAGTTTTCTGTGGCCTCTGTAACAACGTGCCACAGGCTCCGTGCTATAAACAACAGAAATTTGTGTTTCTCACAGTTCATAGAGTCTGGGAGTACAAGGAATCACAAGGCTTGATTCCTTTTGTTGGCTATAAGGGGAGTATCTGTCACAGGCCTCTCTCTTTGGTTTGTTGATGACCGTTGTTTTGGGGTCAACTGTGTCCCCCCAAATTCGTATGTTGAAATCCTAACCCCCAGTACCTCAGAATGTGGCTGTATTTAGACACAAGGTCCTTAGAGGGGTAATTAAGTTAAAATGAGTCCCTCTGGGCGGGCCCTAATCCACACTGACTGAAAGGGGAGATTAGGACACAGAGCACACACAGGAAAGACCCTGCCAAGACACGGGAAGAAGACTGCGGCCTACAAGCCAAGGAGAGAGGCTGCGGGAGAAACCAAGCCTGCTGACATTTTGATCGCAGACTTCTAGCTTCCAAAACTGTTAGAAAATAAATGTCTATTGTTTAAGCCACCCAGGCTGTGCTTTATTATGGCAGCCCAAACAAACTAATTAAGCATCTTCTCCCTGTGTCTCTTCACATGGTCTCCCTCTGCATGTGTCTGTGCCTCTGTGTCAAAACTTCCCCCTTTTCTGAGGACACCAGCCATCTTGCACTAAGGTCCCCGAGGACCTCACTTTAACCTGACTACCTCTGCAAAGGGCCTCTCTCCAAATAAGGTCATGTTCTGAGGTACTGAATGTTAGGACTGTAATACATAGATTTTGGGGTCACACTTCAGTGAATAGCACTTGTGTTTTCAGCTTTCAGCACTATTGAAATGCAGTTGGTTCCAGCCTACTCAAATTGGCCAGTTAAAATCATAGGAGGGAGGTTTCCCTTATCCTCATCTATGAGGAGATGAGGGGAGTGAATCTACTGTCGATACCAAGCTCTGAGTTTCTGGGACCCACAGTCACTTCTGCTTTCCTTAAATGCTGCCATTGTCTCTCTTCAAGAAAATGAACCCGATTGCTTCCAGCTGGTATTAGGGGAGACGGCTTCTGTGCTCCCCTTACCTTGAACTTGGCGATGCCAACGCGATGAAGCCGTGTTCATGCAGGCACTTGCTGAGGGCTCCTAACAGTCCCCTTGCTCATGAGACGAGGTCAGTAAAACCACCGAGAACAGCATCGCAGGCAGCAGGTTGGCCAGCCAGTCTGTGAACTTGGGCAAATGCTCGCAGGAGAGTTTTTTCTTAGCTTGGCTACCATCCATCGGTTATGGCTGTTCTTACTGGTAACGTTGCTGCTTGGCAGGCCGTAAGCGCAGGCCACCCAGGCATCAGAACAAGACAGCCTTGGTCCCGTCCACAATCTCAGGGCCACTGGGGACCTACAACCCTGTGCAAGTCAATTAAAATGAGGTAATAACCCCTACCCTCATGAGGATGTCTGTGAAAATTAAATGAGATATGCCCATTGACATTTAGGAAATGTTGCTAATGAACAAAAAACCAGCACAACAAAAAATGCTGTGTCCTTTCTCTGTTGTACAATTTCCATAAGAGGTTTCACTGAGGATTCTGTATATCGGTAAAGGAGTAAAAAAGAAAAGGAAAACAACAACAACAACAACAACTTGCTTTTACCTTCCTTCCGTCCACATTCAATATTCCTGTGTTAATAGTCTTTAATGAGGAAAGATCAGTATAATCAGCCATTCAGTTATGCATGCATTTATAAGCAGGGAGAGCTGATTAATTTGTTAATAGATGAGTGTGCTCACCAGTTAATGAAGTTTATAACCTGGTTAAATTCTGTACCTGTTCATTGAGATTTTATTTTATGCTCATTCACTTAGCACAGACGCTCATTTAGTAAATTGCACTTTATGAATATTTACTTAGCAGAGTTTCACTTTTCCACAGTCGGGTGTATTTAGTGCCCGTATGTGAATGCTGGTGTTTTACAGAAAGGTGTAAGAACAGCAGTGGCGATGCCTGCTCTCTCCAGTCCCCAAAGATAAATGAGGGCTCAGCTTCTCAGAACAATGTCCCGTGAAAAAACAAACCCAAAAACAAAACGCAGTGCTGGTGAATGAATTAGTAAGTTGACTGCTGCAGGAATGAAGGGATGAACGTGAGCAGGTGGGCACAAAGGTCGGATTCTTAAAAAGCAGACCCCAGGTATTGGTGTTCGCCAACTTATTTCTGTATTACTTAGTTTGCGCATGTTCTGAGAAAAATTACTGAGTATCGACACTGCCCACAAATTTTCTTAAACACTTACCATTACTCGTATAATTTTTACACCATTAATGATGGCATGATTGAGACACCCTTTTACAAAAGAGAAACCTTAAGTTGCAGATGAAATAAATTTCCAGGTTCACTAAGAAGGTGAGGCTTGGCATGGTCCCAGAAAACGTGGTCCAGGACGCTTGTCATCATGCTTTGTACTAGAATGGGGGCAGGCTTGGAGCAGAGTAAATGGGTTTTGACTCTATAGCAAGGGCTACCAGGGAGGAGAGAAAAAATAATAATAACAGTAGGTTACATTTACTAAGAGCTTATTATGCATCAGGCACTTTACATGTAATATGCACTGGTCCTCAAAACAAGCCATTGAAATAGGTTTTATCATTCTCCTTTCACAGAGGAGGAAACTGAGGCACAGAGAAATTCAGTAATTTGCCCCAGTTCAAAGAGCTAACAAGCAATAAAGCCAGAATTCCAGGGTAACCACCACTCAGCTAGACTCCCACTGGTGTTGGGACTGAGGTGCTGACACGTTTCCTGCCCTGAGCAGAAGTAGCTCGGACCAGGGATGAGTCTTGTTCTGAAAGATGTCCCAGGATCCATCAGGAATTGGGATGTCAGAAAGGCAGTCGGGGGCTGAGCTTACAGATTCTTCTCAGGGGCTCGAAATAAATTATCTTTTTTACCTTTGAGTTTATTTTTCGGAGGAACATACATGTGGAAAGGAAGTCTAAAATGGCATAGTACAGTATGTAGAAAAGCCATTAGCACAAACATAGGGTTCACGGGAGCCACCAGTTATGATAATAGCACAGCCATGTGCTACAGCCGTGAACCTGTCTCACTGGGATGCAGCCTCCCACTCAGGGCCTTAGCAACATGAAGGAACCACAGTGCATCTTATGCATATGCATATGCTTGTCAACTTCAGGACTTGTCATTCCAGGAGACACACTAAGAAGTGAGCTAGAGAGCACCAGTTAAAATGAAGATTTTTAGAAATGATGACATGTGCCACAAAATCACTGTTAAGAAAATAATTCAATAAGGTGAATTGCTCTTCAGAGAATATTATCATTCTTCCAAAACTTACAGCAACAGGAAACAGTACCTGTTGTATGTACTTCACAACGCAGGTCATAACCTAGGGACAGTCCACTGGGACTTTTCAGGTGTTGCAGCATGTTTCAGTGGAGCCCTTCAAAGACCAGATACAGTCACAGGAGTATACATATGGCATGAAATTTGATTTCTAAACAAAACCTGTATTTGATGGAGAGAGTGACTCTATTTTACTTAAAACAGAAAAACAAACAAAAAGAACAAAAGCCTACTGCAGTGTCAATTACGGATATTAATCAGGAATGGAACCTCCACGTTCTAACAGGCCATCCTGGAGTTCCTAGCAAATGAAACAGTGGAAATTGTCTACTAGAAGCTCTCAGGACCCCTGAAGATCGTGGAACCCTTAATAGTCTGGAAAGAAAACAGATGGTGTGGGTCCCACCTTAACGAAAATATCAGGCTCACACATGCGCAGTACCGGTGAACATTCGATTATTGGGTTGTCGGAAAAGTCGTGATGCAGTTTTGCAATGAAAAAACAGAAAAAATACGTCATGACTTTTTCGACAACCCAGCAGGTGCTCCTGCACATTAGCAAGGGGGCGCAGGGCATCATGACTCCATTTAATCCTCATGGCAGGAAATTCCAAGAAAGGGAACATCGTTCTCATTCTCCAGTTGCAGAAAACAGACACAGAGACGTTAAGGGAATGATCTAAGGTTACACAGCTCCCTGGCAGCAGAAATGTTTCACCTACGTTACTGTAAAGGTCATTCTATTCCCAGGTTAGTGCGCACTTCTCATTTTCAATGTTAAAAACTGGCTTTAAAAATTGTTTTTTGAACTTTTCAAGACGGATTCAAATAAGGAATTACTAGAAATAGTTGAAAGGATTGTAATGAGAAAGAGTGACCTCCGTGATTCCTTTTTTTCTTGGAAAAAGCAGCTTATGACACAGGTGACGACAGTAACTCAGATTCTAGTCGGAACTCCGTTATCAAGTTCATGAGAAATTCTGGGGATGAGATAAGCAGGCCGGGAAATCACAATGTTTTCTCTTGTTCACAGGAATATAGGGGGACATGTCAAATCCAGGCCAAGTTTCTGAATGAAATGTCCCAATTCTGTCCATCAGAAATCTTAGGATGGGAGGATTGGAAAAGACGACCACTGCGACAGAAAATATTTTATGCACCTTTGGGTAACGTATTCATGAGCAACCTCTTCCAATAAATCCAAAGATGGGTCCATATAAGGGTGGGAAATATTTATAAATTGTTTTATGGGTCTGCTGCCCTAGCCCCTTAAATGTTAACTCACTTAGTCCTCCAAGTGACCCATGATTTCAGAATGGAGATTCTCAGTTTTTTCACGCAATTCAACAAAGCCTCGGGGCAGTCACTGTGTCTGAAGTTTCACAGCTGGGAAATGTTGAAGCCCGTTTACACTCACATCTGTCTAGTGTGCTCCCAGAGAGAGCGAGGGGGCAGGTATCGGAGCTGTGCCATCATGAGTGATGGAAGTCCCAGAGGTGACTGGAGTGAAGACATCTCAGCTAGGATACAACAGGTCATCTGACTTCACGTCAGGTAAAATAGACAAACGCTTTGGTTAAGTGAGGATAGGTGTCCCCCAAAGTGTTCCTAGGTAAGGTAGGCTAGTCAGCCATGCCAGAGGCAGTGTAGCTTGGAGGCCACACAGGCAGGCCATTGAGTCTACCCGTCTGAATATAAACCTCACCTTGGCCATGTCGTAGTCTGTGCACTTGAGCAAACACCAGAAGCTCCTGACAGTGCTGGTGTTAGTTTGGGTCTACTGAGAACCAGGTGCCAAGGTGGGATTAGATATATGGCATTTATTGAGAGAATGGCTTAGTATCAGCTTGAACTGCCTTAACAAAATACCACAGATTGAGTGGCTTTAAGGACCAACACTAATTTTCTCAACATTCTGGAGGCTGGAAAGTCCAAGGTCAAGGCAATTAGGTTTCCGGTGAGGTCCTGCTTACTGGCTTTCAGATGGCTGCTTTGTCACCGTGTTCTCATGTGGGAGAGGGAGGGAGGGAGAGACAGAGAAAGAGAGAGAG
>NW_017732374.1:204469-257389 GCF_001890085.2 Hipposideros armiger | reverse complement strand
GAGCTTCCTCTTTTCATAAGGCCACAGCTTTGAGAGATTAGGGCTTCACCCTTGTGACTTCATTTAAGCTTAATTACCTCCTAAAGACCCTATTTCCAGATACAGTCTTATGGGGGTTAGAGCTTCAACATGTGGACTTGGGGGATGCAGGACACCTCAGTCCGTAGCAAGGAGGGGGCAGGAGATGGTCGGGAGAGCCTCCAGCCTCCGTGTGCATCTGTCTGTGAAAGAAGACAAGGAGGCTAGCAAGGTGGAGGAGGATGGACCTTTCACTGCAGCACACTTTCAGGAAAGGTTTGGCTAGGCGAATAGGTGCTCCTGAGCCAGTCACCCATGAGAGCAGCTCACAGGGGTGGGAGTGGAGTGCCTGCCATACTTAGTCGTTGTGCTGGGAGCAGCTGGACGGAAGTGTGGCTCTAGCAAACGTGGTAATGGGTACAAAGGGGCAGCAAATGGAACTTCGGGAAATTGTGTTTCCCACAGCAAGAGACCTGAGCAGTACATTTCCCTGGCTGCTTCTACGCATAGATAAGAAGATACCAGCCATGGTGCGTAGTTCAAAAGACTCTTGGCAGGATTAGACGAGGGACTAGACAGCGCATGGCTGAGTGCCTAACACACGTGCACACTTAATATACATTAGCCCTTATTAAAATGTACTTGTTTTACACCCGGTCTTGGGGTAACAAATGTAAAGAATTCTAATTACGTATTCATCCCAGGTGGGGTTTGTTGATTGTCAACACCCTTACTTCAATTAAATATGCCGTTGGCTTTACTGCTTTGTGAAAATCTTCCAAAGGTAATCAGTGTGGATGCTTGAAAAGGTTATTGCTCTATAAAGAGGATAAAGTGCTCAATTTTCGTGATGCCAGGCCGGTGACCATAATTTGCAATTGTAGCTGCACTGATTATTTATATGTTTCTAGTTCAGTGGAGGCACCTTAGGATTACAAAGTCTCAGAGTCAAATGGAAAATGTGAAGCCATCTGGCCCAAACACCACACCTTACTTGAAATCCGCCCCCCAAATCATCCTTCAGCCTCTCTAGCCACAGCCATGGTGAAAAATATACTGTTTTATAAGGTCAACTATTGCCTTTCTGGACTGTGAGCAGGCTGTCTTCTGCCTGACCCTAGATTCACGCTCCCCTCATCTCCACCCTACGCTTTTCTCCATGAGGCTGACCTCTATGGGCTATACACTCCTGCTTCCGGGTGGATTTAGCCAACATCCAATAGGGTGTGAATGGGTGGATGAGAGGAAAGGTTATGGGTTTCCTTGGGTCCTGCCCTAAGGGTTGTGTAGGACAGGTGTGACCCTGATGAAGCCACTGCTTCTCTCAAGCCAGTGGGTACCGGTGACTGTCTCATCTTATTCTTTCTATTAGCCCAGGTAATAGCATTAGCCTTTGTGTTGCCTCTACAGGCCATCTATACTTTTGTAGTTAGTGCCACCAATAAGCCCGTCTCGAGTTATCCCAATTTTGGTGCGCCATCTGTTTCTTATCGGTACACTGACTGCCACAGAGTGTTTCCAACAAACTGAAAGATGTTCCTTCTATGGAACCCCTTGTTCCATCCCTTGAACTCAGACAGAAAGGGCCCCACATATCTCTCCAAATAGTAACTCTGCAAATCCACAAGGGAGATCTTAATAGAGACCTAAACATCTGGACACTGCCACTTTCAAGGCAGAAGCTTTCGGGACCACGATTTTGAGAGGTGGTTTGTGAACAATCACATTCAAAAGTTAAGTGTTTTCCCTAAATATTCTACTGAGCCCGATAATCTGTTGTTTACTTTCCATTCAAAAAATCCTCCAAGTTCCTTAATAATCTACTTATATTTTTAGTCCTCACCACTGCTTAGGGGAGCACACTCCCTATGTGCATTCTGTTACAATGCTGGAAGTTCAGAGTGTGTTGAATGAAGCATTGCAGCCTTGAATTTGTCCCCATTTGACTGTGCTCGAGCTGTCTCTGAAGACAAACTGTACATCTCTAGTGTGATTATATTTTTACTTTAAACAACCAGTAAAAGAGCTGGGGGAGCAGGAGATGGAGAAAGGGGAAAACAGGAGGGAAAGGGAACACAGAAACCTACAACCTCACCACGCAAACCCACCCACTTAGACAGTTTTATGAATAGTTTATAGTCTTCTTGGCGTACAGAGCATATTTTTTTAACATATGGCAATTATATACTCTTTTTTTATACTGCATTTTCCAATGAATGTTATAAGCATTTTTCCATATTTTCATGCAGGTTTCTGGAAACTCCTGTGAGAAGACTCCATGATACACCTTATACACCCCTGGGTGTCTATGCCCCAGGTTACTTAACTACCCTGTCATTTGATATATAGGTTGTTCGTATTTGATTTGTTTATGATCTTTGACTATTATAAACAATATTACAATGAATGTCTTTGGAAGTAAGGCTTTCCCTTGTTGCCTTTGTTTTTATTTTCCTCACTTAGGTTTCATTCTCAGAATTGAGAATGAAATTCTCAATTTCTAGGGGCCGAATCATTTAAACAATCACCCTGACATGTGTAAGAGTTTCTGCATAACCACCTCTTGGCCAGCGAGGTGTTGTCATCGATGCAAACTTGGTCAGGCTGCAGTCCCACCCCCTCTGGTATTGTCTGTGGTCTTGGCTGATGCTGTATCAGTTACACAAATGGTTACTGACCCAGGGGCTTCGATATTTGGCTGGAGGGTGTTTTCCCCAGACCAGCATTTGTTCCAGACTGTAAGCCAGATGGGCTGATGCTTGTAAAATAGTCAAGGAAGATCTCTCACTCTATATATTTCATGTAAATATCTTTTTATTTTATGTATACAAATATAGCATATATATGTCTTAACAAACAGTTTAGTTGCTTTCAATATGACTTTTACAATATCGTTACTACACTATCACTGTAATGCAATCTTGGTCATAAGTCTTTGCTTCAGGTATTGCTATTTCCTTAAAAGAGATTTATTGTGGCAGAATTAGTCACCAAAAGACTCTACTCATTGCTCAGGACCTTGATACATAATGCTCAATTGCTTTCTGGAATGTGTTAACCATTTGAACTTGAGATTGTATGATCATGTCCTAATGTAGTAATAGATCCTTATCAGTGGTCAACATTCCATACACACCCATTGTATATAGATATGCAAATGTTTAATAATTGGATAGGTGAAGCAGTCATTCATTTTTGTTGCAGCTAACTTAAAATATTCCTAGAGTGTCTGAGCAATTATCCTTATTTTTGTGTAGTGATTATTTTACCTTTTGAGAGTATACATTTTCCCCTTCAGCTCCTAGAACTATGGACATTTCTTAAATTTGACCACAATGCCCCTCAGGCTCCCACTTTTCAAAATGGAGAGAACGAATAGCATGGGAGCCACAGAAGAGGGGTGCCCAGCTTGCAGCTGGCCCGTGCTTCTCAAGCACGTCCTGATAATTCTGCAGTCCCACCCCCTCTGGCACTGTCTGTGGTCTTGGCTGATGCTGAATCCGTAATCAAATGTTTAGTGACCCAGAGGTTCAAGTTGGAAGGACAGCCACGGTGCCAGATGTGCAGATGGATCTCATCCTTGCAAACTATTCCAGCCAAATCTAACATAAATCAATAAGGGTCCCCCAAAGTGCCTATGGGAAGTGGGCCTGTATATTTTGAAAGGCATATCCATCCAGAGACCACGAGAGATGCAGAAAGGAGGAGACTTTCCTTTCAAAAATTTCTGTTGAAAGCCACTTATTTCCCTTCCCTCACTTAATTTCTTTTTCTCTAACATCTAGGGCTGTTGAGAAAAGACAGTCTATGTGAAGTGATTCACACTGCTTAGCATTTGTGGTGTGCTTCGGGAAGGGTAACACATATATTAGCTCAAGCATTGCCACTGAATAGCTGTGTGATGTAAGTAAGTAACTCAACCTCTCTGAGCTTTGGTTGATTTATGTATTAAATTAAGGTGCTTGATGAGATGAGATTGGAGAGCTCTGTGACTGAATGGAGACCAAATACACAAAGCACGACTCCAGGAACGTGGTACAGACTAGAGGGGGAAGGAGCTATTGGCCCCACATCATTTGTCCATCTGGGCCATATGGCGAGGAAGAGATGATGCTTGAGAGAGTGGGGACACACGGAACCCCGTGTCTGGGTTCTCAACCCAGCTCTACCACCCACGAGAACCAGCCCCAGAGACATGGCACTGGGACAAAACACATTCTATTTCTTTGCCAGGCTGTGTGCTCTGTGCCCAGATTTAAAAAAATCAGGAGTGTGTGCAGGCCACAGCTGGGCTGAAGAGATAGGGCCAAGTACCGGGCTTAAAAGACAGAGGAAAACAACAGCCATGGCCCTTCCTCGGGACTCTGCACACGCTGGCCTGTCACCTCCAGGCTCCCCCTTCTCGTAGCTCAGACCTCAGCTCAGTTCACTCCACCCGGACCCACACAATCGCTGTCGCGGAGAAACCGTCTGAGGCCCCCTCCCCCGCCCTGACCGCATCATCCCGGATCCTGCCCTCAGAGCAGCTGTCACTCGAAGGCCCATGCGTGCGCCTGCTCATTTCATTTCCCGTCCCCGCAACGAGAATTCAAGCCCCAAGACATCAGGAGTTTCTCTCCCTCGTTCATCACTGTGTATAGAGAGCTTCCACAAGTCATGGTAGCCGTATAAGCAGTTGTCAAACCAGTGACTCAGCGAATGGACCCCGGGAGGAAGTCCCAGGGAGACAGGCCAGGGCGAAAGCATTCTGCATAGGGAGGAACCCGTGAGCGACAGGGACAGAGGCTGACAGAAAGGGGGAGGGGATTCGTGGTTCTGCGGGAAGGCTCTGGCACCCACATTGGTTGGCCTTACCAGTGCGTGGAGGTAATACAAAGCAGGCCGCTTTTAGTTGCTTTCGTTACTGTGGATAAACACTGTACAGGTAATGCGCCTCCCTGCCACCCCCAGCACCCGTGTCCAGGGCAGACGGCTCCCTCCGCCCTGCTCTTGGCCACCAGATTCAGAAGCAAGTCCTCTTCTCCATGTGGAGAGAAAAAGTTACATGAGGGCAGAAGAACTCCAGTATCTATGGACTATCTATTAGCGATTCAAATAGTCTTTCAGCCAACACTTGCTGAGCGCCTGCCGCGAGCCCAGTGCCCTGTGAGGCGCAGGCTTCCCGTCTGGCTTAGGACTCGGGCCCAGGAGTGACCATGACATTGAACGGGAAGGCCTGCCCCCCAGAAGATGTTTATAGAGAGTGCTTTAGGGATTCATGGAGGTGCTTAGCTCTTCTACCTGTGAGGACCGGGGGGAGTTAAATCCGAAAGGTGGTACAACTGGGCTCTGAAAGCCATGTAGGCGACTACTAGCCAAGGAAGGAAGTGCTTTCGGCAAGTCAGAGACGTGTAAAAAGTTATGGCCTGTTGGAGAATTCGGGCTGGTGTGTCTGGCACTTTGGTGGCTTGGAATGTGGCCAAGGACAGAGAACAGTAGAGAAAGAGGACAGAAAGAAGAACCAAATTTGCATTCCATCAGTGGGCGGCCATCAAGGCAGGTGAGTGGGGAATGCCTCTCCTGTGACAATGACAGCCAACGCACAAGCCCTGAGCTCCATGCAAATGCCAGCCGGCCACAGCAGCCGGGCTCCCAGTGCATGCCATCCGCCTGCTTTCTGCGTTCATGATCCCATCTCTTTATTAAACGCCATTTATTGTAACCTCAAAAACCCATTCATGTTTATTAATGGCTGTCTGTGGCACATCGCAAGTGTGACATTTAAAATCTTGAGGTTGTTTGAATTATAAGATTGCCAAAGAGACAAAAAACAAAAAAAGTCCCCCGCATTTGAAACCCTTTCAAGCCTACCAGCCCCCATGGCTTGGGAACAAGAGCTCAAATGCTTTCAAAAACTCCAAGCGTTTTTCATCGGAAGAGGGGGCAAACATGAAGTAGTTCAAATATTAGTTGTTATTTTGTACACGATGAACATGTCAAGGTTTTCAGCAGGCAAGGCCCATTGTCGCTAGTGTAGTGATGGTAAAGCACAGAACAAGGTATGATTATGCATATGTTACAAAGAGGCATGTGCAGGCCCAGGGATGAGAAGGGCAAAATGGGAGACAGAACCAGCATTGTGTCCCGTGAAGAGCACTGGCTATAGCGTGAGACAGGCCTGGACTCACACCCCAGCCCGGCTTTCCTCTCCTCTAAGTAATCATCGTCAAGGTTCAAAAAGACAGAATACATCAAAGACATTAACTCTGTATCCAAGCAAGGTTGCATTACATTTAATGCAAAAGGATAGTGCCATCAAACCCTCCTCGCTTGATTGTAGGGTTTCAGGTCCTCTCTGCCTCTCAGTTCCAATTTTTTCTGCAGTCCCCAAAGGGCATACATCATCTACTCACAATTGTCAACTCATTGTTACTGCCCTGTGGGTTGTTGCTCTGGTTACGTTTAGGTTGGGTCATACAACCTAAGGTTTCTACAATAGCAACACCACAGAATTACAAAGGCTTGTACCCCCAAATTTGTTTCTAGCTCACACAAAATCCACTGAGCGACAAGGTGACTTCAGCACAGTTGTCCCCATGTCACTTTCTCCTGCTGTCTGTATGGCTGGGTGTGAACTCTGGCCCTCCCCCCATTGGGAGCAACTTTTCCACTGGACCCCAAAGAAACTTTGCTTCGCCCAGAATTCCACAAAATCTCTCATGAAATCAGCTCCCTCAGTAACACTCTTCCGTATCGTCTTTCCTTCTTTTCCGTAGCCAGTTTGCAGAAAACAAACTCAACCATTATCTCCACATCTACAACGATGAGGTAGAGGTTGCAGGACATTCTCAATCGATTTTGTCTCACCAGTTCCTTGCCAGACCTCAACTCCAGACTAAGATGACACTGACTTAGCCACTTCCTCCTCACAAACGACCTGCCAGTGTGACATGCAAAATGGAAAATGGGTCTGCATTGCCACGCCGTTGCTGGACTCCTTTACCTAAACCATCCAGAGGGAGGGGGTGATTTTTGGAGAAATGAGATGTGTACACAGATGGCTCTCAGGACAGAGGAAAGATGGTGCAAAGGTGTCCTCGAAGCTTCTCATCTGAGAACACGACAAAATGGTTGCAGCTCATAAGAGATTATTTTCCTGGCCTCTACCCAGAACAATTTCAAATATTTAAGGTATTAATTTCAGTTAGAACAGGCTGTTACTGCAAATCTTGGCACATTAAAAAGATAAGAGAAAAAATAAAGAAAGGAAGGAAAAGGAAAAAAGAAAGAAAAAAGAAGGAAGGTGGGGAGGCAGAGGAGAAAAGATGAGAGGAGAAGAGAGAAAACTGTCCCCTTCTCATTATCTAGGAGAAGTTACCATATTTTAGAACTTGACAGGAACGTCAGATCACCTAGGTCTACGGCCTTCCTCAGAGAAGGGACTCTGGGCCTCAGAGAGGTGAGGATGTTTGTCTAAAATAGCACAGCTAGCGAACAGAGGAACTAAAACTTTGCGCAGCATTTTCACAGCCCTGTGTTGTTTAGATAAACAGCAGCTTAGCTGAGAGGAAGATCTTGCGGGGCGATTATCTCTCCCAACATTGAACCAGGGAATCCGGTCGCCACCCATTTGTATAACATTACTTCATTTCTGTGACGAGAGAGAACTGTGCTTGTTTGAGCTCCTGACCGCCTGCCAGAGAAGTGGGGCTCTGGAAAGGATTAGGGGGGCTGCAGTGAAGGGGAGGGAGGCTTCCAGTGGGAGGAGGCCATGTGTCTCCACTGAGGAATGCATAGGGATCCTTCACAAGGAACTATTGCAAAACCCCTCTAGTGCAAGTGCTGACTGCTGGCCAGCGATAAAATACTGATGTGAACAAAAGTTCATTAAATGCCCGACTTTGTTACTCTCTTCTTCTCCATCCCCCATCTTCTCTTTCTTTTATAAACCCTCGTGTGACTTACTGTGTTCAGGTATCTTAACCCTTGGTGTTTAGAAATCCCAGGCTCTATTTTACATGGAGTGTGTGGCGGCACCCACAGTGCAGACAGACTTTGTACATAACTGAGGTCCTTACTAATCCTTCATTGTTTCTTCTCATCACTAATCAGTAAGTGTGTGCTGTTCCCTAGACGCAGCATGGAGCTGGTGGTCAAATTCAGAGTCTGTCCCTCTCCGGCTGTGTGTCCTTGAGGAAGTTATTTGCATCTCACTTTCCACTGCTGACCATGGGGACAAAGCACAGACCACAGGAAATCATGAGGCTGAAATTTGAGATGCAGTCCACCACCCAATTCTCTGTCCCTCAGAGACCTTTGGAGTTTGCTATCTTTTTCTTCCTGGTGTCAATTTCTGTGTGCCATAAAGAAAGGTGATTTATTCATTCATTCACAAAGTATGGACAGCGTGGGCCAGGCACTGTTTTAGGCTCTGAGGATTGTGGAACGAGTTGAAGACACATTGCTACCCTCATGGAGATGGGATTTTAGTGGGTAAGACCGGTAAGTCCACACCAGCAGAAAAGTTTCATGATGGATGGAAGTTTGTCTTCTTGTTTACTATCCCATTTTCAGTCCTGTGAACAGTGGCTGGCACACAGTAGGTGCTCAGTTAATATCCACAGAATGGTTGAACAAGTTACATTTGACACAAGAAAATTAGAATAAGGGAGAAAATTGTTTTTAATATATTTAATCTATAAATATATCTATATCTGTCTATAGCTATAATCAGTAAGGATCAGTTCTACGAAGAAAAACAGAGTAAAGGAAATAGAAAGTTATAGGAAGTTACAGGGTGGAGGAAACCCCTGCTAGGGAGTGAATATTTGAGTAAAGCTGTACATTAAAGTGAGGGAGCAATCGTGGTGAACAGTTATTAACCACGTAATCAAGCACACACAGCTCTTCGAGTTTTCCATGTGTTACATTACTCAGCTCTCACATAGCCCCCGGACGAGGTGTCGTTATCACTGCCATTTTAATGGCGATGATAGGAGGCACTGGGAGTTATGACACTTGTGTCTGGTCACACAGATAGAAAGAAGCTAGGTTGAGATTTGAGCCAAGCAGCCTGACCCTGGTCTGTGTATTCAACCACGATGGGGGACACTGCCTCGGTCCGATCAAGTGGGAATACATTCTCTACATTCTCAAGCCTTGGACCCCTCAGATCCAAACTACAGAACAAAAGCTCAACCATTCTGTGTGTGCCCAGTAACCCGAGACCCAGCTTCACCCCCGTGAATCAGAACCTGCTGGACAAGGAGCCTGGTTATGCTTCTCAAAAGGCTCCTCGGGTGATGACTTGTAGATATAGCCATCGTTGAGAAAACTGATTGAGGATGGGGTAGATCTGAGAAAACCTTATGTACTCAAGACTCTGCTGAAGAATGGGGGGTTGTGGCCAGTGTTGGGATGGAGGCAAGACTCCGGTCACATGTCCCCTGTCTCGTGATGCCTTGCCCAATCCAGGTGATTGCCCAGCCATCTTTTCCCTCCTCTCTCTGTTCACCGCTCTATCAGGGCTTATAGATGGAGCTGCGGTCTGCAGTTACACCTCTGTCCCCTCCACTGGGCCGTGGGCGCCACCAGCATGGGGACTGTGTCTGAGACACTTGTGTCCATTTTGCATACATCAGAGGCCTCAATGTATAATATGGATTGAAAGGATGTCCAGAAATGCATACACTAGGGTTTTGGGGTGCAGATCGAAAGGCACAAACTATGAAAAGGGAAGACAGGACAGGATGCTCTGGGGAAGAAAAAACTGAGTGAAGACAACCTGACTTTGCTGATCCCATCTCTCAAAGTGCTGAGAGTCAAAAAGGAGCCTTGTGCTAGAAGAACTCAGAGTCTTAAAACCATGAACTCTCTCCTCACCACCTCCACTTGCAAACCAGTTGCGCTCCTTTCCAGAGGTCCCCAGCTGTGGCTGTGGGGCTTCCTTCAAGGGAGCCCATTAACCCCCCTTTTGTCTTGTGTCCTAAACCTTAAGATCTTCAAATACCAGGAGTCTGTATCTTGGGGCACAACAGACTCTGCCTAGAGCCCTGGGAAAAGCTGAATAATGGCCCCCAATGACATCGATGTGATGTCCACACCATCATTCCCCGGGAACCTGGGACTATGTCACCTTACATGGCCAAGGGACTTTGCTGATGTGATTAAGGTAATGACTTTAAGATGGAGAAATTACCTGGGGTATGTGGGTGGGCCCAGTGTAATCACAAGGCCCACAGTGTACAAAGGAAGGCAGGGTCAGCCTGAGGAAACGGTGAGACCCTTAGTGCGACCGCTCACTACGGACAGAACAGCCTCCGAAAGCTGGGAAAGCCAGCTTTCCTCCCTCGGCCCTCCAGAAGGAACAGAGCCTTGCCAACACTTTGATCTTAGCTCCCCGAGACTGACTTGGGACTTCTGAGTTCCAGACCCGTCACGTCACAAATTTGCCTTGTCTTAAGCCTAAATTAAGTTTATGGTAATTTGTTGCAGTGGTGATGAGAAACAAATACAAGTGCCTCGATGGACCTTTTGGGTTGACAGAGCCCACTTGTAAGGGGAAAACCCATTTCTCTGCCAGGCAGACGCTCTGGGTCCTTATTGTTATAAAAAGAAACTAAAGATGGACGGTGTGTGGTGGCACCAGTGTTGTTCACTTCTTCCTGGCAGGCGGAGGCCCCTTAGCTCAAAAGCCCAATGACCCCAAACTCAGATGTTCACACATCCAGTTATTTTCAACGGACCCCAAACAAGCAGATTTTCAGCCATGTGGAGGCCCTGCTTTGTGCATCCCCATAAACCTCACCTGCAACAGTTACTTACAAGTCCCCTGTGTCCTCTGACCTGAGACTCCAGGCCATGCTGCCAAATGACATCCCCCTCCCTGTAAGCCCCTTCTGGGTGCCCTCTCCCCCAGGAATTCCCTCCCCCTCCCCCCTCCTGGACAGCGGGTCCCCTGGCTCTAAGCCTCTGGAAGGTCTCTTGCTATGCGATTCTGTCTGTCATGTTAGCCTGCCCAAGCCCCACCCAATAAAGTCTGCTGTTTGTTTTTGCCTCTCTTGGGCGTATCTTTTTCTTTGATCAGCCTTGTTAAAAAAATAAAGTTCAACCAAGCGAATTTGGCTATCTAGTTGGCTTTATTAAGCAGTTTGTGAATCAGGCAGCGTCTGATCTAGGAGGTAGAAGGAAGCTCTGAGGGGCTGTACACAGTGGAAGGTTTTTATAGGGAGAAGGATGTGGCAGGGGAGTTATTAGCAAAAAGAGAAGGGAGGGTTATTATCCGTAGATGGACATCTTCTTTTTAGGGGTAAAGGAATGGCATGAGTTTTATCATGCAGATTGCTTCTTCTTCCTTTGGGGGATGGAGAGGGCCCACGTGACAGATTACATTACTGGTGCTGGACCAGAAAATTCCAGACTGGTTGATTCGGATTATGTTTCTGGGAGAGGTTGAAACTGCAATTCAATCAGGTATCAAATCTAGGTTTGGTATCATGGGCTTTAGCCCAAATGATGCCATTTGGGGCCTGTGGTTGTCTCTTATCCAGCCCTAAATTCCTCAAACTCCCTGTATGTACAAGCTTCTCTTAGGAGAAATTTCTTCGTGCTCAGGACTTCTTTTAAACCACTAAACTCATGTGGGAATCAGAGTAAAGTCTAAGGTGTCAAATTCTCTCTGAAAGAATACAAGTATACATATTTGTACCATTAACTCTATGCATGACATTTAATATACAGCAGGCTTATTTCCTGCTACATTCCTTTTTCCCACTTGTTATCTAGCAGGAAGTTGGCATATGAGAATAAATATACCTACTCAATCAGGAAGCCGATATGCTTGATGGATATAAACAAAACAAAATCTATTTTAAGGTACCCCTCCATCAGTTTATTCTTTGGGTTACTTTTAATAAAGACTAAATATTTCCTCTGCTTTTGCTTACTAGGGAGCTTATCTTTTTAGCATTTATTTCAAACAGCTTGGTCAGCTGATGGGGAATGTTTATTAAACAGAGCGGACAGGGCCATGGGTTCATTTTCACCCTGAAAAGAAATGACTGACACTGCATTTGCTCTGAGTGCTGCTGAGCATACCGCAGGTAGATCAGGAACAACAGGATATTTACAGAGGCAACCGTGTACTTCTCAGGAGGGAAGAAAATGAAGACTGTGGATAGTGGCTCAGATTACAACTCCAAACAATTTATTTGGCTTGATGCACAGTGAGGCGCATGAAAAGCGGGTATAATTAGGTCTGCAGCCCATTGCATATCATGTTTAGCTTCCATCTATAAACCGATAAATAATGCAGCAATTGCATCCTGGAATTGTCATGCAATGGTGACACAGAGTTAGCACTGTGGTGCAAGTCCTTGTGCAAATGAATCTGGAAGATGGTTGGCTTGCTTGCAATGAAATGCAGTTAACATAGAGCTTAAGATGGGGTGTTGTCCTTTTTTTGATATGTCCATTATATGCATATAATATGTATATGTATTTTCTTGTGGTAAAAAGATAGATCACATAAAATTTGACATTTTAAACATTTTTAAGTGTAGAATTTAGGACTATTAATTACACTCAAAATGCGGTGCATCTGTCACCACTATTTCCAAAGCTTTGTCATTACCCAAGCGGAAACTTCGTGCTTATTAAGAGTAAGCCTTCATCATCCTCTCCCTCTCCAGCCCCTGACAACCTCGGCTTTACCTTTTGTCTCTATGAACTTGCCCATTCTAGCTAGATATTCCCTATAATTGGAATCATACAATATTCGTCTTTTTGTGTTGGGTTTATTTCAGTTAACATCATGTTTTCAAGATTCATCCGTGTTGTAGCACAGGGCCGACTGCCACTCCTTTTCATGGCTGAATACTATTTCATTGTATGGATAGACTGCCTTTGTTTTTACTCTCATCTGTTGATGGGCACTTGAGTTGCTTCTACTTTTTGGTAATTGCGAATAAGAATAAGATTGAATTTTAATAAATAGATGGGCATGGCTAAAATATCTCTTAAACTTTAAAATTCTTTTAAGCTTCTTTTTCTAAATTGCCATAATCTACTCCCTCCCACCCCCCCGCTGGGGTGGGGGGGGGAACATTAAATAGGACATTGTACATTGGGAGAGGGGGAGAAACTGAATTTTAAAGGAGTCAGTTTGGTAAAAATGAGAGAAATGACAACTGATTTTACGTCCTTGAAAAACAGTTTGCAGTCTTCTTTACCAAAACAGGTCTGTTTCCAAATGATTTAGTGGAATTTTTTTTTTCTTTTGAAGTTACCTTTAACCTGCAACTGTCCTGTATGGAGAAGAAAGAAACAAAGAGACCACTCAACCTTTCCTTCTTCATTATTTGATTATTTCAGGAAAACATGAAGACCTTTATTTATCCAGATAATGTCTCAAAAATTGTGTGTGTTTGCCAGTGGCTTGGATTTATATGAATGTTTATCTTTAGAGGCACAGAAAAATCTCACCGACTTGGAATGTGTTGGCCTTGACTTTCACGATGGGCAGTCACATCTGAAGGACTATTCTATTAGCAATCCTGAGTTCTTTATTCACAGGCCCTATGCATGTGCCCACAAAGAGTGTGTGAAAAGAACAACAAATGCATGTGGATGTGTGCCTATGTGGCGGCTGTGTTCACAAGCTTTACGATGCACAAGAATTCCTTAAATAAAGTCTTATCCCCATTTAACATACAGGCCAAATAACCCTCTGAAATCGTTAATCAAATTCATTCAGTGTTACCCACATTTTAAGTGAAAATGTCAAGATTTGAAACCCAGCTTTCTTACTGGGAGGCAGATAAACAGATAAATAGAAAAAAAATGTAAATCCCAGCTGAATCGGATACTTGGAAGTGCAAATTAGAACTAGGTACAATCTTTAATTGTGTGGAAAATGTAAATTGCTACTAAAGATAGAACTACCAAATTACAGAAAGTGGAAAGGAAACCTGGCATGCATTCTCTTTTCAAGGCTGTATACAGCTTTTAATACGCACTGTTAAATGTCTCAAACATTCTTTCATGTTTGACAAATTATCTAAAAGGTTTCGTAGGTCTGCCGGGGTGTGTGTCTACGTAAGACTACATTTTCCCAGCTGACCCGAGTCCACAGTTTGTTCTAAGTGGATCTTTTTCTCATACGGTTTGGATGGGCTGTAACAAAATACAGCCAAAGTATAATAACGATGTACATGTCTTCATTCTACTTATGGGACAAAAGATTTATGCAAAATCATTGAATCACCTTCACATGTGATCAAATGATTGGACTGAATATAATCAAATGCTTTAGGTCAAAATAGTTGAAATTACATAGCAGGCCCAAGAACTAATAATAATGATAGCTTACATTAGAATAATGGACTCGTGAAAGCTTACACCTATATTAATCTCCCTTTTAAGTATGACCAAATATCCATTAGGTAGGTGTTCTTTCCATTTTATTGTCAAAGAACAACCAAGTATGGTAGCTCATCTCCAAAGGGGACCCCAGAGAGCCACGCCTCCTATTATTTAGCTCTCACGTACCTTCTTTTCCACATTGAATCTGGGCTGGCCCTTTTGGAACAATAGGATATGTTCAGAAGTTTCTTTATGTAACACTTGCAAAGTCTGCTTTGGTCTTTTGAAACACTCACTCTGGGGAAAGCCAGATACCATATTCAAAATCTCACCCATGAACCCCAGATCTGCCATGCTATGAGGAAGTCCAAGTTGGGCACATGCAGAAGGAAAGAGAGAATGATGCCTAGGTAGCCCTCAGGTATTTCAGTCATCCTAACTGACGCATCAAACATCCAACCCAGTCCAACCTTCTGACAACTGAAGTCCTAACCACTATCCGGCTACAATCAGGTGAAAACCCAAGCAAGGCTGCCTAGCTGTTCCCAGCCCCCCACTCCCCCGCCACACACACACAGAACTATGAAAGATCATGGATTGTTGCATTAAACCACTAAGTTTTGGGGTAGTTTGTTACACAGCCATGTGTAATTGGAACACCAGGTCTATCTAGCTTTTATTGTTTTACCCACTGCACTAAAAAACACTAGTAAATGAGGAATATAACTTCAATCAACAACTATCAACGGGGTATCTGCTGCACACAAAGGGCTGTGTGAGTCACTGGGTTTTATCTGGGGAGAAAACTATCCAGTGGGGAGTTACACAAGTGATTAGATTACAAATCTGCATCATGGAAAGTATTAGGAAGTAAATTCTGAGCTCTGACCTCGAGTCTGCTGTTGACTAACTATGTAAGCATGACCAGGAACGTCACTCCTCCAGCCCTCACATCTTTCTTCCATAAAATAAGAAGACTGGCTTAAATAATTTCTAAGATCCCTTCAACTCTGTTAACATGTAGATATCAACTGAATTTGTTCCTCGGGTTGTTGGATGAGTTACAAAAGATTTACTTTCTTTTTAATACACACGCGCGCGCGCACACACACACGCGCGCGCGCACACACACATTCATGTGTTAGAAAAACCTTGAGCTATACAAACCAAAATGTTGACAGGGATTACCTCTGAATGATCTTACTTGTAGGATCTGGTTATCCTATGATGAACATGTATTCCTTGGGTAGCAAAAAGCCATGGATTTTGTTTGTTTTCAAGAGAGAGTATACAAAGTGAGTATAAGCTGAGATAAACGGCTAGAAAGTAGACTTGTCTTCATATTAGTTATCTATGTGTAACAAATTGCTGCAAACTTAGCAGCTTAAACCAACATCCATTATCTCAGTCTGCATGGGACAGGAGTCCAAGCGGGCCCTAGCTTCGCTTTAGCTCACTGGGCAGCAATCGAGGTTTCCACCAGGCTGCTTTCTCATCTGGAGCTTTGGGCCGTCTTCCAAGCTCACAGGGTGTTGGAAAAATTGAGTTCTTTGCAACAGTAAGACTGCGAGCTTTGTTTTCTTGGTGGATGTTGGCCGGGGGGCACTCGCGGCACTGCTGGCCACTGCAGTCCCTTGCTCCTTGCCCCTCCCAGGCATCTCACAACATTGCAGATGACTTCTTCAAAGTCAGGAGGACACTCTCTCTCCAGGCTGCTCAGTTACAGTCTTACATAATGTGGCATGCAGTTGGCCCTTGAACAACATGGGTTTGAACTGTGCGGTCCACTTATATGTTGATTTTTATTTCAAATAATGCTATTTCTGTGTTTTCTCTTCCTTATGATTTTCTTAATAACATGTTTCTTTCTCTAGGTTACTTTATTGTAAGAATACAGTATATAATACACATGACATACAAAATAGGTGTTAATCAACTGTTCATGTTATTGGGAAAGCGTCAACAGTAGGCTACTAATGGTTAAGTTTTTTGGGAGTCAAAAGTTATATGTAGACTTTCTACTGTGCGGGGGGTCAGTGCTCATAACCCTGCCTTATTCAAGCATCAACTGTAGTCTCATGCCATCATCTCTGCCATATACGTGTAAAGTAACCTAGTCAAGAGAGTAAGCATCCATCTTATTTACAAGCCCTGCCCACATTTAAAGGGAGACGATTACATAGGGTGCACACACCAGGGCTGGGAACCTTGAGGGGTCATTTGTGAATTCTGCCTGCTATAGTCTTTTGGCAGATATGTGTCTTGAGTTCCTGATTTCTGTTTTTGCCTTCTTTGTGCTCTAGCTCTTTCCATGGGCAGATGTGTTGGAGAAGTAGTTCTCTTTTGCATCGAAAGGCAGTGTAGCCTGGAAGTGAAGCATGTGAGCCATGCAGACACACTGCCCAGGGAATGAATCTGGCTTTCCCATTTATTAGACATGAGACTTTGGGAAAATTAATCTCTCTGTGCCTTGGATTCCACATCCACAAAGCCAGGTGAATAGTAGGACTTGTTTTATAGGTTGCTATGAAGGTTACATGAGATAATACACATCTAGCTTTCACTCACTATTACCCCCTAGAGGGTGGCACTGGTCCATATTAGAAGACTGTTTATACACTTATGAGCTCCTTTTTGTACATTGTCCACTAGCCATGTGATACTCATAGAATCCCTGTGAAGAAGGCATTATTGATCCTGTTTTCCAGAAGGGTACTAGAAGTTCTGAGAGGTGAGAAAATTTCCCAAGGTCATATAGCTGTGACCAAGGCTGAGCCAAACCTCTAAGTTTGTGTCTTCAAACCCGAGGCCAGTGTTCTGTCTACTGTCCCAGTGTGAGAAGGTGGTATGACACTTGTTCCTCATGACACCCTGTGATAGAGCTCAGATGCATGGGAGGGAGCTAGAAGAATGCAGGTTTAGATGCAGGAAGTATGAATTTTAATAGCTCAGAGATGTAATGGATTGTCTTGGAGAATATAGATTCTCCATTAGTGCAATATTTAGGAAGCGGTTGTATAGTATGGAGAGTGGAAACGGCTTGGGCATTACAACGACTCATTTAATTACTAAATATTTGTAACTCCTATGTCAAGCATCATTGTATTTTCTGGGGATATGATGGTAAGCAGAAACATGGAGCTTAGACTATTTCCCTAGGGATTCATAAGGATTAAATAAGACAGTACAATGTAACGTACTAGCAGTGGCTGGTCCAGAGATGGTATTCCCAGGAAGTCAGACCGGTCACAGGGCTGGGATATAGCAAAAAAGCTTTTCATATCAGACTGACAACTGGACTAAAGTTATGACTCAATCCACACACAAGTACTTTTCATCTGCCATATGCCAGGCACTGCTAGGTGCCAGGTGCTGCAATCAAGAGGAAGAAACCCTCATCTACTGGCTCTAAATAAAATACTTATCCAACAACACAGATACAATGCCCTATAACATAAGTAGGATGGAGCGATGCCTTTCTATCTGTGGGAACCAGAAAGACTTCTTGAAGGTGGAGCTGAAGTCTGATACTGATGCATTAATACTACATTGACAGTCTAATAAGCCAAATAAAAAACTACTCCTTGGTGAGAATTGTATCTACTATTGTATTTAGCACGTTTATGGGTTAACCAATAAAATAGACTCATTTCCTACTGTCTCTTGTTTAATTGGAAGAATTATAATAAACTTGTGGGTTGGTCACATTATCCATATGAAATTCAGAGAGAATAAGATACCGGTATTTAAGCAAGTTGACGCTGTTAGATGAGATGCACTAGAAGCAAAGCCTGAGATGCAGGTCCCTATATTCTTGGGCGAGTCATTTGCTGAGAATGAGTCACAGAAGAAATGAGGAAGGCAATGGGGACACAGGACAAAGGAGGGGAAGAAACTAGGCAAAAGTGTGGTGTCAGGAGGGCTCTGGCCTCAGCCTGACCCACAAGCAGCTCTGGAGCCTGGGTTGCACCATAGAGGTTGTCTGCCCAGAGGCCAGGAAGCTGGGCTGCTACCCTACAACCTCAACCAGCCCCCCATCTCACATCAGTCAGTCATTAGTCACAGGCAACCCCAAGGAAAGGGGAGCGCATGGCAGGCCTAGCTTCCCAGGCACCTCTAGGTAAGGCAGCTAAGGGACATTCTCCAGAAAAACAGCAGAAGGCGGGCCAGTCGCCACCATCTCTTCTGGTGGTGGTGGTGGGGGCACGTCCCTGGTGAATGGGATCTGGATGGGACACTAGCAGCCATGGCCACAGTCCTGCAGATGGGAAAACGAAGGCAACGGGTGCCTGCTGTCTGCTTCACAACCAGTCTGGTTTGTCTCCTCAAGTCTTAAACATTCTTAACCACTAAGCCACATACCCAATGAGCTTGTAGTTTGGACCTATTTTATCTCATCAATGCCCCCCCCCAAAAACAGAGTTAAGTAAACATCAGCCCATTTAGATTGAGAAGGAAATGGAGGTGCTGAGAATGTAAGCCTAAGGCCGCATGGCCGATCATCAACCCATGGAGTCGGGATTCACACCCAGGTCTCCTAGCTCTAATTGCTTTTTCTCTCAGGTTACCTAACTGGGAAACTGGGGAAAAATGGAGTCAAGATCTTGGCATCAGGGGGAGCTGAAGAACCAAGGCCATGTCCTAAATACTTCAGTCAAGCCAGCCAATCAGAGTGTCTGTAGCTTGGTCCTCACTCCTTGTCGGCCATTTGGAGAGCACCATTATGTTGCTCTGGTCTTTAGCTCAAGCTCGGATTTCCTCCATGAACTTTGGTCAGGAAGGAGCACGCGTTGCCATGCGCCTGTTGTATCGCGTCTCAGCCAGTCTTTTGCTTAACCATCTGGTATAACTCCGGGCATCCTGGATGCCATCCTTTCCCTGACAGGCTCTGCCTAATAGATGCTTATGCAACATTTCTTTCTCTCCTTCCCCGCGGCTGCGTGGACGCTAGGGACAAAATCCCTGTTGTAACAATCAATGGTTCTGCCATCAGGCACGAACCTTGAATTTCTGAGTTAGAGTTTCTGCCTCTGTAAAATTAGTACTATGCCCTTTCCTATTTAGAATTATCATGTGGATTAGAAGCAACATATTTAAAATACCACACACATAACTGGTGTGCAACAAACGATAGTTACTTTTATGTGACAGACACACCTGCACAGTAGACAGAGATGCTCAGGTGCCTGCGAAGTAAGCTTCCGGCAGTCAGAAAATAGATGCAAGGCCACAAGTCTCTGGCACATAGTGAGTTCTCAGTGTGTTTAACCCATTCGCGTGCCCCATAGACAAGTCTTTTGGCAGCTTGTCCCTATGTCCTTCCTCTACCCCATCACCACTGTCTCAATTCCTCAAGCCATCTTTGCCCCGAATGCCCTGCTGTAGTTACCTCCATGGCCCTTCGTGTTCCAGCTCCATAGCACATCCTCCGAGAAGCCTTCCTGTGGAAAGAGGCGGGTCCCTGAGGTCCGCAAGTTAAGTGAGCTGGGTCCTAGTTCTGCCACGTGACCTTTGGGAAGATGCTTCATCTCTTACTACTCCCGACTAATGGCATTTTGAGGGACGTCTCTGTCATCTCACACCTGTTTACAATCCTCAGGGCCAACATTCCCCATCTCCAGGACAACCAGCCCTCCAGCGTGAGTTGCAGTCCTCTCTTTCTTCTAAAGCAATGAGGGCAGGTCCATTTGTCAATTGTTATACCTCAGTGTCCCCGTCTCTATAATGGGGCTAGTTGATTCCTCCCAGGGATGTTCCTGAATTAAATGAGAACACACTGCACTGGCCAGTTCACACACAGTTAAAAAATGGCGTTTCCCCTGCCTTCCTAGCCCCTCTGTCTTTTTTTATTTAAACCCAGAGCTGTGAATAACTACTGGTTCTTGTTGCATTTTCTTTTATACTCCTCAGAGCTTAATAACATGCTAAGCACAGAGTAGGGGCTCAAAATAAAACTACAATTTTAGTGACTGTCTGGACCCTTGCTGTGATCTCTGATGCCACCCCTATAAGTAGCAGGCACCCTGGGCACTGGTCTCATCTGCCCTATGTCTCCCTGTAGTCTCTCCCAGGATGGAAAGAGAAGGCACCCTCTGATCAGAGACACATCGTCATTCTTGCTGAACTAGAACATTTTCAGGCTATGAGCTGATAGCCTGTGTTAACAGTTCAGCACTATCTGATTCCTGGAGGAAGGGGCTGCCTTGACTCAGAGTACCAAGTGCAGTCAATATTCTAAACACAGTAGCTGAGGCTCTGCTCAGCTGCTCTCAGCTCCTCTCCAAAGGTTCCCAGGTTGCCCCTGGGCCTGAGCCGTTTGGGGCAGGAACCTCACTCCCTCCAGTTGGCATCTCTTTATTGAGTAGAATTGGTATTAGGTGCATTTGGGGAGGGCCCATGTACCCATCTGGCTCCTGAATCATGGCATTTGGCCCCTCTGAAAGTGGTATAGTTCCAACTGCAGGGCATCCTCTGAATTTGACAGTGTTCAGATGAAATCTACATTGCCTGGGCTAGGTCTGGAGTGATGGGTTCTTAGTCCTTGTACCTTCCAAATGGCAGGCTGGAGTTGAACCATAAATGGATAAATAGACATAGCTACTAGGATCCCAACCCTTTGCCCATGGCAGACCTCCATGAACACATCCTTAGTCAAGACCCTGAATCCCCAAATCGACAATTACTGGATTTATACTCACCGATCATGTTACATTGGACCACCCCCTACCATCAACTGTGCCAGCCCCAGCAGCTAGACCATGTCCCTAGCGCCCGGCCCCTCCTTCCTTCATTCCTACCCACCACCTCTTGCCCCAACAGTCCATGCCTCCAGCGTACAATCCCCCTGAGGCCACAGGCATTCATAGGGATTTTGCAAAGGCCGTCCTCTTGGGAGTCAGAAAACTCACATTGGAGTCTCCACTCAGTCACCAAGAACCTGGGTGGCCTAGGAAACGTGATACGAGCTTTCTGGGCCTTTCGTTTCTTCAGCTCTTAAATGGGGGCAAGAACAGCAAGACCCAGGGAGGCTGCAGCGGGAAGAGCTCTGCAGACTGCAACATCCCGTGTCCAGGGCAAGCCTGCTACAAGGATTTCTGCCATGCCCTCTGGGGAGCTGTATGTTAATGACAACCTGAGTGGGTTCAGAAGAGGAAGACTGTCCGTGCAGGGCCTGGGGTAGGGCGTGGGCCATGCTAAGGTCAGGCTGGGCTGCAGCTGCTGAAACAGAACCAAGGTGACTCACTTCCCTGATAGCACCGCTGAGAAGAATGCAGGCTCATTCTTGCCTCTTTCCTCAGGCTCAGGCACACCCCTTCGGATGGAAGACCTTTGGCACCAGGGAAGAGATCCATCAGGATAAGTAGGCAAGAACTGTTTCTGAGTCTGGGTCTTTCTTTTTGAGTTAGGAAAGAATTTGGGTAGAAAAACAAAACCAAACAGAAAAACAACCCAAAACCTGTGCTTCAGCTATATATGGAGTCTAAGCCCTGGCTTATCACCAGTGTGAAGTTGAGCAAGTTCCTTATCTTCTTCGTGCTTATTTCCTCCTCTTTGAACTTGCCATAATAATTCCTACTTCCTGAGGTTGCTTGGGGAAAAATTTCAATGAGCTCTTTCTTGTATGCTGATGATCAATAATGTCCATTTCACTCCCCTGCCTTAAGTATAAATGATGTCAGAAAACAGCTTTATTTTGCTTGTTCGTATTTTTCACTTTACCATAATGAATATGTTTTGATTTCATCAGAAAAAAAAATCCAATTTATTTAATCCTGTGGAAGGCTGACTGAAGGAAGACAGCACGAGGAACCGGAGGCTCCTCCAACAATCCCGCTGCTCAGGGGCAGAAGTGAAACTGAACCTGGCCTCTCACGTGTAGGCACAGGTGCACACTACTCTGTGCTCTGTGCTTTTCTCCTCACGACTTGAACCCTCGGGAGTTGAAGTTTTCTTCTACCTTCAGGACTCCAAATTCGGAGTTGATCTTTAAACATACACATATCTATGTCTCAAGGCAGATGGAACATATGTATATAAATGCATATAATTTATAGCTTTCAGGAAATGGATAGACACTCACCTAAGCAAAAGGCTACTCCTTTGCTCAGCTGCTCACAGATTCTACAAGATGGGGACACATACATTCTCAATTCCTCTTTTCTATCCTAAGTGGCTTTGCAGAGACCCATTGCCACCTGGGGCAAAGTACACAGTCCCAAGGTCATTCTTAAGGCCAATGCTTTAATCCCCTTTATTGCAGGATTCATCTGCCTTTATTGTAGGTTTTGCCCATTGCAGAGGTCAGAAATATATGCAAGCGCTCTGAGGCAAAGATGCGTGGCAGGCATCTTGCTTTGTCCATTGTGAGTTTACATGGGGTTAAAATCCACACTCAGGTACCTGAAGTCAGGAGTGGGTGCAACTGCCTCCTTCAAGAATAACAGGGGATCTCAGTGAAGATAAATCTTACCATGCAAGTGAAAAATAAATCTGATGACCACAGCAACACATTAAAAATTAAAAAGAACAATGAAGAAAGGAGAGGGGTAAAAACAAACATAATAGCCATGAAAACTTTTTTTTTTCCTTTTTTAAGTAACAAAGGAATATAGATTCTCCAATGAGAGCAACACAAACAGCTATTTTGAGTTGGGGGCAAGTTAAGTATATTCAAAAAGATAGCGTCTCCAGGATTTTTTTGTTTGTTTGTTTTGCAGTGAAACGTTTTAGTTCCTTCATATAGAGACATATTACACAATGTTAACAACCATGAAAACCAATACAAAATGCCCTCAATTTAACAAGTAGAAAAATATAACTAGTATATATGGCAATTGTGACTCTAATACTGTACAGAAGTAATTTATGGATTTTACAAATAAATTATAGCTTAAATGCCCTTTTAAAATTCTCCTTTTTATCCCCCTAGATGTACACCAGAAACTTACAACAGGAAAGGTCCCAAGCCTAGCTTAGTGCCCATCAGTGCCAGTCGAATGTTCTGCCGACAAGCTCAAAGAATTTCTTATTTGGCTCGTGAAAATATTCGTGCAGTTTGTGGAGGAGTTTGGGGTCCACTTGGGGGTGCGCGCGGCCTTTGGACTCGTGTAAGCAGCGGTCCCGGCCGCTGTCCCGCAGGCAGTAAAAGCCCTTGGTTTTGTTAAAGTAGAAGTTCGAGGCGTTGATCTGCGGCGACAGCCTCAGGAACCGCTCGACCTTCTGGATCTCGGGGAAAGGGTCCCTGATGAGGCGGTCGCCGTCCACGATGTGGATGTGGCGCCGTGGGAAGTAGCGCAGCCAGGTGCGCATGTGCACGTGGTAGAGGCTGCGGTTGAGCGCCTTGTAGTCCACGTTGAGCCGGCCGTCGCGCACCAGGAACTCCTCGATGGACGGGTAGGGCTTGCGCTTCTGCATGTGGTTGTAGAGCACTTGCGTGTAGTCGGACAGCACGCGCTCCGACGGGTCCCGCAGGATGAGCAGCAGCCGGATGGCCGGGTTCATGCTGTGGACCCGCTCAGGCACTTTGGGCGACGTGAAGTACGCGGGAGTCTTTTCCACGGTGAGCTGGTGCGGGACGGAGAGGGGCATCTGGCTGAGGTACCAGCCCAGGCCCTGGCTGTAATGCTCCTCCCAGTCGAAGAAGTGCACCTCGTTCTCCGCGGCTGCCACGTCGGGGTGCAGGCTGAGCATCTCCAGCAGCGCGCGCGTGCCGCCCTTGCGCACGCCGATGATGATGGTCTGCGGCAGCTGCTGGGCCGAGCCGTTGGGGGCCGCGCCGTCGGGGCCCTGGTCCTGGAGGGTGGCCGCTTTCCGCACGAGTTCCTGCGGGCCCGGCTCGGCCCCGGCAGCGGCGGGGCGGGAAGGCACTAGCTGCAGCTGCGCCACCAGCAGCACCGCGCCCAGGAGGAGCGCGGCCATGCCGGACACTACGGTGGCTTCACTGGGCCGGACGTCGCTGGGTCATGAAGCGCTGCAGCAGGTAATGCCTCCTGATCAGTGGCGCATGGGTGTCACAGGCTGCCAATTACTAGGAAACAAAGAGGGGACAGTATTAACCCCACATCCACACAGGCTTCATGGAGCTGACAACTCAGTAGCCTTGGGCAAGGCATTCGCCTCCCTGGGACTCTGGGTTTCTTGATCCAGTAAAGCAGAGGGTGGCAAACAGTTTCTGTGCAGGGCCACATGGTAATGTTTCAGGCTGCGCAGGACATGTGGTCTCTATGGCAGCTCCAAGGGTGCTTGCTGTCCTGCTCTAAAGCAGCCAGACGATACACAGAGGAATGAGTGTGTGTGCTTGTGTCTCAATAAAGCTTTATTTGTGGACACAGAAATCCGAATTTCCTATAATTTCATACATCATTAAATATTCTTTTTCTTTCTCAATAATTTATGTTTAGTTTTCTGCACAAAAACAGAGAGATTTGGCCCCACAGCATAGTTTACCAAACTCTGCTATAAAGCAAAGGGTTGGAAAGGTCTTTTGGATCTCAGCAGACATCACTGAAATATCGACAACCTGCCAGCCACAGGCAGAGGGGCAGGTGAACCTGTATGGAAGACTGATTGTTTAGCCCAATTCTTCACCCCTCCCTGCATCCAATTCTTCCTATGGCCGCATTGTGGGAGAGTGTGTTTACCCACAATGTGATTTGGGTTTGGCCAATGGCATGTGGGCAGAAACGACAATGTCCTGGTCCCCAGTCTAGGTACTAAGAGGCCTCGTGTGTTACTACTTGTCATCTTGCACTTTTGCCCCATCACCATGAAAAGAATGTACCCTGGCCAGCTGATGGTCCCAGGAGAAAGACAGCAGAGGTACGGCAGAGTCATCCCACAAGCCCACTGTGTGCGGCACAGACATCCCCACTCGAGTGAGAACGCGTCCTTGTGGTCTGCAGCCATTGAGATTGGGGGTGTCTTGCATTGCAGCACAAAATTGGGAAAGGTTCACTGGTGCCACCTGATCATAGCCATCGGCATGATATGTGCTATGATTTCGTTTAGGAAGGGTGCTGTGAGGGCATATGTTCATTCGGTTCACCTGGAACGTTTTGGGATGGCTTCACAGTAGAGGAAATGTTCTCAGTGGGGATAAACAGGTGAGGTTACTAGAAAGAGCAAAAAGTCTTCATGCATGCAAAGCCTTACTTTTTATAAAGTGGTCTTGTAGTCTGTTCAGTCTGTTGTCACCACAACCCTACGGTGTAAGGTTGGAAGGTAGGCAGTTATAGATGAGAGCCTTGCTCAAGAACACAAAAACTCAGAGCCCAAATTCAAACCTCTAAACTCAGGGCTCTATTTCCAAACTCTGCCTTCTTTACGCTTTTTCTTCTTTACCCATCTGAGATTTATCTCTTTTAGGCATTCGAGCCCCTCCGGGACACAGGCAGTGCTGGGCAGGATGGCATGGCGTTCCCAAAGGCAGATGCGCCATGGTTCATGTCTTTAGGGAGCTGATACACACAGCCTGTGTCTGTCCCTCTCCCAGAAAGAGGGGGTTGGAAGCTGTCTTTTGATTAATCCCTATGTAAACACACTTAGGGGTCCATCAGTTGGAGACAGGCCAGGTTTAGGGACTGTGGGATTTACAGAGCCAATAAAAATGTTCTCCATCAAGAGGGCCCGTCATCTTCTTTATACCAGGCTTAAAATTCACTTAATTAGTTTAAAACTTGTCCAGAATGTGTAAGCAAAGAACCACATCAGGGTTTCCATTTTTATGATCAAACCAACTGATCTACCTCCTTCAGACATCAACTACGTTAGCTGTTTGGAAAAATGTGGATTAAAGAACAAGGAATTAAATAGCGGCAAATCTTTAGAGGATTGCAGATGCTGAAGAAGGGGCTCGCAAGATCAGCTGACATAATTGTTTAGGGGAAAAGAAAACGTTTAAGGAGCATTGGCCAAACAAGATGTGGTTCGGGGCTGACTCTACTGACGATTGGATGAGCTCAATTTAATGGGCCATTTGCTTTAGTCAAGTGAATGTTTCAGTATGTTTCAGGCAAATTTCATTTCCTTTTCAACTGCCCATCTGAGTCGAGTGAATGGACCAGCTATGCTTGCCTCTCGTACGCATGTGCGTGTGTGTATGCATACACACGCACATGCTTTTATGGGTTTGTGCATGTGCTTGTATATGGGGTGCATGTGTGCACGTGTGCAGGGGTGGGGGCTGAGGGGAGAGAGAGTGAGTAGCTACTCCACACTGTATCTTACTTCCTTTGTGGTGACAATGGCTGTCCCCATCTTACAGCTCTGTATTCAGGCGCAGCAAACAACCACAGACCCCAGTCCTCCAACACCTGAGTGATGGAGTCAGAGGCCAGGTCAGAAAGTCACATTGTCTGACTATTCCTCCCACTCTATTATGAGGCATCCTGGTTAGCACACTGCGTATCTGAGATCTTTTTCCTAAAGGGGAATTACCAGCAGTCAGCAGAGGGAAGAGGCTAAATATAGGTTGTCTTTTCCAAAAAAATAAACATAAAAAAATAAACTGGGAAGTTAGGAGTTTAAGATCTCCTCACTTCTACTTTAAAACTTTCTAAAAATATATTTACTTATTCTAAATCAGCTACATTCCAAACATATTTGAGGTATGTGAAAAAAAAGCTTAGCTAAAGTCTCATAGACACACATGCTATATATGTCTCTCTCTCTCTATATATATATATATTTAAAGAGAAAGATATATATATATATGTATAGCATGTGCATGCATGAAACTTATTATTACCATTTTGCAGATGAGGAAACTTTAGCTGTCATATATATAATTATGTGTATATGTATATATAGGCACATATATGTATATCTAAGTATATATAGATGTGTGTGTATGATATATAATATACATATATATAATATATCATACACACGCACACTGGCCATTCAGAGCCAGCTTCTTCCTGTGATAGTTGGTAATTTGAATTTCTCGGTTGCATAGCCAGAATTTCTGAGCCTTTCAGTAACACTCTCAGAAAAGATCTCCAAGCTCAGGTGAACCTATAAGCCATGACACCTGAGCCACAGGGATTTTGACAATGGGATTATGACCATCACAGCGAGAGAGAGTCATCGAGTCCCTGCCTCTCATTTTTCAGGTGAGGAGGCCCCGAGATGACCTGCCCAAGGTCACACAGAGAATCCAGGCCTAGAACTTGCGGCTCCTGATTCCAGTTCTATGCTCGGTCTGCTGTGATTGCTGTCTCCCTGGCATGTGGTCTTAACATAAATGAATGGCAATGTTTTGGGGCTCCTAAAGACGAAAGGCCCCCCAAAAAATCTAGCCCGCAGTGAAAACCCACTGGCCACCAACACCAGAATCAGCTGACATACAGGGTGCATACAGCACAAGGTCAACTCATCCATCCCTTACATTCGGTAGGAGGGCCAAAAGCAATCACATAGGCGGTGGGGTCAGGAATCCTGTCTCTTAGCTTTGACTTCGCTCAAAGTGGCTTCACGGCTCCTAGCCTCAGTTTCCGCATCTGTGAAATGGTAATAAACCCACCCACCTCACATGGTTACTTTGAGACTGAAAACACATAATGTGTATCAATAAGCACTGTCCAACAGGAATATCATGTGAGCCACATATGCCCTCTTCTCCCTCATCGAACAAATATTTATTGAATTTATGCCACATCTTTAACATTTTAGCTAAGGCATGAGATGAATTCTCCACTTTCACCAATGCCTTCTCCTCTCCATAATGCCAACCACAGCACCTTCCCCACAGCAGTTATGTAGCAGGTGAGCTGTATAAATAAAAGTGTAACACAGTTTTACTCCACACTTCGAAAAAGTGAAATCTTCATAGGCCATCAGGAGATGTGCATGAAGGTAAGTAACAGTAACCCCTCTCAAAGGTGACAGTAACCACTGTTTACTTAGATGTCTCTGGCACTTAGTCAAATCATGTATTATTACTTTTATCATAAATGTTAACATGACCCACATATGCACTTTAACATTTTCCAGGAGCCACACTAAAAAAAAACAAATATTTTATGTAAATTTTATGTATATCCAAAATGTCATCACTCCGACACATAAGTCACTACATAAAATTAAGAGAATGTTTTGCCTTTTTTGCATGAAGTCCTTAAAATCCAGGATGTATTCGTTTACTCTTACAGCACATCTCAAGGCTGCATGCAGCTGGTAGTAAGTGAGGTGAGCAGCACAGAGATACGGAGCACTGAGCAGAGTTTTAATTCTTAACCAGGACCCTCTTGGCGTGTGGAAAGCACTCTCTCACAAGCAAGACCCCTCCCTGCTGTACCGAGGAGCTTCCGAAACAGGAAAAGGGCCAGGAGGAGGCAAGTCTGAACTTGTAGGCAGCACAAAGATAAATTCATCCCTCTCCCTCCAGAAGCAAACCAGGTAATACGGAATAAATGGAGCCTACTGGACGTCTAGAGTCCTGAGCTGGCAAGGGCACGGGCAGAGGGCCCCACAGCAGCTGGCGCCCAGGCCACGTACCTCCCTGGAAGCGATGATGGCAGCTGCCATGTGTCGCTTGCTGCAGAGCAGACACGAGGCTGCCGGCTTTGCACATATGGCCCCCGTGATGCTCACTGCGAGGCCTCAAGAGAACTGATTCCATTACAAGAAAGTGAGGCTGGAGAGAAATGAAGTGGTTTGTCCGGAAAGTTCAAAGCAGAACCAGGATTCAAACTCAGCCCGGGCAGGCAAGGCCGGGCTCCCTGTTGGACTCCTTGGTGTGGCCGGTTAGTGCACCGGCAGGTACTGGACTCCTTGCTGCGAGCCTCGGGTCCTAGTGACCCTTCACACCTGGCACTGACTCTTTGATGAGGGACAGGATGTCTCAGAAGGCCCCAGACTTGCTAAGATGAGCAAACTGAACTCTCTCCTTCCCTTTGCTGATTGGTTAAAAGGTCTCAAAGAGAGACCCAGGCCCCTCTCTGTCGACTCCCCTTTTTCAGGGAGGCTGTTTTCCTCGTTTTGCAGTGATAAACAAGCCCTGAGTTTCAAGAACTCCAAAGACCAGCCTTTCCCATCAGCAGCACTGGGCTTCCTTGAGTCCCACCATGGAGACGCTGACTATGTGCCAGGCATGGGGAACACAAGGGAGGGGGCACGGGGTTTTCCAGGTGGAGGTTCCTCTGCACTTGGAATAAATCCAAACTCCTTTCGAGGCCCAGAGGGTCTCTAGGATGGGACCCGCCTGTCCCTCCAGCCTCAACCGGCTCCTTCAAACCAAGCTCCAGCCTCACTGACCTTTCCGCTTCTCTGGACACACCCTGCTCATGCCAGCTCTGGGCCGGCTGCTCCCATCCCTCTTCCCAGGATGCCAGGCCTCAGGCTTTCAGAGACTGGCTTTTTCTTGTCATTTGGATTTTATTTCAAGCACTGGCTTTCCTTGCAACAGGAGTCTACCCGTTCCGTTTTAATCACCGTCTTTCACATCATTCCCTTTTATGGTCCTCGTATACTATTCAAAATGATATTTGCTCACTGCTGACAATGTTAATTCAGGGCCCCCTCGCCAGTGTCCTGTCTCTCCTTGCTGCGCCCCCCAGGGACCGGCATGATTTCCAGCACAAAGTAGGAGTTGGAGATCCTATTTGTGGAACGGACATGTCGAATGCAGTTGGACATTAGGTAAATGGTTGAAGGTACTGAGAAAGAATTTTTAGTCAATAGAAAGAGAAAATCAACACATTGTCTGTGAAAAAGACTGCCTCAAAATGTAGTAAGTTTTTCATCTCAGGAGAGTCAAGCAGAAACCAGCTGTTGAAAGGGGGGCTCACAGTTTCTAAGGGTAATAGGACAGGGTCACCTGAGAGTCTAGAAAATATTTTAATTAAAAAAGGAGGGAAAGCAGTGAACTAGCCCTTCAAAAATATTCTAATTTTCTCCATAAGTCTTATTGCATGTACATGATTCACATCATGACCTAGATTCAAATGTAATTAACTGCACTATATTCTCCTAGTCCCACCACTGGAACAGATTCATGGATAAAAAGAAATAACTAGAATCTTTCCCAAGAGGGAAATGCAGTGCAGCAGGAACAGGGGTGTCTGCGACCCATCTGTGGGACACCTTCCCGGCCCCTCAAAGTACATGAGGTAGCGACCCAGCTGGCAGAGCCAAGAACCTCTGCTAGCAGGCCAGGGATGGTCAAAACACCGGACTACAAGTTCCTGAAGAGATTTAATAAAAGTGTTGGAAGGGAAAAGATTACTTACTGAATGCCCACTGTGTGTCTGCGGTAAGCTCTTGTGCGTAAATTACCCCCTCTAATACTTGCAACAATACTAAGAGGTGGTTATTCTCATTTTATTTTATATATATTGTTTTAAGAAATCAAAAGGTAGTATGCAGTAGTGGAAACGCAAAGAAGCTTTTGCAATGGGACAAGTCCAGGCTAGAATTCTTAGAGCTAACTGACCTCAGATAAGCCTTTTACCTGACTGGGGCTCAATGTGCCAGTCTGCAAAATGGGCTAAAACCTACTTCCTACGGATGCCATCATGATTAAATAAGATTACCCACATCGAACATATAGCTTAGTGCCTGGCACACAGTAGCCATTCAACAAATGTTAATGGTCTGCCTTTCTCCCATTGACAGATATGGAAACAAGCTTTTCAGGCTAAAAGACCTTCTCAAGGTCACAGACACAGAAAGTGTGAAAGCTAAAATTCCACAGGCCATCTCTAAAGTGCTCTGTGCTTCTCTCCTTTGACTGGTGATGCCCCCCATGGGCAGTGCAGAAGTGCACCCCAGGCAGAGGGAGCTCCCTCGAGAGCATGATAAGCTAGCAGAAAGGATGAGAGCCTTTCTACTGCAATACAGGATCTGCTTTCTCCCAGCTTCCCAGGGTGCTGAGTGATTTAATTTTCTGGAATGTGCTGAAACCTGGGTAAACACAGTTTGAACAACACAGCTGTCATTTCCGCATCCAACTACCAACTTCTCAGCAATCAACAGTATGAGATCGTTTGTTCATCCTTAGGAGTCAAGCATGCCTTTGTTTTCATCTTTGCACAACTACTTAGGAGCACTTTACAGGGGTGTCAGGTCTCCCTCCTGGCGGGTCACCTAGGAAACCGAGATAGGAAACGGGGTGAGCTCCAGCCTGTCAGTCTGAGAACGGACAGTGATAGCTCAAGACTCGCATGCATATTTATTTTCTTGAAATTGCCTCCACATGACACTCTTCAACACAGGTTGACATTCGCTTTTGTTTGGATTCACTTATGGTAATTGCTGTGGGTGCGAGGGAGGTGGAAAGAGTTCAAGTTGGCAAGGACCCAAGGTCAGTCCACAAAATGTTAATGGTTCCCTGGGCCACCTTTACTGTCTGGGACAAGGAAATGGAATTGGCCCCGTTTCCCCTTTGGAAAAGACGGGGGACTCTGAATGCTCTCTCTTCCGGCCCTTGTAGGCTGCCTTCCATCCATGGCTACGCAGGGAACTTCCATGTTTATAAAAGGCTGGACAATGAAAAAAGCTCCCCAGGACTGAAGGAAGGAGGAACCAGGGCATCCCGGGAGGGCAGCGTGGTGTGGTGAGAACAGCAGGGACTTGGGGCCAGAGGAAATATCTCACCATGTTGTTTCTGAGCCTCTGAGCACTACATGATACTACGAGGAGGAAACATGCAGCTAGTCCCATCCGTAGTCTGAAGTCAACCCAGGCAACATTCTTCCCCAAGTCAGGTGAGAGATTAGGCAGGAGGATCTAGATAAGGAGCTGCGAGTGGGAGGTGACGAAGCTTCCCTCCCAGGGGCTAGACTCCCCGGTTACAATCACTCAGCCCAGGGCTTTCCAAAGTCAGGCGTGCACACCGGTCCTGCAGGGACCAACTTCAAAATGCGGATTCTGACCCAGGAGGTCTGGGGGCGGCCTGCGCGTCTGTGTTTCTGACAAGCTCCCTGGGAAGTTGGCTGTGCACCCTCAGCCCTAGGAAGGCCAGGGCCTGTGAGCCTGCACCGTCTGTGCCCACTGGGGTTTGGACTCTGACGGCCTTGGCCTTGAGCCCGCTTGGCCAATGTGCTTTCAGTGTTTGTTTCTTAACTGTTGTCTGGGCAGTTGGCTTTTCATTCCAGGATGAAAACAATTGTGGTAGACAAAACAGAGAGGGATCAGTGTGGCCACAGAGGTGGTATTATCTGCAGAAGGGGATGGAGGGGAGATGCTAAAATTCACAGAGGATTTAGAGCCAGAAACCCAGGCCCAAATCTCAGACCTACAGCTTAAAATCCCCCAGACAGCAGTGAAACTTGGCGTCTTAGATGGAATGCTCTGGCCCTCCATACCGAGCGTGAGGGTTCAATAAAATGTCTCCATTGATGCTGAAGACATTATCATGTTGCCTGGCCCATGGCAAGCCCTCAGATCAGGGAACTATTTCCGTCCCTAAAAAAATAAGGCTGTGCGGTATACATGGGACCCAGGGATGATAATTAGCCAAACACATTTGTTCATGAGGCAAAGTACTGCGGTGGCTCAACTGGACAGAGGCTGAAGGAAGAAAGGACAGGGCCACCGAGAGAGGATCCTGGCACTCTGTGACGAGCAGCGCAGGGGGTCGCTCGTGACCGACCCTGCATGAATGATGGGCAGCCCCGTGTGTGCGGCCCCAGGAAGGAAGAAGGGGCGGAGCTACTTCTCCTCCACATGTTTAATCTGCACTGCTGTGCACAGAAGGCAGCGGTGACCTAAATAAATCCTTCATTAGAAGCAGAGACGCCCAGCACAGGCAGCGCATGGCGGAGGTCCATGACAGGAGGGCGGACGGGGCCTCTCTTATTACTCAGTGCAGCTCAGTGGAAAAGGGGGCGGGGCTAGCAGACAGGAGCCAGGAGCAGGCTGCCTCCGTGCGTTCCAGTGGGCGTAGAATCAGTCCCTGCTCCCGGTGTGACCCAAGCTCCCCACAGGTGCCATCTGACTGGGGGGGGGCGGGGGGAGAAGACGTCCTGGCTGGGGTGGGCAGTTGTCAGCACCTCATGGGAGGTGAGCACCCATAAATCCCATGCATTTTCCCACAATTGATCAGGAAAGACACATGGGGCAGCAGAGGCCAGAGGGCCATCCACCATCACCTTGTCCTGCCCTGATGCCTACAGATGGGGAAACTGAGGTAGACAGAGAATGGGAACCCCAATGTCAAGTAGCAGGGGCTGCTGAGCTGAATGGGAAACTGAGGTCTCTTGATGCCCAACCCACCGGACCCCAAACACACGAAAATCTGTGCTTCTTTTGTGTTGGGGCAGAAAACAGGAAGTAGTTTGCAGCTGAAAATAAATGCGTACAAACCAAAGTGAATCCTTCCCCTGGACGGGCAAAGGAGGAGGGGGATTAGCCTCGTTTCTTGAGCCAGCCGGTAAGGGCCGAAGGTTTGTGATCCTCCAGATTTGTATGTTCAATGTCCAGTGTGATGGTGCTTGGAGGTGGGGACTTCGGAGGGGATTAGGGTTAGATGAGGTCAAATGGGGTCCCCACGATGGGATTCCTGTCCTTCTAAGAATAGGAAGGCAGACCAGAGCGCGCTCTCTCCACGGGAACACACAATGAGATGGCGACCATCTGCAAGCCAGGAGAGAGAGCTCTCAGCTGGAAATGAATCCATTGGCCCCTTGACCTTGGACTTCCCAGACTCCAGGACTACGAGAGAATAAATGTTTGCTGTTGTTTGAGGCCCCCAGCCTGTGGTGTTTTGTTTTGGCTGCCTGAGCAGACTAAGACACAGCCCTGAGGAGAAATAGCAAAGAAAAGCGGTTGGCCTGGGACTGCTTCCGGTGTGTAAGTCTTTCCAGGGGCAGCACACACCTGCCTCCCAGATTCAGGCAGGTGACACATGAGGTCCATTTGCCAGTGGGGACTGTAGCCAGTGGCCATGTACATGGTCTGTCTAAAGAGCTGCACCGCTGCCAACTTCGCAGACGTCACTGGAGACGAGGGTCCAGTGTGGTCTGATCTTTGGCCTTTTTAAGTTTCAACCATGGATATTTACATGAAAACTCCTGGTTTTTATGAATGTAATACATGGGTATTAGTTGCCATGGAAGGTGAACTTGAGGGCCAGTCTTCAAAGACTGATGCGTAAGGCCCACGCTCTGCCCACAGGTGACTACTTAGACTTTTACAAGGCACCCACGATGTTTCTAAGATTACACTGAGTTCCTGGGGATACAGAAATAATCCAGTTTACTGTCCCCGGCGGCACCCTGTGAAGTCAAGACACACGTGGGAGGACACCGACCCCCATGTTTACTGTGAGCATAGATGCAGCCACAGCTGCGCCCAGGGGACAGAGCCGGAGCCGGTGGAGGAGCACAGAGGGCCTGGGGTGTTCTCTGGAAAGGCCATCCATGTTTAGGCATAATGTGGAAGGTTACTTGGGGTCTTCACAGCAGGAAGTCCCACAGGGGCACACATGCTGGTAGAGTTTGCAGGCGAAGGGCTAGGTGGGTGTGGGGACTGGGCCTGTGTCGGGGTTGGCACTGGACATGGAGCCTATGAAACATCCCAGAGCACATGACGCTGCATGGGCCAGCAGGGACAGGCCTTGAGATTTAGGTACACAGTAGCCTGTCAGAATGGCTGTTAGCAAAAAACCAACAAGTAACAATGGCAGGATGTGGAGAAAAGGGAACCCTCACACACTATTGGTGGGATTGCAAACTGGTGCAGCCACTGTGGAAAATAGCATGGGGACTTCTCAAAATATTAAAAATAGATCTACTATACAAACCAGCAATACCACTTCTGGGTATCTTTCCAAAGAAAACAAAAACACTAATTTGAAAAGGCATATGCATGCATCCCTATGTTCATCGGGGCATTATTTACAATAGCCAAGTCATAGAAGTAACCTAAGTGCCCATCGATAGATGACCAGATAAAGAAGATGTGGTACATTTATACAATGGAATATTACTCTGCCATAAGAAAGAACGAAATCTGCCATTTGCGACAACATGGATGGACTTAGTGGGTATTATGCCAAGTGAAATATGTCAGACAAAGACAAATACCATCTGATCTCATTTATATGTGGAATCTAAAAAAACAAAACAAACGGATAAACTAAATAAAACAAAAACAGACCCACAGATACAGGGAACAAGCTGATGATTGCCAAAGGGGAGAGGGGGGAAGTGGGATGTCTGAAAAGAAAAAAACAAGGAAAGAAAAGAAACACAGCGGAGGGAAAGGACCCCTGGCAACGGGATGAAGCATCAAGTCCTGAGCTTGAATCCCAGCCTCGCCACTTACAGGCTCCAAACTGGGGCAAGTTGATGGAAAATCGTGGAACCGCTGCTCGGGTTTGGCCCAAGGGCTTGTTTTTGCTTTTCCTTTTGGTTATGCATGTCCTTGGTTTAACCTGCTCATTTCAAAACAGACATTTAAGTAAGCACTTGGTCCTGACACGCAGCGTGAACCGCACCAGGGCTGGGACAGTGACTAACAGGTCCCTGCCTGCAGGGAGCTGAGAGGAAGCAGGCGTGGAAACAGTTCGGTGCCATGGCTGGTTTTGATTTCACATTGCCCGTATTTTTTTCTTTTCTGAATTACACTGTCCCTGTTCATGTGGCAGCACTGGACAAAGCAGCAGCCTCCTCTCACGCCACACACATACACACCAGAGGGTGTCTTCCTTAATCCCTTTATTGAAACAATGTAAAAAACACTAAAGTGAACATTCCTTTATTCTTTAGCTCCAGGTTCTACAAAATGAATTGGTATTTCACTTCCCCCTGATTTGACCTTTCACTTATCTATACCAGATTTACTTTAAACAGGGAGTGCCTGCCTTATTATTTCACTTGTCATGAAATCTTTAAATGCTCCTTAATCTGTCCAGAACACCACCTAAATTTTCCACATGACACCATCTTCCCTGCGATCCCTGGTTAACTCTTGTTACAACTTCAGTATCTTCAGATTAAATATAAGACTATATGTTCAGTGAAAGCATCTCCAGCCTGATCATTTATCCTTTGTGAATGTTGATGCCAAATAATTTCTATTTTATACTTTAAAAATATTATTTATTTATTATTACTTAAAGTATTTGAAACAAGCAGGCATCAGGGGGACACATTCAGAAATCAAGCTGAATTACAAGAGCTCAGAGGGGAGGCTGGTCGTTGAGAACATGGACTTGAATCCTGACTCCATCCCTTACTCCCTCTAGCAAGTCATGTGACCTCTGTGTGCCTCATTTTCTCACTTAAAATGTAGGGGTGGTAACAGTACCAATTTCATAGGACTGTCATGTGAATTAAAGGAGCTCTGACTACATGAAGTGCTAAAAAGAGGGCCTGGCATATAGAAAACACCAAATGTCATCGTCACTGTTGGATCTCGGCCTTTTGTTGTAGCTGATAAAGGTCACATTCAGGTAACCAATGTCACTAACACAGATCATTTCAGGTGCATGAAATGCATCTCCACAAAGTCATCTTTGCTGGGAAGGGCCAATGTACAAGCGTTAATAGGCTGCTGAGCTGGGAGACGAGCTGGGGTCTAGTCCCGAGTCCTGCCCTGACTCCTCTGTGACCTTGGCCAAGTCAAGAAATGCTCTAAGCTTCCTTTATAAAGGGAAACAATTGTGTCATAAATTCTAATATCACTTGCCCTCTTATATCTAAAATGTGAAGGCTTTAGAGAATTAAGAAACACATTTATCTGTCATGGCAAAATACTATTATCCAAAATTCCTACAAAACCATTACTGTTGAAAGTAAACCATAACGTTTTTTCACTTGTGCCGGCATCAGTTTAACATTTCACGGGTTAAAGGTAGCAACATATATTGCATCTCTATACAGCTGAGGTCTTTCTGATGAGGGGAAATAAAACAGCTTCTATAAGAAAGGCAGTTCCTTTGAGTCAGGTCTCCCAACTTCACTTTCTGCTCTGGTCCTATTAAGATTGTATCCAGGGTTCATTCAATGAATATTAATTGAACCTAGGACCTGATTAAGAAGCAGAATGGCTAGATTAGGGAACAATCTATAAAAGGTGCTGAGTCATCACTGGGACAAACAAGAGAAATAAAGCATTTTATACAAAGCTGTAACTGTTATACAAAGTTAACAGTAACGTATACAATTAGAAGATGACTTCCAGTCTGGGGTGGGGGCAGAGGGGTTGCATGTGGTGGGATATGATTGACTTCCTGTCGCCTGGCCTGAAAGGGTCAGCTTAATGACCTTCTAGGCTGGAGGGAGGCAGTTTACTCTAGGGCTTTTGGTTGCTTAAATGAGGTATGTAAATTTGGGAGTGAGCGGAATTGCTCAGGACAACAGAGAAGGACTGAGAGCTGCCCCAGGGAACCAGCTTCTTGATTCATACCATACATAACACTCAGCCTCTCCCTAAATAAACGAAGAAGCGACCTTTGAAAAAGAGGAGGATGTGAGAAAATCCAATTATCAGTCTGTCCAGAGTACCCACAATTCAGCCAAGACCTAAATAGATGTGCTGTGTATGAAGCCCTGGGGAATTGGAGGAAAAACCGGCATTCCGTCCCGTCCCTCAAACACCTCAGGTACACACAGGGGTGCAGGGTGTGCTGGGATGGCAAATGGAATGGAGGAGGCTAAAAAATGTGGGGATTGCACTGGGGTTAGGGCTGGGAAAGGGTAAAAGAAGGCTGCTTATTAGCAGGGCAGAAAGATTCATAGGTAACAGAATAATGGATATACATACATCAGACAAAATGAGTTTGGCCATATTAACATGTTAAGAGAGAAGAAGAATTGTAACAGAGCTACATTTAGAAATAGTTTGTGTTTGGAAATCGAAGAAGAAAAATGGTGTGGGGATGCATTATTGTGTCCCCGTAACTGTATTTCCTCCTCCAACTCTGCGTGAACAAGAGGGAAAAAGCAAACGCATTGGGGGAGGGAGGCCTGGGCAAACGAGACTGCATATCGTGTTCTGCATCGCTTCTCCTTTTGCGGTATCAGTTGGATCTGACGGGGGCCTTAGTTGGGTTCAGTTATGTAGTGCCCTTTCCAGCTCCTCCTGAAAGGAATCTGTCGCATAAAACGTGTGTGCACACATGTCTGTGTGGGCACGTGTGATAGCTCTGATGAAGAAGTACGTTTTCAAGACTTCCTGCTACTCTCATCCCCTCTCAAGGCCATTAACACACTAATGAAGCTAACACACACCTGGAGGTCCTGCAATTTGTCAGCTCCTGTGATGCTCCCGTGATGACGAGCTTCCAGAGGTATAAAGAATAAAACTGGCTGCAGTCACACCGTTTTTGCCCTCTGACAGCTACCGTCATGCTCCCAGCAGCTGGTGTGAACACACAGCTGGGTTTTGTACTCCTGACGCGTCCCAGGCTTACACTAGCCAGCTCATTAGTGTCCGGGGTGCCACGCAAAAGGAGTAGGTTTGGCCAACAGATGATGTTTCAAGTTAAATGAGGCTTTGAATACGGTGCTGAGATTTCTGGGTTGGCTTTCCATAATTTTTCTTCAAATGCTTAGATTTATAGGGAGAAAGATGTTTAGTACTGTGAGTCGTTAAATTGCATTCCAAGAAGATTTCTTCTTGTAATTATTATCCTCTTTCTCCCCTCTGATACCACCAAGGAGTATATGCCGTTCACTCAGGACATAGATACCAGGCCTCCTGTGTGCAGATCCTCTCCCGGGCACTATCCAGGGGTACGGACCTCTCCCAGCCCCCAAGGAGCCCGCTGTGGAAGGGGAAAGGTAGATGTGGAAACAAATCCTTCCAGCCTGATGAGATGCAGGAGGCTATGGAATAGACACTATTTTAGCAACTTAAAAGAGGCCAGAAGAGGAAGTTAGGGACATACTTCACGGAGAACACACTTGAGAAACATTCAGAGGTCTGGTGAAGACAAAAGCCAAGTTCAATGCTTTTCACTGAAGTCCAGCCTATATATAGTATACAAACAGGAAAACAGAGAAATACGTGGAATGGTGTGGGGAGATTAAAGCAAATGAGTTCAGACCTCCCGGGGTTTAAATGCTGGCTTAGTTACTTGCCCACAGAAAAGCTACTTTCCTCTCTGAGCCTCAGTTTCCCCATCTGAAGAAAGGGACTGCTTCCACCAGGTTGAGTGGTTATAAGAACTAATTAAATATTACAAGAAAAACAAACAAAAAAACCTTAGCCCACCTGACACAGGGTAGACCCTTAATACATAGGAACTCAATAATATTAGCTCAATCAACCTGATTATATTACGTTGAAGAGAAAAATAAAAGGACAATAATAGCAACTAGTCTGCTTAAATAATTGTGATAAGAAAGAAACTGCACCATTCCAAAAGCTGACGAGAAAGAAAAAAAAAGCATTCTTCATGGAAAGCAGACCATTTTGAGTATTAGAGTTATGCAGAGAGCTAGATGACAAAAAAATAAAAGCAGACTGCACAGCAAAAAGTGGCCCTGAATAGAATGTTTTCAGAGGACAATGCTTATGCGATAATTAGCCTTTGTACCATCGTTAGCAGAGCATCATAAAGAACTATTCAAGTAAGAAAAGGCAGCAGGTGAAAGCAATTCTGAACACACGGGACTGCTTAACTCAGCAGGGCCCTGTGGCCTGTGGAACCAGGATCCCAACACATGGCCGCACGCCAACCAGGGCCCTTCCGCTGCTTCAGCTGGAATTTGTGCAGCGAGGAGCAGGGGCTGGGGATCAGAGGCAGGCAAGGAGGGCTCCACCTTGACGATGACAAGTGTAGCAACGCTCCTGGCACAGGGGCCTGCGAGGCGGGGGAAGGCTGGTATACACAGGGTTGCTGTGAGCTGGGGAAGCACAGAGTGCCAGGTGGCATTGACTTTACCCAGAGGACATTTTCTCAGGTCACTTTCATTCCTTTGTGGGGTGACAAAGGACACCTGCCCATCTGAGCTCACGAAACCTGAAACAGATCATCCCTCCTTCCATCCAAAACTGACACTTTCACTTCTCAGATCCCAGGACCTGAGAACCTCCAGCCCTGTCACCACCTAAATCCACATTTCACTGGGCAGCTGTGCCCTCAGATCCTGGATCAGGCCCTGGGAAGCACCCGGAGCAGTGGTTTATCCTACTTGGGGGAGTTGTTTCCTGAGCGCCACAGCCAAGCCAGCAAGCAATCCTAACAATGTCACCTGTGCGGTAAGGTGCACTCCGGGACACCTGGAGAAGCAGTGCCTCCGGCCACGCCAGGCTCAGCCGAGCTAAACACGCATATCTCGTGTCTCCTCCCTTTGGCTGCGTGTCTCACACGGGTTGGTGGCAGCACCCTGCTAACTCAAGGCCCTCAGAGACCCGGCAAGACAGAACCCAGCACCTGCTGTCCTGATGAGTGCAGGTCACCAGGCCAGAGGGGAAAAGAGAACGCACAGAGCAGAAGTGGCTCGTGCAGCTCCAGGCCAGATGGGACACGCTTTCACTTTCCCCACCCACAGCAAGTCACAGGGCCACGCTCTTCTTCGCAGAGGAAGGGAAGGACCACCCCATTACTGCGCAGAAGAGAGAGGTCCATGGTGCCACCCCACACACGAGCATTTATTATGGGATGAGGAGGAGGTGGACTGGAGAGCATCCCAGACGGCCCTGAATGAATGACCCAGCCTGAACCTGATGAGAAAGGGGGCGGGGTGGCGGGGATTCAGGCAGAGGGCACAGCATGTGCAAAGGGTGGAAATGTCCACATTGCTGATGTATCTGAGGAACCCTGGGCGGCGGTCCTGAGGTCAGACCATGAGGTGTGTGTACAGAACAGAGGGTGGGGACCGGTGATGCTTGAGAGATGAGAATGTGGCTGCCAGCCCGAAGGACCTGAATTTCACCTTGACTTTTACTATGAAAAACAAAACAGCCAAAGACGAGCCAAGTCTGAGCACCTCACAGGCGTTAAACGCTCTGTGTGAAGCACCACATTTAATCCTATGAAACAGAGGATACCGGGGGTCCTTAGTTTGTTCATTTGACAATTATTTCTTGGGTGCCAACTGCTCGCCAGGCATTGGTTCAGGTTTGACCCAGGTTTGGGGGCCCTAGGCTACGTCCCCATCCTCCTACTGCAATAGATTACACAATACATTAATAAGTGTATAAAATACATAATTAAAAACATGAAGGGTGCGTGAGGTTTTCTGAGAGCTGAAGGGAGATGTCTGGGCCCAGTTCTGTTCCTGCATCTAAAAGTCCTGCACCTAAGCCCTAATTCTGTAAATAATGGGGTCCACGGGACATTCTGCATCAGGGGACAGGCAGTGACCTGATTATGTTTTGCAAAATTTGCTCAGATCGGGGGGAGAGATTAACATAGAGAAATATTGCAGATTGTAAATGACTATAAAAGTCATGAGGCTGGGGAAGAAAAAAAAAACCCGAAGAAAGCCAGATTTGGGGTTCAGCTGATGACAGCCATAAAACAGACCATATGGGGCTGACAGGATCCATCACCAACTGCAACGTAGAAATGTGTGGAAACAGTTCCTTAAAGGCAGGAGGAATCAATTCGGGCTGACTATTTGATTAGCCGTCCTCTTCCACTGTTTCAAATGCCTGTGTGCCTCAGTTTCCTCTTCTGTCATCTTGGGCTGTGGGCATGTGACCAAGTTTTGGGGTAATGGGGCCCACAGAGGAATGTCGTACAGGCTTTTGAGAAATATTTTCTTTCCTGATTAAAAAATAAAGAGCGATCCCAACCTAAGTTAGAGATACGGGAGGCTGCATGGGGACCCCAGGGCCCTCTCGCCACCTGGATGGGTTTCAGCCAGGTGGGCCGGGAGGACTGCATGATGATACACAGCTGGGACCTCACTGGCAGCCTTGATCTGCTTTTCAAACGAAATCAGGCTTATCAGAGAGAAAAGCTAAGGATTACTACGGAGGGCCCCGTTCTAGACATGTACTCAGTACCAGGCTCTTGAGTGGGTGTTTGATGTACATTATAAAATGTGATTCACACAGTAAATATCCATGAGGAAGTATAATTCCATTTAACAGGTAAGGCCACCAAGGTCTGGAAAAACAACATCACACACACCCCCCTTCCCGCCATGTCAAATACCTCGAATAATACACTACCTACCAGAGCAGGGGACATTCTGTGCTGAGTCACCAGGAGCTGCAAACTGTCCTGGTCCCAAGAATGCTCCGGCCTGGAAGAAAGGCTGAGGCGGTGGGCCCATCCATCCCCCCGGAAATGGCGGGTTCCTGTGACGTGTGTGATGATGGACTTAGAGACCAGGAGGGAGGTCAGCACTGCCCAGGGAGAAGTCGAGGCAGAAGCAGTGGCACCCTGAGCCTCTCTTTAGTAAGAGCTGACGATGAATAAATGGAAATTTAAACCAAACCAAAAGAAACGACCCCTGGAAATAGGAGGAGGAGGATGAGGGGGCACCATAGCTAATCCCTCCACAAGATGGCACTCAGCTCCCTCGTCTTCAGGTTTATCTGGGATTTTGTGCCATCAAAGAACACTGTTTATATCACATTCCACATTTGTTCCAGTTTCACCACTGCCATCTTTGTGTCCTTCCCTCAAGGTCATGGGCATTCAGTGGGGTTCCCGAGAAGCCTTGGCAAAGGGAGAGGGTGCGGCATGTACCTAGGGCTGTGTCGGGGTTTACCCAGGGAAGACTGCCCCGTGCAGAATGTCACCGGGTGGCATGCTCCTCGAATCCTTCGGCCTGCTGTGACATTGCCCCGCTGTCTCCTTTCCTGTCCCCTCCCTTCCCTGGTTCTCTCCATCCCTCCTTCTCTCTCGCTGTACTCTCTCTGTGCCTTTCCCTACCAGCTCCTGCCATGTCTTTTCTACATTGCTGCTTCTCATCTGTTGGCCCAGAAAGTGAAATCATAAGGTTTGCTTGAATTATACAAATTAAGACCAAAGAAACAAAGGGCAAAAGACGCAGACACTCTCCCAGGAATACGATGCATGCAATTCAGCCTATGTGCTCTGTGACATGACACTGAGTTTGTAATCTACAAGGTCATGTCGCTTTCTTTTGCCATCTTATTCATAGCATTTTTTTTTAAATGCTGACTATGAGGGATGCGCTGTGTAAATGCTTGACATAACTTATTTGGTTTAATGTGTACTGAGCAGTCCTCCACTATAATTTTAATTATGCCCATTTTGCAGATGTGGAAACTGAGGCTCAGCAATGAGAAGCAGCTCACCTCCTCCTGCCTGGCTGAGTAGCAAAGTGGACTCTCTGGCTGGCTAAGCCTGCATGGTAACCATTAGGCACTTTCGCCTTCTTTCTGGTCCATATTCCATATAAACACTGCTAGGAAGCAGCTCAGGTTAAGCGAGGCGTTAGTAATATTATAGACAACAGAAACTGGTTCCTATGGCCTGAGCCATATCTCACTATTGAAGAAAGCATAAAACTGCTTTGGAAAGTCCGCATGCAACAAACGCCTTATTAATTTAGTTCCTCACTGGGCTGTTACCTGAAATGGAAACGGGGCATTTTCACAGGCATCCTCGGAACAGCACACTCCAGCAGTCTGAGGGGAGATCTGGGACTCCATTTATAACCTGAGGTCATCTCCTCGGGAGGAGCGAGTCTGAAAGTCTCTCTAACACTTTTACTGGCATTGGAGGACGGAGCAGTTGCAGGTGTGAGTTTTCAGAGCACAAGGTACCCCTTCAGTGTGCTCAGTGGAGCCCTTGTGTGAGCAGAGCCTTTCCAAGCCCGGCCCTACAGTAATGAGCTCCGAGTTCCGCTGGTGTTGAATAAAGGTGCACTGTTAATGGGCTGACCACTGCCCTGGTAGCCTCCTGGGTTTGAAATCCTTTCCTCCCAGAGGGTGTTAGGAAGAATTGGTGCGTGCCTTTGCGACACGGGAGAGAATGAGGTTCACTTATGAAATGTACTGACACATCTTGGTGGGTCCACACTTCTTTTGCTTCTTTCAACAAACAAGTAAGCTTGCCTCGGTTTGATCCGTTACTTAGCTCACCAGAGCAAACAACCCTTCCATTTCTCCTTGTACCACGCCCTGGCTAAGTCAAGATGACTAGACTTTCCTTCAAGATTACTGGACTTTTCCCATCTGTAACTTCCTAGGTTTCTAGAACTTTCACTGAAGTAATTGCTCAGGACAGTCACCACAAAAATAGGGGTGTTTAATAAAATATAAACCTTCCAGTTAAATTGAAATTTCAGAGAAACAAATAAATTCTTAATATTTAGTGTCTGGGACATACCTATATTAAAATAGTCTATGTTGTTCATCTGAAATTCAGGTTTAACTGGGTGTCCTGTATTTTGATTTGGTAAATCTGGCAACTCCACATAAGAAGGAGACACCTTTTTTCTGAGCATTATGCTAGGCATTTTATACTGGCCAACTCCTTTCACCCTCATTAGAGTGTAGGACAAAACCTGAGGCCCAGAAAAATTGCCTATTTCTCAGGACGATATAATCAGTAAGCAGGAGATCAGAAATTCAAACAGATGTGACTTCAAAAGCCTTGCTCTTTCCACCACAAGAATAACTCCAAAATCTAATCCCGGAAATCTGTAATTGACACCTTCTCCCTCCTTCCTATCCAGGACGCTGGGGAAAATCTGGTTTAAAATGTAATTTAAGCAAAGTGTGAGCCAGTTTTGCAGAGCAGGCGCCCAACTACTTCCCCCCGTGCCTCTGAAGCATTTATTTTTCTGAGCACAGCTAGGCGAGCTTGGCTCTTCAGTTCAGCTGCGTCTGCAATCACCTTTCTCCCACTGTATTTTAACTCCTGATACAGGACTCTGATTTACTCTCCTAAATGAGAGCGTGAGGACATCTACATAAAACCACCGTGTACCTCAACTGCGGGAATTCTAGGGGAAAGTCAACAAAACACAAAATGCAGCCCAGAAAGTGCTGAAATGGACATTCTTGACAAACAAAAGGAGGCAGACATAAATGTTTTACATCTAAATATATTCCTTCGCTTATAGAAAACGTAGGCCATTCAGCCCTCCAGGGACGTATGCAGTCTCCACCTTGAGCCATCCTGTCCCTCCAGGTGGGAAATCAGGCAAGGTACCCCACCCCAGGTCTGTGCCTTCAGTCTCAGGGGTGAGCACAGCTGCTTTACCCCCAGGCCTCAGTTTCCTTAAAACGTAAAATGAAGATGCTAAGAGCTGCCATCTCCCTTGAAGGACTGGGTACAGGAGAAAAAGGACACAGTGGGTATGACTGCATGGCATAAAAGTAAGGAATTATTAGTTTCATTCTTCCCCCCCCATGTTTTCATATATATATATATATACACACACACACACACACACACACACACACACACACACACACACAGTAAAACCCTGGATTGCAAGTAACTTGGTTTGCAAGTGTTCTGCAAGATGAGCAAACATTTCCAATACATTTTAACGTGGCAAACGAGTAATGTCTTGCAATACGAGTAGTTTGTTTCTGGAATGAATTATGCTTGCAAACCAAGGTATTACTGTATATTCTTCTTTAATTGGTTTCATTCTTTTCATAGCAGAGTGCATTTGCACGGCCAGGATCTACTCAGGGAAGGGTTTGTGGTAGTTAACCTGCCAGCTATTCACCTGGGCCGTCCACTCTGGGAATCCCTACAGTGGGCAAGTGACCTCGCAACGAGAGCTTGGCGGCCGTACAGTTTGACTCCGTTTGATCCTCCTTTGGCTCTTCTCTTCCATGCCTCTCTCTTTCTTTACATATTTCTTGCTTCATGCAGCCTTCCCTCATGCCCCCAGGCAGACACGCTGCCTCTTGTTTATTTTCTGAGCAACTATTTGGAACCAGACCCAGTGTTCCAGAAACTGGTGGGAGAAGCAAACACCTGCCTCTAAATGCCTCCTCTCACAGGGCACGATTTTGACGGGGGAGCGAGAAAGAGAAGGAAGACAGCCCCAGAAGTAACAGGACGACGCCAGGTAGATGTTATTGCTACAAAATCACGCTAGGGAAGAAGGCAGTAGTGCAATGAAAGAAAGAAATGGGAGATGGGAGGAGGTGTGTTCTCAAGGGAAGGCCCGCCTAATGACACAGGCAGAGGACCAAATTCTATGCATCTATCCCCTCGCCTGTAAAAACAAGCCAGTTTGTCTGACTGCCGTCCTGCTCTGTAAGTTCCCCAAGAACAACAGCTACTGTTTCTCTTCTGCACAACTGCCCCCCCACAACACTCAATAGCAAAGCTGGGGGCAGCTCTGAGATAGGGTGCATTGGAGCTTTAAGGGAACAAGGACATTTCACACACGGAACACATTTTTAAAAATACTTGTTTTTTTTTGTGATACAACAATGAAATTTCATAGTAATACCAAATGTCTTTGCCAGGTAAAAAAAATTAGAGCTTCAAAAATTCTTCCCTGAGGATGGGGTCCCAGCTTCAAGTGGGTCAAGCAGCAGAGATTTAAACTGTTCCTGGCACGTATCAGATGCTCGAGTAAAAAGATGCTGAATGTCAGAGCCCTGAGCATCAAATTCCAATAGTTAAAACATCCTCCCCATACCCCTTGCTCACTTTAATGATCTACTCTTTTGTAATCATGTGTTAATGTCTTCCCTGCTGGTCTATAATTTCCTTGAGGACTGGCCCTCGATTGATTTTGGTCATTAATGTATTCTAGCACTTAATCTAGTACCTGGCACATGGTGGACACTCAGTAACTATGCTCAACCATCAGTTTCATTAAAATTAAGAGCATGGTCTGTTGTCAGGGGTTTACCCACAATAGCGACACCCAGGATATAATCAAGGGTCCAAACTCTAACATCCAAAAAGCTTTTATGTTGAGTAGCAAAACTTGACTTTGGTTCTGTTGGACCACAGACTGAACATGAAGACCCCTGGCTAGCTAGGTAAGGTTTTTACCCCAGCACACTGGCCTTTCACAGGGCCGTCCTCTGATTGATTACAATCCTTGGCACACCACTATCTAACCCAGGATGGATTTTACTAATCTATGTCGCTTTTATCTGTCTCCTCCACGAGAAGACAAGCACAGGGCGAAGGATTTCCATCTGCTGTACCCTGTGCCATGTCACCAGCGAGCAGAACATCATTTGGAACTCAGTAAACGTGTTAAAGGAATAAATGTGCACGTTGTAACCGCTCCCTAGGACCAGGGAAAGGAACACCGCAAGCAAACGTTCCGTACATGTGATGGTTTTTTCATCGGAACACTGCCTCCACTCCTCTCCAGCTAGGCCCCTGCCTCGATACTCTGGGTAACTGATTTCATTGGGTGTCATATTGCAACCAATTTCTTTTCTGTCCCCAGATACCAGAGATCATAAATTGGAGGCCTGCAGGGCAGATATGAGGCCTACCTACAGAAGGGTTTTGTTTGGCCCATGTGGTGTGACTTTAAAATACTGAATTAGCTGCTGGCACTTAAAAGTCAGTAGATTCTATATAAAATTGTGAACGTACAGCCTATCTTGAAAAAGAAAAGAAGAAAAAAAACCACACAAAATAACAAACAGATCTGGCAAGACTGGGCCTGAGGTCCCACGGGCAACCCCTGCGTGAGGCTGGTGCTACAGGGCTCCCTGCACCAGGCACAGGGCCTGGGTCCAGCTTAGTAACTTGCCTGGCTACTGAACCCATCTGAGTTTGCGACCCCTGCTGGAAAGCCACCAGAAAGCATGCAACCTGGAGGAAAAAGAAAAAAACAAAAGTAAAGAAAAGATGCCCACTGGGATCTATTTCTGTTATGTTCAGGCTATTCCTTGGAAGAATAATGGATTCATTTTTCTAGATCTCTCATGGTTCCACATAACTATTGACAAATTATAGCCCAGTAAGTATTATTCTAACGGCCTAAAAATGCTATGAGCGTAATCCCCTGTGGGGAGAGGAAGCTGAGAATGCTTCATGTGGGAGGCAGGCCTGGGGATGAATCATGGGAGGCTGCCGGTGACAGTGGAGACTAACTGGGAGAGAAAGGGGACTCACCTGGAGGCAACGGGCGACCATTAGGAGTTGGTGAGAAGCTGAAAGGCCAGGCTTGGAACATGAGAAGGGTTGATGGGAAACTAGGCACCAGGGAACGCCTCAGCATCATGCCATGGGAAGTGTACCCCTGGGGCATCCTGGGTCACCCATGCTGCCACGCATGTCACTAAATGAACACTCAACTGTCCTTGTGTCCTTTAGCCAGTCCTTCAAGATGCCAGGTCTCCGGTGGGATCATCAACTGAGCCCTAGTTCAGCGCCCAGAGATACGGACAAAGAGAAGGAGCCCCCCCCCCCAAGTCCTTCCGTGACAGGATGGCTTTCCCTCCAATAAGCAGGCTGTTTGGTTACTGGGCGCCTTTCAAAATAAGAGTTCAGGTGGGTTAGGGGGATTCTAAGTGGTGGTGGGTGGGAGGGGGCCATCCAGCCCAGCGAGTGAGATGACAGACAGGCCTGAACTCCAATCAGGAATCCTTTGTGCCTTCAGAAACTTAACTTTTCTCATCTGCAGATTCCAACCCTTTAAAATAGAAGGGATGCCATCTGCCTGTGCACAGCATAGGGCTGCTGTGAAGATTCAACTCAATCCTTCGTTCATTATTTCAAAAATAATGATAGGCATCTAGTAAGTGCCAGGCATTTAGTTATGTCCTGGGAACAAATTCTGAACGACAAAAATGCAAGAGAGAGCCAGTGCTGAATGCTGAGGACGGACTTAGACAAGGGACACCCAGGTCGTCTCCTGAAACTATCCTGTATCACTTCTCCCCAACTGATAACATCATCTGCAACTTTCCTTCTGTTTTGATTAATCAATTAGCAGGGCCCTTCCTCCAAAAAGATATTGTCTTAAGACATGTGAAATGCATTAAGCTAAAAAAAACCCAAAAGACAAACAAACAAAAAAACAACCAAACAAAAAAACCTCTAAAATACTTAACTCTAAAAAATACTAACTCTAAAAACAAGAAATGGATGGTTCGGAGAAGCAGTGAGGCCTGACGCTGGTGGATCTCAGGTGGAGTGATCACAAGGAGATCATTGCTCCTTGGCTGGTCAGTCTATGTAATTCAAAGCGACACACGCCGACTACAATCACGTTAAAACAGACAATGTAAAATCTGCAGCAAAGGCAAATTAAGTAGCCCTGAACATTCTCATCAGTGTTTTAGAATTGCCAACATGCTCTTCACGTACACTTTCTCACTTTCTCATGATAATCTTTCAATCTCTATGTTGCAGAGGAAGAACAGGAGGCTCAGAGGGAAAAATCCTGTGCCTAGGGCGCTGGGGAAAGACGCTGTCTCCAAATCCAGCTCGCGCTCTCGCCATTGCCCCAGTGGAAAAGGGCGGCCAAGCTAGAAAGCACTGGGGCTATAGCGGGGTTTGAAGGAAGATACTGATGCCAGGGTTATGGGGAACAACCTGGGTCTTTTCCAACAGCAGCAAGAAAATTACAGCTTTCCACAATAGCTGGAAAGTGACTGCATTTCCCACCCAGCAGCTAGAAAGTTGTAACTGTTTCACTCCTCCAAGACCCTCTCATGCAAGGACGCTGGGTTGCCGGCAGCCCCTGGAGCCTGGTGTCTGAGCCATGACCCTGCGTACAGGCTCAGTTCCATTAGGACATCAATATATTCTATTGCCCCTCTCTCCAGAATCTAGTCTCAATAGAAAGAACGTGACTCAGTCAGTAATCACGGCAGGTATGTGCCAGCGGGGGTGGAAGCCATGGACTGGAAAAGGCAGTGGGCATGGACCAAGTAACCTGACACCAGCCAGCCTGATACCAGCCAGTCCATCTTCCTAGCCCCTTTCTAGTCACCATCAAATTTTAATTCAAGGAAAGCTTCCACTTTGCTTTTCCTTTCAAAGAGCTCTGGGGACTTTTCCAATAAGAGACGTTCTTCTTTTGACAACAAAAGCCCAAGCCCCAACTATATTATAGAGTCCAAGCAAAAGGTTCGGGGACGTCTGCACTGTTCAAAGCACTACTTTAGACCATAGGACTTGAGGCTTTAGACTAGGCACACCAACAACAGAGCTAAGAGCCCTGGGTTTTTCCTGATCCCATTTGCAAGTTCAAGGTACCACTTTCTTACTAGTTTCCCAAGCAAAAAAAAAAAAGAAAAAGAAAAATCTCCCATCTTAAAGCTACAGTGCATTGTACACTAGTCGGCTTCGGCCTGGATCTGCAGTCCAGAAAAAGGCTCAAGAAGTCTCACTAAGGGATCCTCATCGGATGTTGGTGTCCGAATTGTTTCGACTTAAGAGTGTTTAGTCACAAAGTTGTCACCCATGTCAAACTTGGCTGAGAGAGTTAGAGGGACTCACTGCCGCTGAAAAAGGCTCCTTTCTAAGAGGATCTTTCTCTGCCAAGAGCTGGAGGGAACATTATGTAACACAGCGGTCCATTTCAATGTGTTATGTCTGCGATCCTATGGGAAGAAAACCTCTAAGCACTGGAAATACAAAGAGTAAGGAGGGGATTTGCAGCTGAAGCGTTTACCTCCTGGAATTTGACTAGGTCAGGCTTATTGCCACTTTCTCCAATTGTTACTGAGAAAGCAGAAAGCAAAATAAGAATCCCCAACGCCAACGGATGGGCTATAGAATCGCAGGGAGGCAGAAGTTGGGCTATTTCCCCCTCCTTTTTTTTTTTTTAAAGATGGAATTCCTGGAGTTAACCCTTGAGTGGAAGTTGGTAATTGCGTTTCACCAAAATAAGGTGAGATTTGCTTGCAAAGCCAGAACGCACGAGTGGGACCAAAAAGATCCTGCGAGCGCACGGGCTGCAGCCACAGAAGCCAGCGGAGCACCGGCGCCCGGGCGCTGGGGACACGTCTGGGGGACTGGCTCCCCCGGCGAGCGGCGGGCGGCGCAGTCGAGCCGTTAGTACCCAGGTTTCCAGACCCCTGGCTTCGAGAGGAGGATGGGGCGCGCTGTGCTCCTGCTGGCTCCCTCGGCTGCTCCTTGCGGCTGTTCCCTGCTAGCAAGGGACCGCTTCTGGGAGCGCAGCGCGAAGGCAGTGGATTTGGACTCGCCTCTCAGAATCCCCCCCGAAAGCATCTTGGTACAAGTAGTGGATAAAAATAGCCGGCGGATAACGCTGGGGGAGGAGCGAGACTCGCGCAAGGGAAGGCAAGGATACGACTGGTCCAGCAAAGTGGGGTGCCGAGGGGGAGGGATGCAACCCTTCTCCCGAGAGAGGGGTCTGGGTGTGCGAGGAAGCGCGGATGCCCGCCGGGTGGAGTCGGGAAGATGTGAGACGCGCAGCGCCGCGACCTCCGAGGAGCGGAGCACACCCCACCCAACGCGCCCTGCTTCCCGGCTCCGGAGCCCGCCGCTCCTCCATCCCATCCAGGGCTCTCGAAGCCGGCGCTCCGGCTCCAGGGGCAGGTGGGTCCGGAAGCGGGAGCAGCGGCAGCGTGCGGTCGGCCTCCCGGTTCAGAAAGCGCACCTGAAGACGTCAGGCTCCTGGAGGGTGCCCCTTGTTCTGAGCTGGGGGTTACGGGCTGCCACCGCGGGTTGGCGTCCCGCCGCCCCTCACCCTCAACATCTGCCGCCCCCCGTGGTGCTCGAAATAGAAACAGAGGCAGAAATTTTAAAAAAAGTAAAAAGTAACAGGAAAAATCAGGACCGTGTACACTTGGCGTTTGGGGAAAGGGACTACTTACTGTTTGGCCTGTCGCTTCAGTCTCTCTCATCCCGGGCACCCCCGTCCCTCGGGAGATGCCCCCAGCTCTTCTCCACTCCAACCAAATGCCGAGGCAAGTCACCAAGGTTACCCCGGCCCGTACGCTCCCTCGACCCGCCGACTTTCTGCTGACTGTATTCCCGCCCCGGTTCCCAGCCCAAGTGGTACCCCAGCTCCGCTGCGCGCTGCGCCCCCGCTGCCCGGCACGGCCACAGGGAGACGCGGCAGGCAGGAGCGAACCTCCGACTCCGCCAGAGGGAAAAAAATCCAGTCCGCTAAGAGTCTGGAACCCCGATACCTGCCGGCCAAAGAACGAACCGAAACACAAAAACCAGTCTCCCGGGACTCGCGGAACTGAGGGGCCGAGGCGGGAGGCGAGGAGGACGGGGACACCCCGGGTCTCTCCTTCCCTGTCCCCCTGCATCCACGCTGCTTGCTCCGGCTCCCACTCACCTTGGGCTGGGCGCCTGCCCGGAGTCCGGGCGCCTCGAGCACCCCGCGTCCTGCCCCTCCCGAGCCTGGCGGCCCCCGCCCCGCGCGCTCCGCACTCACCTGCGCTGCGCCGCGGTCCCGCGGCTCCGGCGTCCGAAGTCGGCTCTCGGGCTGGGCCATGGGCAGCGCCGCCGAGCACCGACGGCCGGCGGAGTGAGCTTCGGGACGTCCGGGGACGCGCGGGAGCGAAGGGGCGCGGGCGACCGGAGACGCGGCAGTGGCGGCGGTGCGTGGCCGCCGCGCGCCAGGGACTTTGCAGGCGGGAGGCTCCGCGACGCGTCCCGCGGAGGGGAGGAGCCGGAGGAGGGGCGGGAGGCGGGGACGCGGGAGGCCGGGCCCCGAGGGAGCGCGCCGCGCCGGGCGGAGGAGGACCGCGAGCGCCCACTGCTGCCCGGTCCGCTCTGGTGCCGCCCGGGGCCGAGCCCGCGGC
>NW_017732374.1:133787-204254 GCF_001890085.2 Hipposideros armiger | reverse complement strand
AGGGTGCGGCCGGCGGTGGGTTGGCTGAGCGCCCTCGCTGCGAACCCGGGGCGATCGGTCGGCTCTGTCGCCCCAGCGAGGAAAGGGCAGGTCCGAAGCCCAAGTCCACGTCCTCCTGCGCGCTTCAGTCCCGCAAGGTCCCTGGGACCTGCGCTCCCCGCTCGTGCGTGCGCACCGCGCGTTCCCTTCCCGGCAGGTGACTCACCTTAGGCGCTGATTCTCCTCGCGCCGCCTGGGAAGCAGGGGGAGCCATCCTGGCGAGCTCGCACCGCAGCCGGGCTGGGATGCCGGCGGAAAGGCAGCCCGGGGCGGAGTCCGCGCCAGGAGCGGGCTCCCTGGCGCTCCTTGTCGCCATTGAACGCGCCCGCTCCCTTCGGTTTCGCGTCCGGGAGTGGATGGCGATCTACCAGGAGAGCGCGGATAACTCAGCTCTGCTTTTGCTCGTGCCTGGCCATTGCACACGTGCAAACGTCAGCTCTGAAACCCAGCAGGGTCTACCTGCCCGCCCCCCCCCCTCCGCCCAGCTCCGCTATGTGGGAGGTTTTGTGTGAGAACTGGACCAGCGCTCAGTAGCTGAACTGCAGGTTTAGAGTTCCGAGGGGCGTGGGGTTGGACTCCCCTCGGAGAAGCTGGGATGCCTGCTTACCCAAGCCAAAGCGGGTCACCTTAAAGACAGGTCAGCAAATGCGTTGTAAAAAAAAAAAAAAGCCGAATGAACATCAAAGTAAGGTAATTTTTTTTAGATGAGATGTCAGTAGCTCTTCCATATCTTAAACATTGAAAGGTAAATATTTAGAAGAATTATAATTTGTCGTTTAAGTTTTCAAAATCTTTCATTAACTTTGCTTAGTTTGAAAACACTTTTCTATCTAATGAATGGTTCCTACAGGACATTGACCGCTTTACTCTTGTAATGTTACTGGCTGCCCTTTTAGAAAGCAAAGCAATGACCGACATTTTGTCTACCTGATAAAGCCAAAGCCAGCACCTGGGAGGCCAAGGCCAAGCCTTGGTTTGAAAAAATACACTTTTAGGGGTTGTAAGGGCCTTGTCTACTTCTTTGAGCCAGACTAATGTTGACATGCCTATTTTTTTGGTGTACACACACGCGAGGTCTGACAAGTTCCGGAACTCAGCCTAGAAAAAGTGCTGCATACCTCATTGCTGAATATCATTATGATCACCTTTGAAGGACTCCCCTTGGGAAGCTATGCACTGACGCCAGAGCCTAGTCCACCCTTCAAAGCAAGTTTGGAACTCTTTTTCTATATAGGCCATCAGGGCTGTCATCGTATTACCCTTGATGTCCTGAATGTCATCAAAATGCCTTCCTTTCAATATTTTCTTTATCTTCGGGTAAAAAAAGTAGTCATTGGGGGCCAGATCAGGTGAGTAGGGAGGGTGTTCCAATACAGTTGTTTATTGGTTAAAAATTCCCTCGCAGATGGTGCCGTGTGAGCTGGCGCATTGTCGTGACGCAGGAGCCATGAATTGTTGGTGAAAAGTTCAGGTCGTCTGACTTTTTCACACAGCCTTTTCAGCACTTCCAAATAGCAAATTTGGTTAATTATTTGTCCAGTTGGTACAAATTCATTATGAGTAATTCCTCTGATATCAAAAAAGTCTAGCAACATTGCTGCAACAAGTTCACGAACTTAACTGGCAGACCTCCTATATTGTTTGAAAGGCCTTAGCATTTATATTTACTTTAGCTTTAAAAGAAGTGCTTTCCCCCCATTCTATGAAGCTGTGTAAAATCATGTCATTCTATGAAGCTGTGTAAAATCATGTATGAAGTTGTGTGGGTCAAATTGAGGCAGGACACGTAGCCTAAGAAATTGACAACCCCCTCCAGGGTGCAACTTGAGTGCTTCACTGGTTATACCAGTCACAAAGTAAATGTATCCAGTACCTACAGCTGGAAAAAAACATGAACCCGGTTTCCAGCTAAGCTGATTGCTATAACTGGGACGTGACCTTTAGCTAATTATAATGTCATTATAATCTCATTTACATTGTGGTTACTAGACTCCCATCATGCATCTGACACCATGACAGTTCCAGAGGAACCAAATAAAGAAGAAACGGCAGGAAAAGAGGGTCCCGCCCAGGCGGAGAAGATGAATGAACCACATCAATGGAATGTCCACCAATCCCCACCTGAGTCGGATAAATACCCCTCATCATGACTTCTCTCATTCCACTTGTTCTTTGAGCTCACCTGCATTTTCCTCTCAAGGGTGTACTTTCTTTTTCATGAACTCACTTTCACTTTCCTGCATGTCTCACTCTTGAATTCTTTCTTGGCAGAGACAAGAACCCAGTCACTGTTGCTCCAGTTTGAGTCCTCTCTGGGTTGAGTGTAGGGACACGTTCGGGACTCCCCCACAGAAGCCCCCAAAACCAAGATTGTAAGGTTGCTGCCTTGAGCCCAAGTTTGGCGGCCAACTAAGAGTTAACTAAGAAAGCCTCAGTACCTGCCACACTGAAATCAGTGTGCTCTTGGCCAAAGTCCTTGAAACTGTTTCACTCCTCTTGCGCTGAAAAACAACTCTTAGACTAAGCATTTCTCCCTTAGCCTTAGGGGCGCACTGGTTGTTTCCTACCACCTGTTCCTCTGTTATCTCTAATAGAAGACTGAGGTCAGTGAGGATGCGGGTGGGACTGCCTGTCCTCCTCCCCGTTGGCTGCATTGCATTTCTGTCTCTTCCTCGGTGTCTCCGGTTGCAAGAGTGACAGTTGAGTCCTCTCCTGGACACCCCTGTGAGCCTCCAGAGGCACCTGTAGTCTCTGCCAGTTACTGGTGTTCCTCAGCTCCTCCCAGCAGCTAAGCCCCGGCAGATCACGAGTTCTTCAAAATAGGGAGCGGCTTTGGTGTTCGGAGTTGGTTGGTATGGTTACTTTTCCCTAAGAGTTCAAAGTGCTTTTGTGCCCATAGTCTGAATCTCACAACTCACTTGTAAGATGCAAAGGGAGACCGGCAGCATGATTCCATGTGCACCCTGGGAGCCGAAGTCAGGTTAACCGATCAGTGTAGGTCCCCATGATGAGTCCTAGGAAGGAACTAGAACCCAGGCTCCAGCCCTGAGTCTCTGCTAGAAGCTTCCATGCAGGACGTGACTCCAGGCAGCTTCGGCAAATGACAAGAATTTGAGGGCTGGAATTTTAGCTTGTCTCATTTTTAGTCTCAACCAACATGCATTGATCGATGATCGATGCTCTTACATTGAGATAAATAAGAAAGTGTTAATTGGCTCTTTTGTTCTTATTTAGCTTTATGTTTCTGCCAAGACTTTTGTCAATTTCCCCTAAACCCCCTTCCTTGGCCTCTTCTGGGCATGACTTAAGTTTCCTAACAGGCATTTACACCTCAGCTATGTTATAACATGAACATTGTATTGAAAATATCTGCTTACCAATCTCTTTCCTGCTAGATTAGAAGGGCTTTGAAAATGAGGACCATGATTTAGTTATCTCTCCCAGAATCTTGCATGTCTAGTATACTCTCTTAAAAAAAAAGAGAGAGAGATCTATCAACTAAACTTCCCTGCAGGAGTCATGGTTTAGATGAGACATGTTTCCATTTCAAAGCTGTCAGTTTCAGAATGGGGGCTTCATCTGGAAAAGTGGCTGTCACTCTTTGATGTGTGGCCTAAGACCTTCTTACTCAGTGTCATCACCTGGAAAATGAGAGAAGGTTTTAGTACATGATCTCTAAGCTGCTTACTATATTCTAAGATACCAAAGTCTTTATTGAGCACCTACTATGTGTTCAACCCTATACCAGCCACTGTGGAAAGTGAAGACATCGTCACTGCCCTAGGGAGCAAAAAATCTTATCTTACGAAGAAACAGTTCAGCTGAAAACTGTTCTACAGAAGATAAAGGCTGAAGGAGTGAAATGGAAGCAAGCATCTGACCTATGCCTTCGGTCAACAACCAGTAATAACACCAGCGGAGGTGTATTCAAGGCTTTTGTGCCAGGTATTGAGCAGAATGAGCTATGTGAGTCACACGTTTTGTCCTTGTGCTAGCCTTCTTAGAAACTATGATTTCCTCATTTAAAAAGAAGGCAAAGAAGTTGAAAGCCCTGGCATAAATGTGTGGAGGTAATTAGGGCACCAGAGGGGGAGGAGGATTATCCAAGGTATCCAGTAAAAACTAGACCCCTCGGTCCAGTGCTCTCTGTAATTCAATGGTTTGCTTATGTTTGCTTTTGTTATTTCTGGTTGTATTTTTTTCTCCAATATGTGATGGGAGAGGGAGGCCAGGAGAAGGGGAGGTGGGGAGGGAAAGGAAAGAGCTTGCTCCTTCGGCAGATGTCCGGGATCCATCCATGGTCCCTCTCCCTGCCTGGATGCACGGTGACTTTATCTGTAACTCCTGTCTATGGGACTGCCCTGCAGAGCCTTTCCTCCCAGAATGGCCGTTGGAAACTTTCAGGTTAATAGCATGAATATTAAGTAGTCCAGTGGGATTCTTTATAAGCAGAGGAAATTGGGATCAGGTTAAAAATCCAATTTTAATAAACTTTCCAATTCCTGATGTAGATGGTGCGCTAATGGCTCTTACTGCTGAATCATCTGAAAAGTCAAATGCATTTTTAAAAGGTCCTTGTTGTATGGGAAGCTGGATGGGTATCATTTAATTGTGTATTGCTCATCCCTCTCTTCATGGAAGAGATGGTGTAAAACTGACGAGAGCAGATATAAAACGCCGCTATCCACAGAGCTGGTTGGGTCGAGGGGAGGCCTTGGGCTGGGAAGATGATTTTCGCTCTTTTGACTAAAACAAAGCGTGATTTATGCTGTGTGAAAACAGTATCCTCAAATAACTCCACTAATTTGATTGTACTGAGGTCTAGAACAGTTTGTTTCTTTTGATTTGTTAATTAGGCAGAGCAGTGGGCTTGTGAGAGAAAAAATGAGGGTCGTATCTCCAAAAACATGTGGTTTGTGAAAGATTTTGGTCCCTCCCAACTCAGCTCACCCATGACGTGCGTCCCCCCACCAAACTGTCCCAACTCCCCTGACTTTACCTGTATGTCCTTGAAAACAACCCAGCTATTCATGATTGATAGGTCGTCTGATGTTTTTCTGAAAACAGGGTTTTTATCCCCTTCAGGACACCAAGTCTACTCTTGGCACGTGTGGCTACAGCATGGAGTTGTGACTATTGCCTTTGTGGGACCATCCTTCACCAAAGTAAATAAATGAACTAATTAAATATTATATATCATGACTGCATCGGTGTAAAGATGAACATATTATTCTTATTTATTTATGTATATTTTTTCTGAGACCTAGAAGCTCAATATTTTTTTTCTGATTTCAAAAGAGATTAAAACATTTCTGAGAGGCCCTGAAGCACCTTGGGCTCCTGTGACATCTGATGGAGGGGTTGGCCCCATGAAGATGATGACAGTACAAAGGATGAATGCTTAATTGATGCTGGTAAAGTATGTATGATTAAATGCAATTTCAGACACATATTTTACAGTCCATTTGTTGTGTTGGATAAACAACTGTAGACAACATATTTCTTTTATTTCTGATCCTGTTGCCCCAAATTACACACATCAGTGCTGCAAGATTGCAATATTGCAGTCCTGAAGTAGTCCCCTTGTTCAAATTATTAGACCCTGCTGAGTGCTGGAATGCCTTCAGGGCAAGTGGAAATCCTAGCGCTGACTTTGATTTTAGGTTTGCTGGGACCCAAGCTGACTGATGCTTTGATGAGCAAGCCTTGCTGATTTTCTCTTTTAGGCTTTATTCAAGAATACTGGGAGATTCAAACTCTTTGGAGGAAAAACATCTTTTTCTATCTCCAGTCCCATCACTTTACTTGAATCATTTACTGGGTGCGTCTTACATATCAGCCCTGTGGTAGGTACGTATATGGGCAGAGATTTGTGAAAATAAAATGATTTATTTTGTTAAATTTAATAAAATGGAATCCCTTACCTGAAGGAGCTCACAGACGTGCATGAACAGAAAAATCACAGTTGAATCTGGTAATTGAATTATAATTTTTGCATTGTAAAATTACAACTCAATGATGAGATCCTGGTCCTCTGTATTAACCAGGAAGGTCAAAGGAGCATTGGACTGCGGTGCTCACACTGTCACGTGCTACCCTGAGCTCCAGCTTCAAGCCACATGTGATTTTTCCAGCAGCTCTCTCCTCGTGGAGTCCCCACTGAGGTCCTCTAGAGTGTGGCCATACTGTCCTTGAAAACTGACAGTGCTGCCTTCTCCTTTCTAAGCCTCGTTTTGATTCCAGGTTTAAAATAGAGCCAAAGCTCTGAGAAGTCTCTTGAAAGATGCAAGAGTTCTCTTTCCCCATCCAATACTTGCCTTATGAAAGTGTTGACAATGACACTCATAAGACCTAGCTATATATACTTTCTTCTCCTTTATGGCAGTAATAAGTATTTCATAGTATGCTTTGAAACTCAGACAATTTAGCTCTTACATGAAAAAACAAAAAAACATTTTGTATTTAAAATGATCGAATTAGCATATTTCATTATGTTTATATCAGTATTTATTGTAAACTAATACGAAGAGGGCTAATTTATGCAAGGTTTGGAAAATTCATTGGATACTATGGGAAACAAGGAAGATGTATGCAGAGGTAAATACACATCACGGCATTGATTGATTAGCGCTATCCTAGGAGATTTGAGTACATTCGCCTTTTACCCTCATTTCACGTTCGAATATAGAGAAGTGACTTCCTGAATGAAGGCCCTATTACCAGCATTGCTTGATTTAGAACCTGGTGAAAATCCAGTCCTCCTGTGCTTTCTCCCTGTTCCATGACAAGTCTCTCCTTCCCCTCTTAACGGCATACCGTCACTTTACAAAATTAGAAAGAGGATGCCAGAGTAATTTACGTTATATCTCCAAACAAAGGGGGAAGATATGGGTTCTTTTTCATGCTTTGAAATGTACTTAAGTTCTAGGAATCTAGCTATCCATGAGGTATTTACATCCAACATTCATATTATTATAATTACATTTAGTCAGCCAACTGACAAAATAAAATGCTAGGCTTAAAAGCTCACTTCTTGGTGTAGTTGTTTTTCTCTCCCTACATTGGACCCGCCCTTAAAATATAAAAGCTGTATGGAGACACAGTTCCTGGCAAGGCAAACTTTGTCTCACTTTGGGGGCCTTTGATTTCCTGGGGAGCTTCAGATCTCAGCTCTGGGGTCCGTGGTCATTCATTCATTCCAGCATCACCTAATCCTTTAGCTCTTACTCTGTGGTGGGCCCTGGAGATACAGCAGTGAGCTGGAGACAGTGCCCCCTGTCTTCAAGGAGCTGAACATCAGAAAGGTGTTGGTGAATGCTTTGGTGGCTACCGTGTCCTTCCCAGCCCTTCTTGGTCCTTTATCTAGAGTCAGCCATGTGTCATGGTGACTGCTTGGCCAACAATGATGGTAAAATGCCATCAACCATGAGATAATTCCAATTTCATAATATAAAATGTAAAAGAGAATCACCTTAAAGCCAATGAAATACATTATGTTATTTCTTAAAATCTTTGAAACACCAACCTTAAATCGTGTTTGATAACATTTGTTTTCCCTGTAACTTTCACATTCCCCTTCAATGTTGCCATAGAGAATAAAGAAAGTAAAAGGCATGGAATCAGATTTCGAGGCTTGTCAATTAGGAAACCACTCCCTTCATCAGCCTAGAGATGGATGCTACTCACGTCCTGGGAATTTGAACTAACCCTCAAAATGTTTGGTGTATTCAGAGAAAAAAGGTCATTTTTACCTTGATGGCTGAGGGATTCTGCTTCCAACTGGCTGGTCGGGGAAGGGAGGTCTCACAAAAAGGTGGGACCTGGGTCGTGTCCAGGAACCTTGGGCTTGGCTTCATTAGAGGACATTCAAATGGCAAAATTCTGTATGAAATTTCGGAACACTTGAGGAAAGAAAGAAGCATTTGCAGGCTCCGAGCGACACACGAGAGGGCTATGTGTTGCTCTTCAACCTCCACATCCCAGTATTCAAAGGTAAAGCTAAATTTCTAAGTTCATTCTCACATTTGTTTTATTATAAAGTGATACATGTTCATTATAGCTACTTTGGAAAATCATACAAAATTAAAAAGAAGGGTGGGGGAAGGCAATTCCTTGATTAAGATTGAGTAAATAATGGGTGAAATTAAAAAAAAAATTGAAATTGCCGGTTCGTTGTACTAGAGTACTTCCTTGTCTTTAGCATTTAAAGTTAGTTATGCTTAACTTAATTAAACATAACATTTATTGTGTATTTGTATTCCCAGTTTCTCAGGAACAGGTGCAAGCAGGGGCAGGGTCTTTGATCTGAAAACAAAAAAAAATCAATGAGTGTGTACTACTTCAGCAATTACTTTGTAAAGAAAAAAGGAACAAATAAATTCTTGTCTGATTATACATGGAATTCTGAAGAAGGGCCAGTCATAGAATAACTCTCGCTTTTATCCAGTTCTTGAAACAAGAGTACAGGAATGGGTTCAATGTTTATGAATGAGTTTTGGTTTGACACCCAGGCAAGGAGCACTGACCCCAGAGGCCCCACACCTCTTCCTCCCTCCCCAAAGTCACTGTTCTCCTGACTTTCTTCTGTTTTTGTTTTGTTTTAAAGATTTTTATTAAAATATAGCTAACATGCAATATTATATTAGTTTCATGTATACACAATAGTTATTCAACATTCATGTACCTAAAGAAATGGTCACCATGATAAGTCCAGCAGCCATTTGACACTGTACTACGCGATCACAATATTGTTGACTATATTCCCCATGCTGTACATTATATCCACATGACTTATTTGTTTTATACCTGGGAATTTGGACCTCTTATTCCTCTTCCCCCTTTTAAATTTATCAATTACAGTTGACATTCAATATTATTTTATATTAATTTCAGGTGTACAGCATAGTGGTTAGACATTTATATAATTTAAGAAGTGATCCCCCTGACTAGTCTAATACCCACCTCACACTATACAGAGTTATTACCATATTTTTAACTATATTCCCTATGCTTTACTTTACATCCCCATAACTATTTTGTAACTACCAATTTGTACTTCTTAATACTTTCACCTTTTTCACCCTGTCCCCCAATCCCCCTCCGATCCATCACCAACAAATCTAGTACCTGTTATACACCATACATAGTAATTACAATATTATTGACTATATTCCTTATGCTATACACTACACCCCCATGACTACTGTGCAACAACCAATTTGTACTTCTTAATCCCTTCCCCTTTTTCACCTATTCCCAGCCCACCTTCTGTCTGGCAACCATCAAAATGTTCTCTGTATCTATGAGTTAGTTTCTGTTTTGTTTGTTTATTTTGTTCTTTAGATTCCACATATAAGCAAAATCACATTGCATCTGTCTTTCTCTGTCTGACACTTCACTCAGTACAATATCCTTCGGGTCCATCCATGATGCTGCAGATGGCAAGAACCCATCCCCTTCCATGACCAAGCGATATTCCATTGTATATGTATGTACCACCTCCTCTGTATGCATTTATCCATTGGTGGACACCCAGGCTGCCTCCACATCTTGGTCATTGTAAATAATGCTGCAATGGATATATGGATACACATGTCCCCTCAAAGTAGAGTTTGGGTTTCTTCAGATAATTACCCAGAAGTGGGATTACTGGGTCCTTCTTTGTCACTTGTTACAGCCTTTGTTTTAAGGTCGATTTTGTCTGGTATAAGTCTTGGTACCACAGCTTTTTTGTTTGTTTCCCTTGTCATGAAATATCTTTTTCCCATCCCATTACTTTCAGTCTATGTTTGTCTTTTGATCTGAAGTGAGTCTCTGTAGGCAGCATATATAAGGGTCTTGTTTTCTTATCCATTCAGCACCCTTTATTTTTTTTAATTAATTAATTAACTAATTAATTAACTGGGGAATTGGGGGAGGGGAACAGACAAGTTGCTGTCCTTTTGTTCCTCAGTCTAGTTGTGGAGGATGTCTCCTCACTGGCCCATGTTGACATTGTGATCATTGCGCTCTTCCTGGGTGAGGCAGTCGCTCGCTGGTCACTGGACGGCCATTCACAGTGGCTCACGGCAGCTCATGAAAGCACATGCCAGCAGCCCGCCAGCTCTACTGCAGCCCACACCATGGCTGGTGACCCACGACAGCCCAGCTCTAGGTGGAGCTGCTGTTCACCATCCCAGCTGCAGAGGGCGCAGCATCACTGGCCCTCATGTGGGATCTGAACCGGGGCCCTGCTGCTCAGAGCTGGCATCCCGAGCCAACTCTTAACCAACGCACCACTCAGCCAGTCTTCAGCCACCCTTTATTTTGATTGGAGTATTTAATCCACTTTCATTCAAAGTAATTGTTGATGTTATTGAGATATATATACACACACACACTTTGCTGGTTTGGTGCAGAGGAACTCCTTCAGATTTTTCTTGTCTGGGAAGCTCTTTATCTGTCCTTCAATTCTAAATCATAGCTTTACTGGGTGGAGTAATCTTGGTTGTAAGTCCTGACTTTTCATCACTTTGAATATTTCTTGCCAATCCCTTCTGGCCTGCAAAGTTTCTGCTGAGAAATCAGCTGATGGCCTTATGGGAGCTCTCTTGTAGGTAACTAATTGTTTTTCTCTTGCTGCTTTTAAGATTCTCTCTTTAACCTTTGACATTTTAATTATGATGTGTCTTGGTGTGGCCCTCTTTGGGTTCCTCTTGTTTGGGACTCTGCACTTCCTGGGCTTCTTGTATATCTATTTGCTTCACCAGTTAGGGATGTTTTCAGATATTATTTCTTCAAGTAGGTTTTCAATTCCTTGCTTTCTCTCTTCTCCTTCTGTTACCCCCATGATGTGAATGTTGGTATGCTTGTTGTTGTCCCAGAGGCCACTTAAACTATTATTTTTTTTTGCATTCTTTTTGCTGTTCTGAATGGATATTTTCTGCTACCTTATCTTTTAAATTGCTGATTCAATCCTCTGCTTTGTTAATTTACTGTTGATTCCCTCTAATGTATTATTGATTTCAGTTGTTATATTCTTCATTTCTGAGTGGTTCTTTTTTATGTTTTCTATCTCCATTTTTATGTTTCCTATCTCTTTGTTAAAGTTTTCCCTGAGATCACTGAGCATCTTTATAACCAGTATTTGGGACTCTGCATCTGGTAGATTGCTTATCTCCATTTTTTTTCCTAGAGCTTTGTTCTGTTCTTTTGTTTGGGAAATGTTTCTTTGTCTCCCCATTTTTGCCATCTCCCTGTGTTTGTTTCTATGCAGGGCTGCTGTGTCTCCCAGTCTTATTAGAGTGTAGTAGGTGTCCTGTGGGACCCAGTGGTGCAGCCTTCCTGGCCACCAGAGCCAATGCTCCAGGTGAGGCCCTTCTGTGTGTTGTGTGTGCCCTCCTGTTGTAGTTGAGACTCGATTGCTGTTTGCATGTCAATTGAGGATTGACCCTCAAGCTGATTGGTTGTGAGGACTGGCTGTGAATACAATGGAGGAATTGTTGTGCAGGGGTGACCCTACAGAGTAGGGTTCACTTTAGCAGGACTCTGGTGCCTGCCCTGTCTGCCCTTTGGGTGTGTCATTTTTGGAGGTGGCCTGGTGATAGTCTAGCCCAGTCTGAAGCTGGCTACTGGGTTTACCAGCCCTGGAGCCTCCTGGGTGGGGACCTGCTACAGGCCAAGTTCAGCCGTAGTCTGTGCCCTGCCCCTGGTCCCCTGGCATGAGCCACAAAGCAATCCAGAGATGGCTGCCTCTCATGCTGTGCTTGCAGGTGCCTTGATAGTCTAAGCCACGAACAAAGGCCAGCCAATGCGAGTGCCAGGCTTAGGGACTACTCAGCCAGAGGTAGGGAACATGCTGAAACCAGATGCTGCTTGTTTGGGTTTTGTGAATCTTTGAGAGATTTTAGGAAATTCTGCAGCATAAGCCAAGGAAGGCCGTTTATATGGAAAAGCCACTGGAAGTGGCCTGGGTGTGGGCGTGGTTTCAGGGTATCAGTAGGGCGGGGCAGACAAAAGGTGATAGACAGTTTGATGAAGACTCAGATTGGCATCTGCATGTATCTGCATGCAGGGTGGGGGTGGGCTCAACCAAGAAACAGTGACTTCCACCAGCTCCTCCATCTGGGAGGAAGCTGCCCCATCAGCGCTCACCCTGAAGCCAGACATCTCAGTTCCTCCCTCCCTGAATATCCCTGGCACCTTTCGAATTGCTGCCCCAGCGCTGGAGCTCAGAACCAGTGATTCCGTTGGTTAGTCCATGCACAATCCTTTTCAGAAGAGCGCCAGCGAGTGCAGCTGCCCTCCGTCTCAGCCACCATCTCTGTCGGTTTTCACTGCCAGAAGTTATTCTCCCCCTGGCACTGGAACCTTGGGCTGGGGAGGAGCTGGGACCTGTCACTCCTCAGGGGGGGGACCTCCACAGCCAAGGTATCCCTACCAACTTGTAATGGTCACACGCAGGCGTGGGACCAGCCGTTTCCGCATCTCTGCCCTTCCTACCAGTCAGGAGGTGGCTTCTGTATGTCGGTAGTTGTAGGGCTTCGTTCAGCTAGACTTCAGGAGATTCTCCATGATGTTTTTCTGTTTAGTTGTAATTGATGTGGTCGTGAGAGAAGGTAAGTACAGAGTTTACCTACTCTGCCATCTTGACTGGAAATCTACCCTTCTCCTGACTTTTAAAACTAGAGTCTAATTTTGCAAATTTTGGTTCTTTATTTAAATGCAATCATACACTATCCCTCTGTGTCTCAGTCCTTTTGTAACATCATATTTATGAAATTCAGCCATGCCTTTGTATGGAGCTGAAGTTTATTGTTATTTTGAAGCATTATACAGCATGAGTATCTTGAATGTTCTCAGGTATCCTACTATTGATAGTATTGGGGTTGTTTCCAGCTTAGGACTTTCCCAAATCTTGCTTCCGTGCCCATTCTTGTGTGTGTGTTTTGGTGAATGGGTGGAGATATTTACATTTTCTCTACATGTAGAAGTGTGATTGCCACATCACAGGACTTGCAAATAAATGCCCAGCTTGAGTGGTTAATGCCAAACTATTTTCCAGAGAGGTTGGACCCACTCTTTCCCCAGTAGCTTGTGAGTTTTCATTGCTCTGCTTCTTGTCCAGTGCTTGGTAGTGCCAGTCTCTTTAATTTTAGGCACTCTGTTAAGTATGCAGTGGTATGCTATTTTGGTTTTAATTTGGACTTTTGTGCAAATGAAGTTGAGCATATTTTCCCGTATTTAATGACTCTTCAGGTACCCTCTTTTATGAAGTGCCTATTTATGTCTTTTGCCCATTTTTTCTATTGTGTTGTTTATCTTTGTGTTATGGAATTATAGGAGATCCTCATATACTGGGGTCAGCTCCTGTGCCCCCATTTCCTTACCCATAGAACGGGAAGAATAATAATGCCTATCTCTCATAATGTTGTAACAAGGATTATATGAGTTAATACATGGAGAAACTTAGAACCATAGATAGCACAGAGTAATTATTCAATAAACGTTACTCTTCTTATTAGCCAAGATCACACTCCTAGCAGGCTGTGGACACGGGACTCCAATGACACCTACTAATGTCCCCTCACCAGCCTGTGACTTGCCCAGCAGTGACTTTACACACCCAGAAGGACAGGACCTCACCATTGTCACCCTAATTGTGCCACCCAGGACCCTAGTGGGAACTTGAGAGAGAAATGCTGTTGTGATTTCCTTACCATCACCACACAAGTTCTAAAATATTAAAATTTCACTTTTCCTCTGAGGAGAGCAGGATGGCATTCAAATTAAAAATAACCGAAGAAGCATTCACCTCACACCACTGCACCGTGCAGCTGGCATTTGGCATGTTCATTCCAAAAGTTTTAACAGAATGATGTTGTACCAGGAGGTTAGCGAAAACAGAACCTCCCCAAACACAAAAGTAAAATGTATTAAAAATTAAAGGACGTGCCATGTGAGCAATGAGGTGTTTTAGGCTAAGTGCCCATTTCTGCCTCATCCGACTTCCCTTGGTTCACCAACCACACTTGGGGAAAAAAGGGACCATTTTTCTCTCTTACTCTGTTGGGAATCGCTTTGCTCCCGGTGGCCAAGGCAGTAAGAATTTTTTATAAACAAACAAATGAACAAACTGTAATCAGCCTGCTCCTGCTCCCTCCATCTGTGAAATTTTCACAGATAGATTAAATAAATTCTTTTCTGAGGAGGAAAGCGTGAGGAGAACCATAATTTAGGCCTTTACCACCCAAAATGACAGACAATCTTTCATTTATTATTCCTCATGGAGAACAGCTACTAATATCTTCCTTCTAGGTCCTTTAATTAAATTCAGTTTCTTATATTTTTCTCTTGATTCACTCCCTTTCCTTCCTGGATTAACCTAGTTCTTCATAGTTGCAATTTCTCAACTGTTAAATTTCATTTAACTTATTTAAATGTCTATAGATTTCACTCCCAGAGTGGAGAGTTTGTTTATTTTTTTCATGTCTCTCCCCAGGCAAGAACACTATCCCATTTAAACCAGAGCTAACTAATTTATAAGCCTTCATACTGAAGTGTATTATCCCATATAATAAGTATATGTGTGAATAGAGAGTGATTTTAGAAAGGGAGAGTGATTGGCCTAAGATTGTCAAAAAAAATGGCCTTCTCCATCCTTGAAGCCCCTTTGAAACAATTATGTCTTTCACAAAATCTTGTCTTCTCAACCCCCACAGAAAGTCCCTGAGGGCATTGTAGTAAACAGTGTTATTTTCCTGGTGGTTTGATCCCACCTTCCTGTAGAGGGCTATACACCCTCTCCTACTGCTGTGCACTGCCCCCTGTTGGAAGACTGTGGAAGGTGAGCTGATTAGCCTTATCTAAGAGGAAGCTTTCTAAGGCATTTCACATTTCCACCAGCTTTATTTCTCATCTCCCGTTTCTAATTCCTTCATCCTGGTTCCCAGAATGAGAAGGCATGTGTAGACACAAGGACCATCTGTGGCCTCCTACATGTGACATGAGCAAGAAATAAATGTGTGAGGCTTGGGGAGTGTTGGTTACTTCCAGTCTTTCATTGAATTTGTTTACTTGTGTTATTCAGGGGACATTCCTTGCAGAGAATGCATCTCCTTTGGGGGGTATCTGCGTAGTTTGGTGCTAATGATAAGTATCTATCCTTTGCTGTGGCAGCTGTGCCTACTGGGAGGCATTTCTCACCTTGAGCAGAAATCTGGTCCCAGGGTTTCCACTATGAGTATTGGTTCTGTTCCTGGGGCTCATATAAAACCATCTAATACTTCGTCTGTAAAACAGCCCTCTAGTGTTTTAAGACAATGCTACTATCTACTTCAGGATGCCTTTACAGATGCAACATTCCCAGTCCTCATCCTTTTTGTGATCTTCCATAGTTTCGGCCTCTTCTTTGACCACCTGGGGACTCTCCTCTGCAGGTGCTCTGATTCACCCATGTCCCTCCTAGAATGTGGGGTCTGAAGGTAGCACCAGCCTCTATGTATGGTCAGGGCAGCACAAGTGAGAAAGCGTCACTTCCTCTGGACTAGTCCTCCATCTGGACTATTCACACTGAACCTAACACAGCCTTTGCTGTTTTCGGCAGCCACTTCTCACTGCTGACTCATATCAAGTCAACCAAATCCCTTAAGCCTTATTTACAAGCCTCTATCACCAGGCTCTGTCTCAACTTGTGCAGTAGGTTTAGGGGACCCACATGTACATACTAAGTTATCCTTGTTAAATTCTCCACCTCGTTTCACCTGGTCTGTGAGTCCTGTCTATTCGGGAAAAGAAAGGCTTTATTTCTGGGAGTGGAAATTCAGCTACTAGCCAAATGAGAAGAGAATCAACTTTGCCCCATCACCTCTGGCATGAGTAGCTCCATCATCTGGTCCAGGAGCCTGTACCTAACTACATCACATACTATGGTGTCTTTGTTTAATTTCTCAGTGAGGACAGAAGAGTAGCTTTGAGATCTAGTACTAACAAGCAGCTTGATTTATGTGATAGATTCTAAGGTGGCTCCCATGATCTCCACCTCCTAGCATTCATGCCATTGCATAATTCCCTTCTCTTGAGTGTGGGTGTGTTCACTAACTTGCTTCAAACCACTAGAATATGACAAAAGTGATAGGATATATGTGATGGCTCCTACACAATTATATCACATGACATTATAACATGGTCTTGGTAAGTGACTCTCCCTTGCTGGCAATGAGGAAGCCACACAGCAAGGAATTGAGTATAGCTTCTAAATGACAGTCAGCAAGAAACTGAGGTCCTCAGTCCTACAACCTGAAAAAAATGGATGCTGCCAACAGTCACGTGGCCTGGAAGAGGAGCCTTCCTCAGTCGAACCTTGAAGTGAGGCTGCAGCCCTGGCCTTGATTGCAGCTTTCAGATGAGACTCTGAAGACAGAGCCCAACACATTCAAGCCTGGACTCCTGAGCTGCAGAAACTGGGCTTTAATAAATGTGTGTTGTTTTAAGCTAAGTTTCTTGTAAATCATTACTCAGCAATATGGAGCTAATATTCCATGAAATTAGGTGGTAGAAACCAAATTCAGTGGGAAACCAATGATATCATGAAGCCCAGAAAACACACACCTATTGTCTCTTTTTGGCAGGTGGGGTCGACTTATAGAACCTCAGATGAGTCCCATGTACCACAACTCCAGTGTGTTAAAAGGCTACCTAATATCGAACTTCAGACCACAGAGATTTTTTCTAGCATTTTCCCAGAATGACCTAGTGTGCATCCATCTTATTCAATGGTCCGGCTCTTGTCTTTTCCCACCTTTTAGATCCCTTGGTTCTGTCCAGGCCTGAATGATTGCTTCCTGCCCTCTTGGCCTCCTAACTTTGATTCTCTATTGAATCAGGGCTCCAAGTCTCCATCTCTCCTGTACTCTCAACAGGAGGAATTTCCATCTTGGTTCTGTTATATCTTCCAGGTCTGGTTTTCCCAGGCCTCCTGCCAAAGAAGGAGCATCTAATGTTCTAGGTTCTGTAATGGTGAAAAGCCTTCAGCCAATAGTGTGACCTTTAGCACAGTAATAAATATCGGTAGTACCAATGGGGTCACCCAATAGAGTGTGACCTTTAACATAGTAATAAATACTGGTAATGTCAATGGGTCACCTGAAGCATTTTATTCCCACTGGGTTCCTTTCCTCTTTGAGCATAAGCCTTATCATTCTCATCATCGTATTACAATTCTGTGCACATCTTCACATATAAGAAGACACGTGTACGTGCCAGTGGTTGGCTAAGAGTCACTTGCATGCATGCCCAGATGGTCCACTGATGACTGACCCCAGGCCATGATTTGTAGTTCCTGGGAAAGTGCTTGATATCATGAGGCTAGCCTGAATCCTACTTGTCATTTCTGATGGCGCAGAGGCTGGATGCTGGGGCCGGAGGGCGAAGCTGATGACTTGGCCTTTGGGTTTGTACCAGCCGCACTATTTTTACATGCCGCTGAGCAAGCCAGAGATGGAAAGGGTCCCTGAATCCCCTTAGTCCTAATGTAATTTAAATACTATATGCAGAGAGATAGAAGGAGAATCTGGGAGCCGGGTCCTACTCACCCAGGCTTGTTCTTTAAAAGCAAAGGGACCTTGCCTATGGCCATACCACCCTGAATGAGCCCGATCGCGTCTGATCCTGGAAGCTGGAAGCAAAGGGACCTTTGAGCTTAGGGATATAGGCTCTCCTTTTAGACTTAACGTTTCAGGGTTAGGAGAGTTCCTTTAATGTGTTACTGCTGAGCCAAAACATATGCTATGCACAACTTGAATCACACCCATCGATGGCTGTAGAATTATAGGAAGATCAGAAATGGGACAAACTAACTACTAATTCAAACCCCTAATTTTGAAACAACCCTCCACCCCCACCCCAGGACACTCAGAAAGGCTAAATTCCTGGATCAAATCTATGCTGTTTATTGATGGCAGCATCCAGACTTGGTTCAGACGAGGCAGCCATGTTGTTCTTTGAAAGGCCATAAAGTAATCAAAGCCCGGAGGGGGAAATCCATTACTTCCAATTACTGGGGGGAGAGGTGAGATCCAAAGACGGCTGGACCTGAGCAGCCAGGCACCAGACCCAAGGAAGCTGATTTTCCATCTCCTTGTCTAGACTTCGAGGAGTCCGGATAACAGCCAGGAATGAAAATAGCACCTGCTAGGTCGAGGGAGACCAGGTCTAGGAGGAAAAGGAGTCAGGCATGATGTCCTTTCCCCGGGGGTGCCGTGTGGATGCAGCTGCCCGCCTAGACCAAGTTTTACTACAGGACTGCCTATTTCCTTGTTTCTTCTCCTGAGCATCTAGTAAAGGGCCTATTGATTGCATTATGTTTCATTCCAGCCCTGCCTCAGCTGTACGGTGGGGCGTTACTGGAAAGGTCTTTTCTGTCTGGACCAGAGTGTTTGAAAACGATGACTAACCTCTGAGGCCAGCAGGATGGTGATAGTGAGAGCCAGGGAGGGATACAGACGAGGATCTGGAAAATGAGGTCAGAGCCTCAGAATCACTGCTTCCTCCTCCAAGATAATCTCTTCCAAGAGCCAACCTTGGAGGGGCTGTTTATTTATTTATTTATTCACACTCCACTTAGGTCCTTTATTAAACGCCTCGTCTATCAGCATCTCTAAGACACGCTGTCTACTCTCATAATTCTTTTGTCTGCATCCCCATGGCCTTTGACTTGATATATAGACTCGCATACTTGTGCTCTGCTTTGTTTCAGAGTTAGCTATACATGGCCTATCCCTCCTACCGGTTAGGCAGGGAGATTTTCTTTGTCATTGTATATCACACCCCTCCTCTAGCCCCTGCCCCAAGTGGCTAAGATAGAGACTTGAAGGTAGCAGATGATCAAGAAACGTGCATTCTAGTAGGATAAGGAGATGCAGTGGTGTGCTGCGGTTAGGCCTGTTGCCTCTGAGGTCAAGTGGCCTGGATTTGAAATGTGCCTCTACCACTCACCTTGTGCCCTCGCCAGGATCCTTGGTTTTTCTGTGCCCCAGTCTCCCAGTCCATGAAGGGTGGAGACAGGAGGACCCACTCTCTGGGTCAGGGTGGATATGAAGAGTAGTTTATGGGAAGTGCTGGGAACTTGGCATAGTCTTATGTTTGCAAGGTCTTCCTGAAGGGCAGACCCTGTGCCCTGGGTTCTGGGATTCTAATTGCATGACAGTGTCCCCCAGAGCAGGCATAGTGGGGCCAAAGCTCCGGCCTGTCTGTCAACACTCTCTAGGCCCCACCTGGACACCCCTTCCAGCAACACCTCCCCCACATCTCAGCTGTCCTCATCCCTACATGTGGGGATACGTACAAGGCCCTGGTTCCTTGCTTGGACTTTGCCAGGGGTCTCCCAAGGCCTTGCCAGAGAAACGTCACTTCTGCACAAGACTTCAACCTCCTACTTAGCTCTTTATTCAATCCAAAGAGTGGTAGGTTTAGGGTAGGTCTCTGAGAACGTGATGCCACCCTGAGAGTTCTGGATCTGATTTTCTGATGTGTGGTGGGGCTGGATGGTCTAGGTCTCTGGTGCCTCAGGGTGTGTGATTCTGGATAGAGGATCCCCTGTTCTGCTCTCAGGGGGTGTTGATTGGGAGGGGAGTTTCCTCTGGGGGAGCCGATTACCAAGGCCTGGCCTGCAATGTGCTGAACACCTGTGGGCACTGTGTCCCTTCTACGTCAGTGGTTCTCTGTCTCAGGACCATCAGCTTTCACATCACCTGAGAACTTGTTAAAAACATGAATTCTGAGACCCCATCCATGACCATCTACACAGAACCTCCGGGGTGGGACCAGCACTCTGTGCTTTCACAAGCCCTCCGGGAGAGCTGGTGGGGACGAGGTCAAGAGCCACCCCTGTAGGCTTTCGAACCACCCTCTTCTGGATACCAAAGATGGCCAGGAAAACCCCTGCCAGGTGCCTGCTTCACACCTCACCAGGTGAAAGACTCACAGCGGTGCTTCTCAAGCTCTCATGCTGAGAAGAATCATACGGACGAACTTGTTATAGACCGTTCTCAGGTCCCACCGCTGACCCTCTGGGTCAGGACCCCAGAGGCAGAGCTGGGAGCTCCGTTTCTAACCAGACTTGCAGGTGGATCTTACCACTGAGGGTTAGGACAGTCTTCTCGGGGGCGGGAGAGGTGGCTGTGTGCTGGGGTGGCTTTTTTTCTATCATGTGGGAGACAAGCACTGAGGGGTCAGGAGCTGTCAGAAGAACAGATTACTATCAAATTGGTCATTCTCTGTGGCCCCGTCATCTGGACGAAACACAACCTTGGAGTGTACACAGAAGCTGCACCACTTGTGTCTCCTGGCATCCTCATCTGTCCTTGTAACTGCTTCCAGAAATATACCGTGACAGCCTTCCCGTCCCTTTCCTTACTGTCCTGTTGTCTATAGCCTGTTATGACGCAGAAGTGAGGATGCCCTCATGGCCTCGCTCCTGATGCCAGCCACTCAGAGCAGCCTTCTTTCTGCCTCTTACCACCCAGGGGGTGGGGTGGGCTTCACTTGCTTGTGCCCTCTGGTCCTAACTGCCACTCTTTTTCTACCAAACTCTCATTCATTCTCCAGGTCTCCATCACCTCTTGGATAATTGGTCCTGTGCTGAAACAACCTTTACCCATTAATAGTTTCCCATTGCTACAATGATAAGGTACAAAATCCTAAACGAGGCCTAGCCCGCCCACTGGGCTCAGGCAGAGACTTCTTTACAAGCACCGAGCACTGGCTTGTGCTAACTTGTGTGAAAGGTGACATTATTGAAGGGTTGTAGGGTTGCTAGAGGCAGGAGGACCAGACCGGGAAATGCGTGATCACCAGGGAGAGCTGACCATCAAAAACTGCAGCCAAGGCCCCAGCAGAGACATGTGCTGGTCGGACTCAGGCCCACGGTGATGACAATGACCTTTGTTCCCATATCGATTGCATCACTCTCTCAAGATCCAAACACTAGACTTGGTAGATCAAACTTGCTGAACTCAATCTATGTGCCAGCCTTCCATTGGCCCGAGACAGGGTGAGAAGAACGGTGGTTGCTTTTCCTTGTCTCGTGAGAGGCAGTGGCCCTCACCAGGACTGCAGCTGATAGGGGTTTCCCACGCCGGAGACTGGGGATAGTAGGAGTAGGAAGAGGAGGCTGGTTGTCAGCGAAGCTCAAAACTGGTAAATATCCACTATACCAACACTTCAGCTTTTGACAATGGGAATATTTGGAGAACAATATGTGACACAAGGCTCAAAGGCTTTCTTGAAATTAATAGTAGCAAGTGGTCTTCTCCCTTCTCCTCCCTTCCTTCCCCTCCCTTCCGCTCCCTTTCCTTTTCCTTGCTGTTGTTTTCTCTCTCTCTTACCTCAGCCCCTCTCTCCTTTTACTCGCAGTGATGTTCTACTGCTCAATATTAGGAAAGTTATAGGTCCGTGGAGGAAGAGGTGGAAGAGTAATATTCTGAATTGAGTAAGGAAATTAGAAGCGGTGTCCATGGAATTTGCCTAATTAAAGCTGCCAAGAGTTTATTATTTTGTTTCTGCATCCCCTTGGGGTCCTTCTCATCATTCCACAGCACACAAATGTTCATTTAAAGTAGATCCTTAGAGTTTGAAGGTGCTCCTAACATTTCCCCTAGAAATTTCCCTATGGATATTCCTTTGTAAGAAAATAATCCAAAATAATTGGGGAGAACATTTAAACAGAAAGATGCTCACTTCAGCTTTATTTATAACAACCTTCAAGTTGGAAACAATCTAAATGGGATAAATATCTATGTGGTATGCTTACTTTAGTATAAGATGTGTACAAAGCATTTAAAACGTGTTAAAAAGTGAGGTGAAAAAAATCAGTGTATCAAATTACAATTATGTGAAACAAATTAAGAGGATAAACTCCTACCAAGTGAGAAAACACAGGAGTTAGTAGACACACAACACCATTACAGGACTTGTCTTTAGATGACAGGATTGATGGTGACAAATTTAAAACACATTTTGTCAGCTTTTGCACTTCATGAGTTTGCAAAAATTGCACTGGGGCCATGCATGGATTTCTTTACACCAAATAAAATGAACTTTCGTGAATGACAAGAAGATGTCCTTTCTTGGGCATGGGCGCTACATGCTTGCAGTTTGCACTGTTGTCTTTTGAGACGGCCACTCTTGCTGAGGTCACCAATGACATCTGTCCCTGTAACCAACTCCAGTAGGCATCTTCTGCCTCATTTTGCTAATATCCCCAGCAGCATTTAATATGCTTAATCAATCTTTCTGGAAACTCTGTCTACTATTTTCTGAAACACCGTTTTCTCCTGAGAACACGTCTGCTTCTCTTGACTGTTTGGTCCCCTTCTCAGTTACCTTTGATTGTTCTTCCTCCTCTACAAAATTCTAGACTTCCCTCCCATTTACACCTTTCTCCATTATCGAAGTGAGCCCATCCATCCAGGCCCCTCTGTGTTCTGACACCTTGGTGGTTAATGGTTCCTGCCCTCCTTCGATCATGATTGGCAGCCTAACTGCTTACTTGACATCTCCTTTAAAATATATCTCAGATATTTCACATGTACGTTGGAAATGGAATTCTTTATCTTCCACTCTTGGCAGATAGACTGAATGAAGATCCATGTGCCAATTGAGATAGACAACATTGGTCAAATGGAATTTTCTTATTTTTAAATTTAAAAGTGAATGAAAATAGAAGTTCTAATACTTTGTTCTGGTGTCTCAATGACTCATCTTGATGACCCGATAAAGCATATACAACCCATGAAAAACAAGTGTGTACATTTGCCAGAATCATGGATGGTTGCCTCCTCTGGGCTGGTAGGGTTCTGATTCTTTAAAACAAGAAATGCAGCAGCACTTCTAGGTCTCAGAGAGACCTGGAAAATAAAACGACTTTTCTACTGTCATTTTATTTTATTGGGTCTTCGGGAAAGTCTTGATGTATTTTTCTGTTTTTCAATGCAAAAATGTGTCGTGACTTTCCCAACAACCCAATATATCTGATGCAATATTAAGCAATATTTAGATGGTACCCACCTAATTCCTGCCCTCTGTGTATGAGGCTTTGCAAATAAGGTCCTAGGATACCTGGGTATTGCCCACTAATTCCCACGTCATTGTTTATGGGGAAAAAACAAAGCTTTGACTGCATCCAATGACTTCATCAAAGTGTTTGGAGGACAAAAAAATAATTGATTCTAACAAGGGACATATATGACTATTTCTTCACTGGAGTGACTTCAATGGGAAGACCTCTATTTATTTCTTAGTAGCAAAATTAAACTACCTGACTGCATCATTTTGGGAGAGATATTTGGTATGGGGACTTTGTGACATGTCTGTTCAAACTCTCGCCATATGTATTATGTCCTAAGGGAGAGATGTAACTGTCTTGATATATTTATTAATTTTATGTTTCTTTTTTCTTCCAGAAGAAAAGAAAGGTTTAATTGCATGGTGAGTGTTAGTCCGCTTTGAGGTTATACAAAGGAATTTGAGCCAAGATCTTTTAGACTCTTGCAAGTCAAAATGTGATGTAGGCACCCCCAGCAACAGCACCACTTGGGAGCTTATTAGAAATACAGATTCTCAGGCTCCACCCAGACCCACAGAATCAGAATCTACTTTTTTTTTTTTTTTTAGCTGAGCCACCCTGCCACCTGTTGGCAGTTTAGCAGCTGCTCAGCTCAGGCTGGGACTTGAACTGCTGTTGCTCAGAGCTCGCATTCTTGAGAGAGCTCTTAACCAACTGAGCAACTCAGCCAGCCCAGAATCTACATTTTTAACAAGGTCCCCAGGTGATTTATTTACAGATTAAGCTTTGAGAAGCATCCTTCTAGAACTGTAGATATCCAAGCTTCCCGAAAATCTAGCTTTACGGTGCTAGCATTGATTCAAATTCTGCTGGTAATAATCTTGGCTATTTTGCTTTCACTTACTACAAACTTGTAAGTTTAGAAATCATTGAGGGTACTCAGGAATAAGGAAACAATTCATTTAAAACTGGGCAAAAGGTTAGAAGATAAACTTCATTGCAGAAGACTATGACGGCAGGTAAGCACAGGAAAAAATGCTCAACATCATTAGTCATCAGGAGAATGCAAATTAAAACCACAGTGACGCACCACCACACACCTGTTAGAACTGCAATGGCAGGCGTAGTAATGATACCTGACAGTGCTCAGTGCTGGTGAGGTTGCAGACTGACTCGTGCTCTCATACATTGCAGGTGGAGATGCAAAAGGGTCCGGTCACTTTGTACAACATCTCGGCAGTTCCTGATTACATTAAACACACACTCATCACATGACTCATAATAATCCTATTCCTAGGTATTTACCTAAGGAAGTAAGTACACTTATTTCATACAAAAACAGGTATGCAAATATTACCAGCAGTTTCACTGCTAATCACCCACACCTGGAAACAGCCCAAATGTCCTTTGATGACTGGATGAACAGACACTGGTGTATCGTACGATAGAATTTTACAGATCCTAAAAAGGAACACATGACTGATACACGCAAGAGCATGGATGAGTCTAAAATGCGTCATACCTTACGTAAGTGAATGGAGCCAGGTTTCCATTTCTGTGACACTGGGTGAAAAGCAGCAGTATAGGGATGAAGAACTAACTGGTCACCAGGGCCACAGCGTCGGGGGAGTATGTGGACACAAAGCTTTCTGGCTCCCGCTGAAGCTCTGCTCTATCCTGACTATGGTGGTTACTCTACTCCAGGCATCCGTCAACTCTCATAAAACTGCCCTTAAAAAGTGTACATTAATGTATGTACATTAAAAAACGGCACAAAAATCTCCTATCATTTACAAGGCATGCTCTTCACTTTTCAGCCCTGCCAAAGACACAGGGCTTAACCAAAGTCATCCCACAAGCTAAACGTGGCGATTGATGTCACATGAGGGCAACCATGGCAATGAGTTTGTGGCCCTTCATCCCTCCCACCCTTCCAACCACATCTTTGCAGAGCAGTGCAGACTGCTCACTTGATTTGTTTTCATCCTCTCCTTTCCGAACGGTGTTCTCTCCGGCCTCTAACACACAGGGGAGGGAGCCAATGGGAGCCTAGTGATTTGCATATGCTGATTAAACTGCTGAATCGCGAGCTTTCTTTCTCTGGCTGTATCGGAATGGAAACAAAGGCATGCCTCTAACTCAGAGTTTGGAGTGTTATCCCTGGAAGCCAGAATGAACAAAAGAGGCCAGGAGGCTTGCAGTGCCTTGTACCCTGACGCTGCTGTCTGTTGCGGGCACTGCGGGCAGAGGGCCAGGCGTCATGGTCCTTGGTGCACTGCCCTTTATCCCAGGTAAGGGAGGCCTTTCCGGTTGGATCTCTTCCTGACAGGTGTGCAGGGAAAGATGAGAGCGCGGCCCGTGGGTGAATGACTGCGTCTCATCCATGGAATTCATTTTCAGATTTGAAATGCTGCATAATCTGGTGAATCGAGCACCGAATTGGAAATCCGGGTGAGGGAAACTTCATAAGGACTTTACTGCCAACTTGTAGGTGAGGCCTTAACAGCTTACTGCCGGAATTAACTCCGTCATTACCGTCATTGGCAATTCATTATAACAACGCGAACATTTCCACATGGTTTAAGTTAATAAAGTGCTTTTACACAGGCTCACGCTTTTCACCTCCAGGTTCGGATGGAAAGAACAGCCGTGGGGTGCTCAGTGTCTGGTTTTATCATCCTGGGCGAGCTCTCGGCTACACGGACTCTCCCTCCACATTCAGCCTTATAGGGCAGCAGTTCATGAAGTGGATTTGCTACTGGACCTGATTCATTTCCGAATCACAGGATGTGAGACCTGTCCTTTTTCTCTCTCTTTTTTTTTAGTTAACAGAAACACATTATAGATGATTCACGTGAGGCCCAGAGAGGGGAAGAGAGTGGGTAAAGGTCAGTGACCCCACAGATTACATCCTTAGACAGTCAGGCCTTAGCTTGGGAAACACAGTTCGATGGGGCCCAAAAGTGTCCCTGTTTGCAACATGTACTTAAGGGGCTGAATGTGAAGGCGTTCGGTCAACTCTAACCTACGGGACATGTGGGAAATTTGACAGGTCACTCCATTTGTTTATTTGGTCACTATTATCATCTTACAATGTGACAAACAACAACATTTATTTATTTATTGTTCTGTTGCCTGTCAGTCTGAGTGGAAATGAAACTGGGGCTATTAGTACACACTCTGAGCTGTAACGATTGACTGGACATTCCTCAGTTTCCTTCGTGACTATAGAAAAAAGCATTTTGTCTTCACAGGAAGGAAACAACCCACAGACATCGTCAAAGAAACACCAGTGTAACACAAAAATATAACATTTTTTAACACAAAAATATAACATTTTTCTCACAAACCCGAGAAAGGCCATGCCCAATTCTAGGGTTTACCAAGTTGGTATAATTTCATGGTATTGTTTTGGCCAGAAAAGTGGTGGGTGGGGGGTGAGAGAGCGAGCGAGCGAGNGAGAGAGAGAGAGAGAGAGAGAGAGAGAGAGAGAGAGAGTTAGTTACTGGGAGGGAAGGAAAGAAACAGTAGGAAAACCATCCCAAGAAATTACCTGTGAGGAACCTGTAAGACAATATATTTCCTCTACAGAAGGAAGAAGTATGTTTGAAAGTGTGTTGGTTCTTGCTAAATGCTTGGCAATAATTGTCCCTTCAGACCCTGATTGCTGATTCAGTGGCAGCCACTGGGCTGGCCTCCCTTCCCTCCCAGTGCCTTTGGATGGCGGGTCAGTCAGTGTCACTTTGGTGGCCGTGCCCTCTGGGAGGTCTTCAGACCCAGCATTCCTTCAGGGAAGGAGCTAAAATCCCCCAAGTCCGCCTTCTCAGAGGAACTTCCTGCAGCTTGGGGGCTTCCTGTCTTCTGTGGTTTTTGAGAGCCACAGGGGAGGCCTGATTCCCTTACTTGGAAGCTGACTGTCCTTCTGTGAGCCTGGAGGTGGCTTGGAGAAACTGGGACATTATAGCGCCTTATTGTTTTTCCATTCGAAAGACTCATCAGCCGTGATTTCAGTTAGGCCTGACAGCTGGCTTTTAGTCAGGACAGGGGTAAATGTTGATAGCTATTTCCCAATGGGAAGAACACTCAGGGGCCAGAAGAGATGGTGGTGAGCTAGCATGTCCAGGCCAGTTTCTGGAGGGGAACGTGAGGCTCAGGCGCGGGGCCGGAGAGGTGGCTGCACCTGGCCTCTGTGGCCTGACTCAGGAACTCAGATCTGACAAGCACACAGGAGTGGGGAGAATGGGTAGGGGTGGGGGTGTGCCAGCGACTTCGGCTTTCAGGGATTTCAAATTACTAGTTTCCTTTCTTTTTGGACCAAATCATGGGGCCTTCCCATCACTGTGATGGTTCAGCCAAATCCAGCAGTCCTATGGCCTAGACTAGAAAACAAAAGGAAACCCAATGGGCCCTGAATTCCTGCTGTGCCACGAATGAGCTTTGTGATTTTAGGCAAACAAATTCCCTTTCTGGAGACTATGTATATATATACTGATGAATTATCTCCAAAGTCTTGCCCCCCACCCCAGCTGTGAGGTCTGTTCTTCAAGTGGCATGTCACTTGGACCTTCAGTATACGGAACAAGCAGCAGCGAGCAGTTCCAGTTGGCATGGTTGGCTGAGCCAAGGGCTAGGCACCAGCCAGCTGGGCTTCCTGCTCTGGGGAGGGACCCCTGCCAGGGCCAGGACCACAGCTTGGTAACAGGTTCCTGGGGCATCACCAACGGAGTGTGGAAATCCCCAGGCATTGTAGCCACAATGGTCTCGAACATTCTCTAACGCTCTGTAAGACAGCTCTGTAAATGAAACGAGATCCTGTAATGGAAAGCACTGAGTAAAAGTGAAAGCATATTTGTCTGTGACTGTGACCTTTGCACAGAGTGAAGGGCACTTGTTTCTCACCTACAAGGGCCCGTGGGTTGCTGGCTGCACGGCGTTGGGAAGAACAAAACCCAAGGTACAGCTTTGGGAGGCAGCTTTGTTCTCTGTGAAAATGGGGCCTGGAAAAGTGTTGGGCAACTGAGGAAGGGGAGAGAGAGAAGAGAGAGATAGATCTGAATGGCTTTTCTTAATATTTTCTCTTACCTGAAAGCAAAACCCAGAAGCCAGGGAAAGCAGGAACCCCCAGGGCTGCGGCTAGTCATCACACCACCCCCAAATTCTTCCCACAGCTGGTTCAGTGAGCCTTGCTGGGACTTGCCAGCTCAGTCTGGTGACTTGGAAGAATGACAAGGAGGCTGAGCTGCTAGAACTGGTGCGATGAGCTCATTGCCCTGACAGGTGGGAGTTTACTCACCCACTCACCCACCTACTCACCCATCCATTTACTCATCCATTCAACCAGGAATAGCACAGACTGCACACACTAGACAACATCTTCATTACGCTTTTTTCCAGATTTACCAACTACTGAGTTCCCTATGTCCCAGCTCTTTAAAATGCAGGGGTGAGCTAGACTTCACAGGTTCTCCCACCTCTGAAAACCCATTCAGACAGAGCCGTAGCCCCTTGCAGAAAAGCCTGCTGTACCTGCTGGTCTGGGTCAGACGCTCTCCTGGGTGCTTCCAGGGCCTCGTGCTTAGCAGTGTCGGCCACATGGGCTACAGGTGGAGTTCTGAGAGGCGGAGCCTGGCCTCCTCACCCACAGCTCTGCTCCTAGCTTAGCATAACACCTGGCATCCAGTGGGTGCTCAACAAGTACTGGTTGGAAGAGTTTCACAGCACATAGCCCACCACACTATGGTCTAGTTACTTGTCCATCTTCCTTCTCTACCCCCCCTCCCGATGTGCTGTGAGATCCTGAAGCCTGGGGCCTCACCTCTTCCTACCTGACATCCAGGAACTGTCCCTTCTTGTCCTGAAAGAAAGTGACACCTATCTGAATTATGATCCGGGACCTTGCCACGTCTTGCAGTGAGCTGCCTGTTTCAATTTCCTCTCATCTAAACAGGAAATTGAAGACACAATTTCCACATCCAGAGCTATTGATAAGGTTTAGAAAGAATTGAGGTGGCCTGCCTGCGATGATCCACAGAAAACAATGGGTACACGGTAATCTCTCCCTATTAATAGGGACTTCGATTTGTTTAGACAATTTATTTAAAACTCTTTGAATTGCTGCAAATACAGGCTCTTTCTCTGAATATGCTTTTTCCAGGTTCAGTAATATTTAACAGTTTGCCACATTTGTTTTATCTCCTCTCTCTCTCTCTCTCTCTTTCTCTCTCTCTCTCTCTCTCTCTCTCTCTCTCTCTCTCTATATATATATATATATATATACACACACACATATATATGTATATATATAGATAGATATATTGATATATATATATAATTTAAATATATTTATATTTATTTGCATATACCTATATAGATACATACATCTCTATACACCTATGTGTGTGCAAATTATAAATTCTAAAATGATTGTTTTGCAAACTATTTGAAAGTAAGTATAGTCAATAATCGTGTAATAACTATTTATGGTGCCAGGTGGATACTACACTTATTGGGGGGATCACTTAGTAAATTATATAAACACCTAACCACTATGCTGTACACCTAAAACTAGTATAATTTTGAATGTCAAGCGTAATGGAAAAAAAAATTAAAGAAAAGACTACTCTCTAACCACAATACTATTACATTTAGGACATTTAACATTGTTATAATACTTTGCTCTATCTCCCAATATCCCATATTTGTGAATTGTCCCAATACTGCTTTTTACAGGATCTAGTCCATTTCGTGACCGTGCCTGTTCAGTCTCCTTAAATCAGGGAGGTCGCTCAGTCCTTCTGACTTTCCACCCCTGACAATTTTAAAGAATGCAGGCCCGTTGTAGGCTCTCCTTCAGTGCAGGTTTACCAGACGTTTCCTTATGATTAGATTCAGGCTGTGCCTCCCGGCGACGCGGCCTTCTCAGCGCATCCCAGCCAGCGGCACGTGGTACCCGTCTGCTCCTACTGCCCAGGCCAATTCTGATCACACCAAACGTCATCTCTTTCTTGTCACCACTGTACAGTGACTCTTTCTCCCCTTTAATCAGCCATCTGTGGGCTGAGCCTTTGAGACCATGCCAGCGTTCTGCTCCTCATCCAGCTCCCCTGGGATTTGGCTGCCACTGATGAATTCCGCCCAGCTGATCCTTACAAGGATGGATTGGCATGATGATGTCCCTCTCCCATCATGCTCCCCGTTTTTATCACGGGCTTTCTACTACAAGGATGAAGTCTGAGTAGGCAAGGCATCTCAGGAGATGTATCCCCTTGTCAGAAGAGAAGAGGCGCCTTCTGTGCTGCTGAGAAAGGCTGGGAACAAAGCATGGAGTTGTCAACGAAAAAACATCCAGCCTAAGAGAAAGCTTCTAAGAGTTCCTTTATTTTTTATTTTTATTTATTTATTTTTTTAGCTGAGCCATCCTGCCACCTGTTGGCAGCTCAGCAGCTGCTCAGCTCGGGCCGGGCATTGAACCGCTGTTGCTCAGATCTCAAATGCTTGAGCGAGCTCTTAACCAACTGAGCCACTCGGCCGGCCCCTTAAGAGTTTATTTGAGCCAAACTGACAATTGCCAGGAAGCAAAATCTCAACCGATGGAGAAAATGCTCTGGAAAATGGCCGTTTTGCAATTTATTTTATACATTAGAATCAAAGGCGGAGGGTTACAGGAAATCCATTGGCTGTAGAATAAAGGGGTGGAGGAAAGTAAAGTGGGGAAATCTCTGGGATTGGGTAAAAAGTAAACTGGAGGGACAGGCACTTCTTTTACATTGGTGGGTGCAGGCTAGTTAGTAGTTTGCTTTTTATAGCGCATAGAGACAGTAATCAGGGGACAAGACAACAATGGGGAGTTCTGTAGTTTCCTTCTCTGGTGTGGCGGATTGTGCTTCCTGGGGGATCTGGAAAAAAAGAGGTTACTCTGACATTCCAAGGGCATGTTATCTTAGATGCAACAAGACAATAGACAGGCTCACTTAAGATAAAGATTGACCTTTGTCAAGGAAGCTACAGGCCAAGGATGTGACTACTGGCCATGACCCACTTTTAGTTAGGACTTTTTATGTTTGGATCATCTTATGTGGTTATTTTCAGTCTCCTGGGCCTGTCAGGTTTAACCTGTGACCCCTTTTTCGTCCACAGAATTAGGCCAGGGAAACTCAGGCATTCAGCATGAGAAGCAGGAAACTCAATGGTGCGGAGAGCCTGGGTGTGCCCTGCAGGCAAAGTCGGGGTGGGGGTTGAGGAGGGTGGGGTGTGGGATTATTCCCCTTCTGCCACATTCTAATTGGTTATCTGAGCAAAGTCTTTCTACCTGTGAGGCTGTTTGTTCTTCCATAAAACTCCGCCCATTGCCCTGATCTCATAGCATTTCCCTATGTTTTAGATGTTGGATGCAAAATACCAAGCCCACTGCGTAACATTGTATAAGTGCTTATTAAATGTTCCCCTTCCTTACTTCCCTTCCCTTTTGTTGTTCAGCTATTGCCATGGAAACTCACCCCTCTGCTTTCACTGAGGTCCCTTAAAAAAATTTTGCAATTACTCTAAAAGCTTGATTTTTTTTTTTCATCTGAAATGAGAAATTCTAAAGGTAATGATATATTACATTTTTTTGCTAAAAGTAAATTAAATGCAGGGTCAAAGCTGATTCTGAACTCAACTGGGAACTCTCCGAGATGCTTATATCTCAGAATTGTTTTCATTATTTTTGGTAAATTAAATGTAACTATTTAATAATTTTGCATGATGATAATGATATTGCCATTTTATTATCATCACTAAAATACAATAATAATAAATGCTACTTTTAAACTTGAATATGTAGTATTTGTTAGGCCCTTTTTGAGATGCTTTATGGTCGTTACTTCTAATCCTCCCAGCTGCCTTGCTCTGTTGATATTCTCTGCATTTTACAGGTGAAGACATAAGCTCAGGGCGTCTGTGAGGCCTGCCAAAGGTCTTCTGGCTGGAAAGTGGCAAGCCAGCAGTCAGTGTACTGCTTCCAGAACGTGTATACTTCACACTCCAGGTTACTTCTGCACAATGAATTCATTGTGTTGAACATGTCATGTTCTCCGTGTGCCTGTTCTGAACTTGGCCTAGCATGGAACCAAGTGTAACAAATCACAGAATTCAGGCAGAGGTGGTTATTGCTTACCAAATATTCCATGTGTTCCCCCTCATGTCTCACTCGATTTTGCAGTTAGGTTGAGGCCAAGTGACTCCCGCTGGCCAAAGACTCAGAAGCGGAGTGACACTTGTTATTTTTAGGCTGAGGCAGTTCCCAGCCAGTGTGTTTCTTCTCTCTCTCTCCCAGTCTAAAGTGACCTTAAAAGTCACATGTTAAGGTGGCTGTATTATAAGATGAAGAGAGCTTGGGTCCCTGAGCTACTGGATGGAGAAGCATCCCAGGCAAACCACATTGGACTTTGTGTATGGAAGAAACCAGCTTCTGGTGTGCCAGGCCCCCATGATTGTACAGTTTCTTTGTCACAGCAGCACAACCTAGCCCACCCTGACTGATGCAATAGTGAATCCTATTTGGTGACCAGTGATCACGGGATGTATAAGAACCTCATTATTTTGGGTGCCAAGGAGGCTAGGTGACTTCACTTACTATCATCAAAATGAAAAGTGAATGGCGTGGCCTCTATAATTGTTTTCAGGCCAATCTAGCATTGTCTTGTTCTTTTGCGAGGAGGGGAGGATAAAAAATAAAAATAATAATCTCTATCTTTTTAATTGAGATTTAGGTTAAGCTGAATAAAATGAAAATCCTCTCCTCCGCCTCAGAAGCATAGACAAAGGATCCTGTGCAGGAAGAGAGAGGCAGGGGCCCGCTTGGGGGAGCACATTTTAAATAATGTTCCCACAAATGCATCTACAAACATCAGAATCTAAAAGAAAGGAACCACAACTAATGAGATGTGGCCCGATTAGAGCAAATCATTTTTAAATCGCTGTGGGTTTTCACTTTTGCCCTGGAAGGCTAGGCTTTGTCTGAATCTTATTAAGAAGAGAGTGATATCCAGATAACGAGGACTGATAAGGGACAAATACAACGTGGCTTGATTTAGCAGGAGGCATCATGTTTTGAAAGATTATTATAAGTGACTTTTGAATTTGCGTAATTCTTGTATGAAGTAAGTTTTTGTTGGACTGTAAAAATATTTTTCAATTACCCTAGATGAGAAATGGCAAAAGAGGTTAATTAAAAGTCAACTGAAGACTACTTAGGCACTTACGCAAGTAATTTCTTGAGCTGAAAACATAAAGAGCTTAAACTGTAAAATAGCTGACGATTATGATTCATGCCTTTGCTCTTTAAACATTGTTGGCTTTTTTTTTGTTTCCTGGGTTTGATGTAAGAGTCTATCCTAAAAGTTTGCAGAATCATAGGTATTAAATAGCCACGTCCCCATTCGAATGAGCCTAAGTTTGCAAGCAGAGAGAAAGCTGGATTCAAGAGCCCCTTCCCATCCCCAGAACACTAATTCCAGGTTTCTATAGTCTGTCTTCACGTGTGCTCTCCCCCCGGCCTCTCGGCCACCCACCCCACTGCCTTCCCTTTCTCTGTTAGATTATCCAGCTGTTGTCCATCTACTCGATTCCTACTCATTCTTCACAGTTCAGTTCAAACTGATCCTGATGTGGGTTTCCTTTCCTGACTGCCATGGCCTCGCCATCTTTTGATTTTCTATGGTATTCTTTAGGTAACCCACTCATTATTTCACAGTCTTCTTTTTTGTTTGTTTGTTTTTTTACTGTATTGTCTTTTGTGTGTGTGTTTCAATGGCTTGTCTCTTCCTTTCTATTGTACATTTCCTGGAGTCAAGGAGTCCACCCAGCACCTGGTCTGGGCCTGGTGGTGGAAGGAAGTGTCAAGGATTCCATGGCCTGCCTCCATTCAAGACCCATCGGCTCTGGCTCCAAGGGAAGTTACTCTTCTCATGGACAGGAGGGAGGACAAGCATACACTCCAGACCAGCAACAAGGTCAGCCTGTGGCCCAAGGCTAGCTGTAGGCTCTGGGCATTGAGAAACAGAGGACTGAAGGGTCGTCATGACAGAGTATCCTAGCCAGGGTGGAAAGTGATCAGGAGACATCTTCAGAGCATACGCTAGACCAGGGGTTGGCAAACTTTTGAGACGGAACATACCCAAAGAGCTGCATGTGGCTCGTGAGCTGCAGTTTGCCAACCCCTGCTGTAGACAATGGCATCTTCTTTATTACTGTGTAAAGTTAACTTGGGGCATGTACTAAAGAAACATTAAGGATTTTCTGCAGTTACTAATAGAATCTGAGAAACACTACTCATTGTGGACAAGCAGGTAACACAGCAGGTAAGCCTTGTTTTGCCTTCAAAAACACCTTTCAAAACTTTCAAGACTTTGAGACCTCATATTCTCTCCAGGCCCTGAGCCATCTTACATATTGCCCATCAGCCTGGAACCACCCAACCATTCTTCCCTCTACGAGATAGCCGGTTGTGTCTTAACCTGGATGATTACTTCACACAGCTTACACATCACCTCTTGTGAGAAGCAATGGGTGTTTTGTTCCTCCATCTTTCTTCCCCATCCCAAGCTAAGTTACTTCTATCACACGTATCCTCTGCTTCCTGCATTTCCACTATTCTGACACCTACCTGATGTAATTCCATGTTTAGTCATCCCTCTTCACTGATAGAGTGTCAGCTCTATGAAGACAGGAACCAAGTCTAACTTGTGAGCTGCTGAATTCCTCTTGCCTAGTACAGGGACTTGACATCGCAGCATGCCAAAAATATTTGTTGAAAAAACACAGTCCTGAAACTTAGGCAATGAAGAGGAAAAGTCCAGACAAGCTGAGCCAGAGCCCTGTCTTTCAGTTACACCTGGCTAACGCTATTCCTACTCTTGAGAACGAGATTGACATGTACACCATATATCTACTCTGCAGTATTTACAGTACATCGTGCTTATTAGGAAGACAGTAAACTATTTAGAGTTCTGATTTTGTGGGTGAATTGTAGTCATTTTCACCTGTCCTAACGTTCCCTGTTAGAAAATCTGAACAAATAGATATAGAGATCTAGGTTCTGTGGTTCCCCACCTGATGGTTGCTGTCAAATTTTGTCCCCAGAGTGGAAACTACTGTGTAAGTGTCTGCTTTACATAAGGCAGTCATGACTAGAACTTGCTAATATTATCAACACACACTCATGGCTGTCGAGTACTTATTAGGTGTCAGGCACTGGACTAAGTAATTTACATCAATTATTGGAAATCACAACCCCTGTACGAGGTCAGCACTATTATCATCCTAATTCATTAATTTATATACCAGACACTTATTGGGTTCCTGCCACATAAGAGAATTGAAATAGTCACTAGGAATACAGTAGGGAATACACCAAGCACAAAAGTTTGCCCTCTTGGAACATACATCCTGGTAGAAGACAAGAGAGAAATAAGACAAAACTCAGTTATGTTAGATGTTGAGAGTGTTATAAACAAGTATAGCAGGGAAGGGGAAGGGGTGCTGGGGGTGTGTGTGTAGTTTTGCACATGAAGCTCAGGAAGGATGACACAGATAAGGGATGTGTGAGCGGAAATGTGAAGGGGGCAAGAGAGGGGGCCATTCAGACCACTGGGGAAGAACATTGCAGGAAAAAGGGAATGCCACTCATAAAATCCTGAGGTAGGAACACGGTGCCGTATTTGGGGGTCAGGAGTGAAGTCTATGTGGTTAGAGTAAAAGAAGTGAGTGAACAAGAGGGGAACTGCAAAGGACGGGCCAGGTGAGATGGGGTCTTCCAGGTTATTTTGAAGATTAAGGGTATACTTTTCAAAATTTTTATTGAAACATGTTTGACCTCTAACACTGTGTAAATTAAAGGTGTACAGCATGTCGGTTTGATACGTTTATGTACCGTAATATGATCGCCATTGTAGAGAGAGTGAGCACCTCTATCACGTGACATAATCCTTTCCTTTTTTGTGGTTGGAATAATCAAGATCTAGTTTGATGATTGTAATACAGTACAGTTTTTATATTCATTATATGGTGCATTAGATCTCTAGGACTTATTTACTACTGCTTGTAAATTTGTACCTTTAAACAACATCAGCCCTGTCCCCCACCCGCCAACCCCTGGTAACCAACCATTTCACTCTCTGTTTTGATGAGTTTGATTTTTTTTTTTTTAGAGTCCACATATAAGAGGTATCACACAATATTTGCCTTTCTAAAGAGCACTCTGGCTGCTTTCTTGAGAATAGAGTGTGTGGTTCAGGGTAGAAGAAGGAAGTGCAAATAGCAGCCCACTGTAGTGACCTAGAGAAGAGGATGCGCTGCTGGAAACAGTGCTGTGCTGGTGCAGGCCATGCAAATGGGTGAGGTTCAGCGTATATTTTTAGGTGGCACCCACAGGATTTGCTGATGGACTGGATGTGCGCTATGAGAGAATGAGAGAAAGCAAAGGTGGCACCAGAATGTTTGTCCTTAGCTAGCAACCGTAGAGCTAGCAGTCGCTATACCTGAGATGGGGAAGATTACAGAAGGGACAGGTTTAGGAGAAAGATGAGGGTTCGGACTTGGACACATTAAGTCTTAGGTTCCTATGTGATAGCCGACGGAGATGCTGTGTAGGGATTAGACACACGTGTCTGGAGTTTATAAGACTGCTTGGGGCTGGAATCACAAATGTGAGTTTTCAGCATAGAAATGGCATTTAGACTCCAGACACTAAGTGGGCTCATCTAGGAAATGAGCGTAGAAAGACTAGGGGTTCAAAGGCTGAGAGCTGGGGCAGCCTGACATTTAGGTGTTGTGTCCATTCAGGGAACAGGTGCTCAGACAGGGCAAGAGGCTTCCTGAGCATTTTACTTATGAAAGATAAAGAGGAAGGAAGCAACACTGGGTGAGGAAAATCTTTAGACCACGAAGCAGATCAGACACCTCCAAAAGGGAAGTGTCTGGAGGAAGTAGGATTGGGCAGAGTGAGCCCCTGACTATGATGCAGCTCTGACAAAGCTTTGACCAACCGCAGGGGAGATCCAAAGCAGAGCTCGCCTTCTGGCAGAGTCCCGCATAATATTCTCTCCATGCTCTGCCGCTAACGAAGGGCTCTGGGAAGAGCGTAGCCTCAGCTTGAATTCTGCAGTGGACCCCAACGGTGCTGCAGCTGAAAGCTGACAGCTAATGACACTACTCTCAGCCGAACATCAAGTTCTTTCCTGAAGAAGATCCAAGCAGCACACTCCCTTGTCTGACACACAAGAATGCTGAAGCACAGAGAGGTCAGGTAACTAGATCAAAGTCACACAGCAAGTAAATGGGTTTGAACCCTGGCAGCCTGAGTGCAGATCTTAGTCTCTTAACCGTGATACTGGACTGCGTCCCTCCACGGTGCATATTTGAGTGTCAAATAGTGAATTAAATTTTACTTGGCGTTGTACCTAGAGTGCAGTTAAAGAGCTGCTACATAGGTTTGAGGGAGCCTCCTACTGGGGTGGAGGGGATGTGCCTATCCAAAGTCTCTCTTTTCTCTTTGGCTCTAAAACGTTCTTGGAATGTTTCCTTCTCCTCCTTCCTCCTCACCCAACTCGCCACAGACAGTCACACAAACAGTATGCTACTGAGCCCTGGGGCACCTTTATAAACTACCCTTGGATAACCCAAAAATACTCCCTCCTTCAGGAAGCTTGCTCTGGTTCTCTGAGCAAAAGCGATCTTTGATGCCTCTTAATTTGTACAGCTTTTTATTCCGATTATCCTCCATGACTTTCTGTTATAAGTCTGAGCCCCACCTCCCCAGGTTTCACCATCAGCTCTTAGTCCTGGGATGGTAGCTTTAGGGATCAAACTGTAAAGCACGACCCATCATAGGCCCCTCCTCCTGCTCCTCAGCCACAAGATGTCATCTGCGGATCCTGCTGTCTTAGTCCTCTGTGCCTCTTTTACCAGCTGCTCTTTCTCTTGGAATTCTCTCCAAGATTCAGATTAAGAACTCTCCAGAAATCTTTTCCTCTTCTATCTCCTGTTAGTATCATCTAGATGTCTCTGTGTTCCTGCTCACATCATCTTAGTGTCTTTCAAAGACTCTTGAGGATGACGTAACATAAGGGAAGTATTTTACATCATGGCTCGGTCCACCTATACACAACCTCCCACACAAGGCAAACACACTCATTTCATCAGAGTCTCACAACTTGGCTGCTGTGTAGTGCACACTGATATATTCTGGCCTGTATTATTTCTTTTTTTGAAGCACTGTCTGTAGCCCACTCTATTGATTTAATGACCTGCCAATGGGTCTGAACACACAGCATGACAAACACTGCCCTCTATGGCCCTTCGTTAACACGCTCTGCTCACAATACTGACATCATACTGGCAGGCAGTGACCTCAGAGGGTAGGGATCATCTTATTCTTAGTTTTTTCTCCTATTTTAGCACCAGTAACTGTCTGACGGATGAATAAGTGAGTACGTGCACACACTGATGTCTTGACACGCACCTACTTGGAGTTTGAAAATGTAACAGGGTTCCTAGGACATTGAAACATTTATACTAGACTTTCCAGAAGTTTCTCCCTTGCTACATGGCTGGGCACCTCCATTGTGTCCTGGATGTCAATGGTTTTGTCAGCCCAATAGCCTCCCTCGTCTGGAAAGTTCTCTCTTTCCACTTCATTTGCGTTGTCAGCACAGGAGCTACCATGGTCCTACAGAGCTACTTCTCTGGCCTTGGGTGATGGTCCAAAGGTGGCCACCACCACAGGTGAGCTAATTGCTGCATCTGTGAGCAGAAGGAGTGGAGTCAGTCCCTTTCTGGAGGTTAGGAGATGTGTTCCCTGCCACACGGAGCAAGCTAGTCTTTACAGTGAGGATAACACAGAGGTCAGATAAACAAAGAGGGACAGAGATTGAGAGAGGGAGGGTATCCTGGCAGCGTTCTGAGCCTCTGGTTCTAGTTCTCTTACAGACCAACAGATCCTTACATTTTCCCCGTTAGGTCATGTGGTCCTTTGTTCAAGTGCCCCAATGTGTGCCCACCTAGTTCCCTTCTCACTTTTGCCAACGTGATGTAGGTTTCCGTGATTGGGAAACTGAAGTCCCAAACCACACACTTGACTAGTCAAAGCATCCCAGACAAGCATATGTGAGGTCTGGTGCACTGTGACTTGTGGTTATGACTAAAGTTCTGTCCTAGGCACCAACCGCTATGACCTCAACCCTATCAGGGAAGAGACCACAGAAGGTTCTGTGTGGGAGAGCAAATATCATTCAGTGTAAACCAAGGGACATATCAAGGTTGTGTGATAAATGGAAGGAGAGTTTCTTCTTCCCATTTATACACCGAGAGAGCTTGGGGACAGTCATTGCACTTAATGAGTTCTGGCATTTGGGTTCTCAACATTTTCATCTGCACTATCAACGTGGTGCTAAGCTTTGTTGTGAAGATTAAATGAGATCATGAATGTGAGGGATGCAGCAGTTTTTGACATAAACTAATCACTCAATACCACTCTTTTGACCCCTCTTTTTCTTGTAAATGCCGTGATACACTCTTCTAATTTTTAAATTATTCTTCCCTTTAAAAGTTAATATCTTTGATAAAGCAACAATTTTCTATGCTGCAATTATCCTTTTTATTTAGCTTTCTAGTCTCTTCTCATTTGCTGAATTACTCAATCTTCCGAAGATTTGTATGTTTTGTTCAGGTAATAAATAGTGGTAATGACACCACATCAAATGAAGATAGTTTTATTTTTAGAGCAGTCCTGGAAATGACTTGTTAATGGCCCAACATGGCATTAGATGACAAACATTTCCCTGGGTAAAGCATCCACCACCGTCCACCATCACTGATGACAAAATTGTCTGTCCCTCTCTCCCACACAGATAATGAAGCATCTTGTCTCATCAGGGCCTGATGCTGGGCTGTCAGGGAACACTGAATTTCTGAGCCTGCCATATTTTGTAGTGGCCAGAGTCTCATGATGCGACAGCAGGTTGTGGTTGCAGAATTTGATGTCTCACTTGAATGCATTGGTCAGAAAATCAGAATTCTATCTCTGAGGGCTGGGACAGCTCCTGTCACATACACCTGCTAGGCTGAGGCTGCTTTGGGGCTGGGATGGTGGTCTGAATTCTGGACATGCCTGCTGGCATAGAGCCTTGTCCATGATCTGGCTCAGAAAAAGGCAGTGGGTAGAAAGTGGGGGGATGGCGGTAATTCCACACATCTGTCTGCAGTGTCCGCCGAGGTCCTACACATGGAAAAAGAGTGTACAGAATGGTGACATAGAATGAAGTCTGCGAGCCCCAATGGAAGTTCAATGTAATCCAAACCCTGGTTCTCAGTGGGCGGTGGGGGGGCTGGGTGGCCTTGGAGGGTGGGGATGTATGAGAATCAACTGGGAGCTTTTGTCAGATTGACCAAGGCTGTCTAGAGAGAAGTGTCAGAATTAATTTGGATGGGTGGGGAGAAGAGTGATACTTTGAGACTGTTCTATTTGCAATTAAAAAAAAATCTCCCAGGTGATTTTAATATGCCACTGTCACCACCACTGTCAGAAAGATAACCCTTTCCTCAGCCCATTTCCTCGCTCAACGCCTCCTAGCTGTGTGGGCTATGGACTCAATTACACTGTTGATGCTTTGCCTAGAAGGGAAAATGGGGCAATGGTGGAGCTGGCCCTGAAACTTAGTGCTTCTGTCCTCTTGATCAAGTTTCTTTTTAATATTGTCCCAACTTCCCAAACCCAGAACCCTTCAATGCCCCCACATTTCTCCCTGTGCCCCCCGAAAGACACTGAACTTTCCTTACCATCAATGCCACTCCTGGGAAGTGACTCATAGAATCGTGAAAGTACAAGATGGCTTGGAGCTCACTTTGTTCACTCAACTCCTGATATATTCTGTAGATTCTGAAATCAAGAGCCCAAGAAGGAAAGCAGGGTCTTCAAGGTGAGTAAGTCTGCTCATGAAAGAAGACCTAGAACTGAGGTTGACTTAATTGAGCTTGTTTTGCATCTGTCCAACCATGTTCATTGTTATGAGCAGATACCTTTTCGTGACATGATCAATTCTAATGGGGCATCACATGCCAACCACCTTCACAGGCCATCCCACCTTGTTGTTAGCCTGACATCATACAGGTCCAGGACGAGTGAAGAAAGATACTCCCTTTCAAGGATGTAATGCACAAACACAGAAGCCCAAGTAGGCCTACTGTGGCAGAGCTACTCAGGAATGTATGCAGCGATGGCAGCATTGTTTATGTAGAATTTTAAAGAAGAAGAACAGCAGCAAGAAAACTGCAGTGACAAAGTCAATATTGATATGCAGACATTGTGAACTTTTGACTTAACACTCATTCTCTTCTGATAACAGTATCTGTGTTTCTTCTAGAGAATTATCCCTCCTTCATTCTCACCCATGTGATCTGGGCACTCTGGGGGTGAAGACTGTGGCCCAAGACTGGTGCATTAGTTTTCTTGGTGCAGTTGAAACACATTATTACAAACTTGGTGGCTTATGGTTCCGGGAGTCAGAAGTCTAAGATTGTTCTCATGAGGCTAAAATCAGGGTGTCCGCAAGCAGGGCTGGCTCCTTTCAGAGGCCCCAGGAGAAGACGTTCCTCACCACTTCTGGCTAAGAGTCTGCTGGCATTCCTTTGCTTGTGGCCAGTTTCCTGCAATCCCTGAATGTATTGTCACAGTGCCTGACTTTGAGCCCTCTGCTTCCCTCTTTTAAGGACCCTCACAATTATATTGGGCTCCCTGAGGCCATCCAGTGTAATTTTCTCATCTCAAGATCTTTAATTTAGTCACATTAGCAAAGTCCCTTTTGTCATGTAAGGTAACGTATTAATTAGTACCTAAGACTAGTGCAGGGCCACCAGGAAGGTGCTCTCTCAGATGGCCTTGGCGTTGGAGGGAGCTGGGTTCCTGTCCCTCTTCAGCAACCCAGAGTCAGAGCTTGTGTGTGAGCAAGGTCGCCTCACTGATTGACACTCTGGCCGGGTCTACATGTGGACTTTCCATTTTGAAAGTAAATGTGCCTTTATTTGATGAAGGCCGTTGAAGATACATATGTGTACTTGCAATTGAAAAAATCTTCCAGGTTGTAAATAGTATTAATTTTATTGAGTTCTCACTTCCTACATGATACAGTGCTTAGAGTTTTACATGGGTCATCTCATTTTATCCTCACAATAGCCTTATAATAAGGTCATGGTTGTTATTATCCTTACTTTGTTTGTGATGGTTTGAGGGTTAAAGAAGTTAACTGTCCAGCTCAAAGACTGGACAGAGCTGTTTAGCAGGATATCCTGGATATAGCAGCCTGTTTACAGAGATTGAAGCACCCTGCTAAAAAAATACTCTGTGATGTTGAAGGAAAAACATTGGTAAAGTGGCAGAATCTCTGTAATAAAATTATAGCAACATGAGCAGACTCTGCAAAGTCACCGTTACAGGAATACGTGATATTTCTGGGAAGCACTAAGATTCTTTTTTTCTTTTTTCTTTTTGATATACTGTAATTTTTTATAATTGGAACTTATCACTTTTAAATGTAAAAGTTTTTCATTTAACCAGTGTTTATTTAACACTGCAAAACTGTGTCTGAGTGTCAATTTTGTGATCATAAGAATGGCAGATAAGATTTTGGAACCTGCTATAACATTCTGCTAATTTGCATTCATTCTCCCTGGGACTTGGGCTGGAAATGTACATGTGTATATCACCCATCATGCTGTTGACATGAAGAGGAAATTTACATTTTTCCCCAGCAGAGCAGTGAATAACTAGGTCTCTGATAGGTATAACTATAGTAGGGTTTAGAAATGAACTCGTTTTCCAGCAAGTATAAAACTGAAATGTGTGTATGTACATGTACATACATGTATGTGGGCCTATTAATAATTTTATCTTGAGAACTCTTCCAACTTGCCATTTAGACACTCACTTGGTTAATGGATTCCTCTTCGATTTCTCCATCTCATGGTGTCTCTAACTTGAGGTGACATGAGTCGACATTTTGGGGGCAGACACTGAGTGCCAGGTGTATGATCAGGTAGCTCACTCACATTGTCTCACTTAATCCTCACAAATATTCTATGAGGTGGGGAAGACTTCACTTTGTAGTTGAGGCACCTGCAGCTGTGAGGTGACGCCATTTTCTGAAGGTCACACAGCAAGTAAGGGTGATGGCTGAGACTCAGATGGGGTCTGTCTGGTCCCATAGAACATACACCTTTCACTACACACTCCTGGGTTTTCATCTCTGAATTCCTGCAGCTTTACATGAAGTATCACATGGCTTAGTATTCAAATGAGCCATCATCTATCACTCTGTATGTTTAATTTATATTTATGATGACCCTGTGGCTTTGTACTTATATAGCACCTACTTATATAAATACAGACCCCCCTTATTTGCTTGGAATACATTCCAACAGCCCCAGGGGATGCCTGAAACCATGGCTAGTACCCAACCCGCTTTACACTGTTCTCTCCTGTACATACATACCTATGATAAACTTTAATTTATAAATTAGGCACAGTAAGAGATGATCAATACTGACTAATAATAAAATAGAAGAATTATAACACTATACTGCAATCAAAGTTATGCGAATGTGGTCTGTCTCTCAAAATATTTTCTTGTGCTGTACTCACTCTTCTTGTGATATGTGAGATGACAAGATGTCAAATCTATTCCTGAATCTCTGTAACCATCCCCTTCTGGCAGTAATGGCTTGGTATCACTCCTTTCAGGGTGCCTCTTGCTGAAGTCTTCGTATAGACCCTACAGTTTCTGGCACAGCCATTGCTGTCAATCAGAACATGTTTTCTGTTCATGTCTTCCACCCACAAATTCAATGTCTTTTTCATCTTAACTAAGCACTTATCACACACCATGACCATAACTTTGGCAGCGTGAGGCGCAGCAGCAAAACTAACACCAATTTCTTTTTCTTTCTTCACAATTTCATGGATAGAAGATACATTCTCACCATAGATCTTAGGAACTTAAGCATACGACTTTTATTTTTTCCTTGTTACGTGGAGACCTTTCATCTTTTCTGAAAGGAAGCACTGTGCAGCTTCTCTGTGGTACCTCCGAGTGGCCAGCATCACTACTCTTGTGCTTTGGGGCCATTATTTAGTAAAATAAGAGTGACTGGAGCACAAGCACTGTGACACTGTGACAATTGATGTGATAACGTGGATGGCTCCTAAGTGCCTAACGGGCAGGGAGTGTGTACAGCATGGCGATGCTGGGCAATGGGAAAATTCGCATCTAGGGTGAGAATGTGTGCAATTTCATCACGCTACTCACAACAGAACACACTTTAAAATTCACAAATTGTTTATGTCTAGAATTTTCCACGTAATGCATTCAGACTGCCATTGACCGTGGGTAAACTACACACCGAAAGCAAAACCATGGATAAGGGAGAAGCAGTGAGAACTGGAGAATTACACAAACTTCAGAATTAGAGTGAGGTCCTGGCCCTGCTAAATCCTAGCTATGTGGCCTTGGGTAAGTTGCATAACCTTGCCAAACTCCGGTTCCCTCATCTGAAAATGGGGAGAATAATTACGTTCTCTCACGGCTGCCATGGGCAGGAGTAACGGGACACATCTGAAGTTGGTCAGTGCAGAAGCTGGGTGTTCATTTTTCTGTATGCTTCCGGAAAATTGGAATAACTCAGTGACTGTGACTTGATGTATTGACTAAATTAAATTAAATTAAACAAAACCCTTCTTTCCTAGTCTTCGAATTAATTTCTCGTTCTCAAAAAAGCAAGGAATGGCTGGCTGGCATCCTGACGGAAGCATCCCATCTCTCTGACAGACAAGAATTCCTACGCTGATCAGCCCTGAGTGGCAGGTGTCATTCTGTAGCCTGGTGAGCAGCACATTGTGCTTCTCTCGCTTGCTTTTATCTTGAGGTCAAAGACATGATGGGAGACATTATCACCAGTGCCCGCCCTTTGTTTCCTGAACATCTGCGTTCACAGCATCTGTCTGTGGGGACACGTGTATTCATCTTGCTGCTATCTGTTCTCTTCTGTGCGGGCTCCTTTGAAGCATGGTGCATTTATTTTGACTATTTCTGCCAAATAATGACAAGTTTAAGGGGAAATAAGGAAAAGGAAACCTTTGTTTTCCATCCGGAAAGAACTCTGAGATGTTTATTAGCCGCTTTCTCCCATAAATCATCAAGGTTTAAATGTGGTTCAGTTATTGCCACTGCTTTATCTTGAGCAAATTTTGTCTTGTAGACAAACTCCCTTGTGGTTTGAATTTCTTCCATAATAGGCTTAAAATACAAGAGTGTAATTAGTGAGTCTTGAAGTTGAATGAATTTATGAGCATGCAAACTCTTGAGATAAGCCACGTGCCTGTGGCAATACCCCATCCTACTGAGAGTCTGTTCAGGGATTTCCTGGAAAAGGATTTTCTTCAGTACCCCTATGTGATTGTTGTTAGAAGATGTCATTAGAACATCATCAAGGTGAGCAGTGTGACACCTAGGAGGTGGCTTTGACACCTCCTCTCTCCTCTCCCCAAACATCAAGTCCTGTGGGTTTTACACCTTTCCGTTATCCATCAATTAGGCATCTGATCTTCTACTGTCTGCGCTTTTAGCTACCCATCTGCTCACCCTGTTGCCAAATGTGTTTTTCTGAACACAAATCTTATCACGTAATGACCCACTCACTGTTGTACCCCCATTATGCAGCACTGTGCTGACACCCATTACCTATCACTAATCATTGCAGGCCTGATGAATAGCTGAATACATAAGTCACGGTGTTTTAGGCAAATTTCACCTTCATTTTCCTTACCCGAGGTGACTATTGGGATACATACTATTCAAGTGGATTGAGGAACATAGTATCCATGACCTAGATACACTTGAAAAGTGCCACAGACTAGCACGGCTACTTAATTCAGTAAGAATTTTATTTTCCAGTGCAATAGGTCTCTCTTAAAGAATTTAATAAAAAAACAGGAACCTTCCTCTGGTCTTGAAGTAATTTTCATTCTGCCAGGCCAATATGATACCTGGAGACCCAGCTAGAGATTTTTTTGAGAAAAGAGCATATCTGCTCACAGAATCAGTGCCAGCAGGCAAGGAGTGAAGTCTGTAATTGAAGATTACATTAAGATGAGCATCTCAAACTCCGTTAAACCCAAAAGGTATAGGCCTGTGTGCTGAGGGAGGGAGGACTGGAGAACATGATGTACTAGACTAGGGGATGAACTTGGCACCGGCCCTGAGGAACAATTTAATTTGAATGATGGGCAAGCAGGGAAACATAATGATAATACTTTCCAAAGTGTATATCATATGCACCAAATCCTCATTTTAATTCTATTCAATTTCTTCTTTAATTTCTTTTATGTGCCTTGTTTACATTGTGATAATAAAAGGAAAAAAAAAGACATTAACTCCTACGCATCAGATCAATTTCCTATAGCAATTAGTAAAATTTGATTTTTGTTCTACAAGCATGTAATTCTGCTAAGTTTCATTTCCTATCTCACTGAGTTTTCTGAGTGAGTTTGGGCATTTATGTGACTTCAGTATCCTGTTTCATTTACCTCTTTAAATCAAAGCATCTTTCATCTTGCCCAGTTCCCCCGTATTGTGTGGCTATATGTGGGGACCTGTATTTGGACTCCACTTGCATTTTCTTGAAGCCTACTGAGTTTCTGTTCCAATATTACATGATATCCTTGTACAGTTTGGTTTTTCTGAAAGTTTTCAATGGCTTTTTTTTTCTCTATAAAAATTTTCTTGAGCATTGTTCCATTGTCTTATGGCCAATCTTCTCAGCCTCCATGGCGCAAGTGGGTGCTTCCGCCTCACCCACAGGCTCTAGGATTGCCTCCCTGGAGTCTTCTCCTGGAACAGTTGTTAGTTGTTCATCTTGTGAGGGGAGTGAAGTCAGGAGTGACCTATGACACCATCTTGGTCATGTCACTCCTTCCATTCTACATTTTAAAAATTCTTCTTACTCTGATTAATCCTGCCCTTCTCCCCTCTCCCCATCCTTCTTTCCATCATCTTCACTGAATCTAAACTCTGCACTCCCTAAAATGGCTTCATGGCACCTATTCTCGGCTTCTTTTTGCTGCTGTCTCAGGTTAAAATCACTGCTTTCTGGAAGTCATATCTTCCTTTCAGTTTCTACTTTCATTTTTGCTGGTATAGATTCTTAAGTAACTTCCTAAGAGTGGGTATGTGGGTTATAAGCTTCATTCGTTTTTATCTGTCCTGACAGTTTGGCTGCATATAAAATTGTGGATTGGAAATTGATTTTTCCCTCATAACTTTGAAATCCTTTCTCTTGTTTTTTGGCATCGAGTGTTCCTAATATGTCTGAAGACATTCTGGCCTTTATGCCTTTGTGAACAGGTTATTTTTTTCTCTGTAAGCTTGTAGGTCATTTGTTTAGTCATTAGTGTTCTGAAATTTCTATTTCTTTAATTTTATTGTGATTAGAACACTTAGCTTGAGACCTACCTTATTTATAAAACTTTAAGTATATAATACATTATTGTTGACTACAGTTACAGTGTTTGGCAGCAGATCTCTAGGGCTGATTTATCCTGTTTAACTGAAACTTTATGACTGTTGATTAGTCACGCTTCATTTCCCAGCCCTGACAATCACTATTTTACTTTTCGATTCTATGAATTTGAATATTTTAGATATCTCCTGTAAGTGGAATCATGCAGTCTTTGTCTTTTTCTGACTGTTTTTTTTCACTTAGCATAATGTCTTAATGTCTTATTTATGTTATTGCACATTGCAGACTTTTTCCTTTTTAAAGGCTGAGTAGTATTCCATTGTATGTATGTAACACGTTTTCTGTAACCATTTATCTGTAAGCAGACATTTAGATTGTTTCTAGATCTTGGCTATTGTGAATAATGCTGCAATGAACATACAAGTATTAATCTCTCTTCGAAATCCTGATTTTCATCCTTTTGGATAAATACCAAAAGTGGCATTGCTGGATCATGTGATAGTTTTATTTTTAGTTTTTTGAGGAACTGCCACACTGTTTTCCATAGAGGGCTGCACCATTTTGCATTTCCATCAGTAAGGTGCAAGCGTTCCAAATTCTCCATGTCCTCACCTACACCTTTTGTCTTCTATTTTGTTTTCTTTATAACAGTCATTCTGACTGGTATGAAGTGACATACCATGATGGTTTTAATTTGCGTTACCTTGGTGATAGTGACTTTGAACAATTTTCTCACTTACCCATTGGCCATTGGTATGTCTCCTTTAGAGAAATATCAATTTAAATTTTTAGCCCTCTTTAAAATCAGGTTATTAGGACTCTTTATTGAATTGTAAAAGTTCTTTATGTAGTTTTGTTGATTTTTTTTCTATAGTTTTCTATTTTATTTACTGCTACTCTAACCTGTGTTATTTCTTTTCTTCTGCTAACTTTGGCTTTAGCTTTTTTTTTTCTATCTACTTTAGATGTAAATTTAGGTAATTTATTTTAGATATTTTTTTAGTGTTTGTTTGTTTCAGATGTACAAAGTAACATAATAGTTAGACATTTACACCCCTCACAAAGTGATAACTCTCCTCCCCCAATCTACTACCACTCTGATACCTTATATAACTGTTACAATACCCTTGACTATCTTCCTTATTCTACACTCTACTTTCTGTGACATACATACATATATAGTTATAATAGTTGACATACAATTTTATTCTACTTCAGCTTCAGTTGCACAGCACATTGATCATGCATCTGCCCAGTTTATGAAGTGATCCCCTTGATAAGTCCAGATCTTTTTTCTTTTTTAATGTAGGCATTTATTGCTATGAAATTTCTCTTAATATTGCTTTTGCTGCATCCCATAAGTTTTGGTATGTTGTGTTCTCATTTTCTTTGGTTTCAAAGAATTTCCTTTTTTGATTTTGTCTCTAAGTCAAAGGTTGTTCAAGTGGGTGTTATTTAATTTTCAAATATTTGTGATTTTTTTCAGTTTTCCTCCTGCTATTAATTTCTACTTTTAATCCATTGTGTTAAGAGAAAATACTTGATATTATTTCAATCTTCTTAAATTTGTTAAGACTTATTTTGTGATCTAGCATGTTATCTATCCTGGAGTAAGATCTGATCATATGGATTTCTCATAAAGGGAATTTGCCCATGAGTTGTTGCTGAATTGTTGTGTTTATAGGAAGAAAAATATGTCAGGGTTTTCTACTCTACCATGTTGCTGACAACACTCTTGAAATTTCTTAAGACATATATAATTTTTGGACCTTTAAAAAAAGCTATCTTGCTTGTCATTTGGCAGGCCTTTTCCTTTTATTGAATTCAAGTTTATTCAAGAGGAATTTACAAACAATTTGAGCCTTTTAAAGTACATTTTGGTAAGTTTTCATAAACATATACCATTATAAATTCACCACCATATCAAGATGTAGAGTATTTCTAACACTTCCTGTCTCCTCTGAATCCCTAGCAGCTCATGTCTAGTCCCTGGCAAATGCTGGTCTTATTTTGGTCTCTAGCACTTTGCCTTTTTCAGAATGTCATAAAAATGGAATCAAACAGTGTGTGGGGTTTTTGAGTCTCACTTCTCTAACTTCGCATAATACTTTTCAGATTTATCCATGGTGTTGAACATATCAGTAATTCGTTTATTTTGGTTGCCATAATATTCTATTTTTGGATGTACCACAATTTGTTTATCTAATCTGCAGTTGATGAATTGATGGTCATTTGGGTTGCTTTTTGACATCAAGTATATAAAGCTGCTATGAACATTTATTTACAGGTTTTTGTGTGGTCATAGTTTTTTACTGAGGTAAATAAGTAGGAGTAACATTCTTGGGTCATATGGAAATTGCGTGTTAAACTTTATATGATGTTGCCAACTTGTTTTTCAAAGTGGATGTGTCTTTTTTTTTTCCCCCCACTAGCAGTGTGTGAGAGTGCCAGTTGTTCTGCATCCTTGCCAGGACTCAGTATTTTTCACTTTTGTTTATTTATTTTCTAATGTGAGCCATTCTAGTGTATGTATAGCTGTATCTCATGATTTGGACCAATCCCTTTTGAGGATTTACATTTCCTTCAGTTCAGGAAAGTTTTCTTGTATTATTTCTTTGGCATTATCTCCCCTCTCTCATAACTGTTATTCCTTTCCAGGATTCCTTTAAGCCTGATGCTGGGCACAATGCCTTGTGTCTCATGTTTTCTCTTAAATTCTTCTCTCTCATTTTAGCCCTAGGTTCTGTGCCATTTCTTTGACTATATTTTCAACCCATGTATTTATTTTTTTCTTTAATTTTATCTGCCAAATGAATTTTTTAACTCCCAAGAACTCTTTCTTGTTTTTTTGTTTTTTTATGGAAACTAATTATTGGTTTTGGAAAGCAATGTGTCCTTAGATTTCTGTCAGAATAGTAACTAGAATCTGTTTCCTGGTTAGAACAACCTATTTCTTCTAGGGTCTTTATTTTCTAATATGGTAATTGCATGTTAAACTTGGTCTTTCCTCATCATAATTTCTTCATGTTTCAGGTGTTTCTGTGTTGTCTAGTCACCTTTAGGAATTAGGCAAAAGGAGGTTTTCTGGAAGTTCTGCATGCAACTGGATGGACAGGGCACGCAGATGGAAGGTCTGTTCTCAAGTTGTCTGCTTTCCCGCCCATCATGACATCCAAAGCAAGGGTAAACACTCTGGTTTGGTTTTCCTACTGCCTCGCTGTAGAAGGAACAAGGATGCCATTAATATTTATTAAGAATTAACTATGTGATTAAACACTTGACATTATAACAATAAAAAAGTTAATGGTTATATAGTGCTTAAAATTGGGCTGATCATTTTCTAAGAACTTTTAAAACGTTCGTTTCATTCCACAGCAGCCCTGTCAGGAATGCCTATTACTCTAGACCCAGTTTAAAGGTGAGACTGTTGAAGAGCAGAGCCGTTAGCTCAGGTGTCTGAGTTTGGAACAGCTGATAAGTGGCAAGTCTGCGTTTGAAACCCAGCAGCTTGGATCCAGTGCTTTTGCTCCTGAACTGCATGCTATGGACTGTCCGACACTGACTTCCTCCCCAAATCCTTCCAACACATCTGTGAGCAAGGTATTGTCAATGCCACTTTACAAAAGAGGATTTTGAGGCCTAGACAAGCTAAATGACAAATCTCATTTCCCAAAGCTCATGCGTAGAAACTGTCTGACCCCAAAACACGTAGAATATTGCATCGGATCTGTCCAAAGAATGATCATTTTAATCACTTACAAATAAAGATTTCTTGATAATTAAATCAATGTTTATTTGAAGCAGGGTAACATTTGAATTCAATATTTTGGCTTAAATGGTACAAACAAAAAACTCTGTTACTAATGATCTGTATGAGCTGTCAATTTTACTTTGGAACCAACAATTAAGATTCAAAATATCAATTATGTTGTTTCTCAGTAACACAACGGATCAATAACCTTCATTTTGTGTTCTCCTTAATTACTGCGTGGGGGCTTCTGCAGACACAGCCTGAACCAGACCTTGCATATTAATCTCTGCACATAGTTCCTGTTCCTCACAATGGAGCAATCAGACCTTGATTAATGCCAGCATTAAGCTAACTGCTATCTAATCAGTTGACAAAACGCTGGTTTTGACTCCAGTTTCCGTGGTTTGTTTGTTTCAGATGCTTCTGATTGGTGTTTGCTATGGGGAAGAATAGAGAAATAAGACATTCATTATTCATGGAAGTGAGTAGAAGAATTTTTGTGATATTCCCTCTGGCTTTGACAGAATGACAGAGCAGTAACTCAAGGTCTAAATGTAAACCACCCCTCTCCCCATCCTGCTATTTTTTTGAAGAATAGAGAATTTAAACCAATCATCCAATAAGTAAAATGTCCCTCTAGAATTTCATATCATGAAAAATGATACCACCAACCATCAAATTGCCCATGAAAAAAAACACCACCAAAAAAAAAAAAGAAGAGTGCTTATGCTTATGTTTTTTTCTCTTCCTTGTACATGAGATTCCTTCAGATCCTAAGTTCATTCTTTCTCCCCTAGTTAACAGCGGTGTTACTATCTTCATCTATTTCCCTGTCCTTATAGCCATCCATTCCTGCTTCCCTCTTACCACCACGTGCCACGTACCCTCACTGGATAGTGATTTTCTCAGCACATAGCTTCAGATCACTCGACTGACATTCACAAATTCTCTATCGGCTCTCTGTCATCTCCCCAGGGTTCAGTGAAGGTGTCTCAGGGGCCCCGGGGTGCTTGTGAGAGAAGCTCACCCAATTTCTGGTCACTTTTTAAACATTTAGAGTTGTTCTTGCTTACTTGCAGCTCACTGGACAACCTGTGTCTTCTCATGCCATCTCCTTGCCTGGGCACATTTGATCTCTTCTGCCCAGCATCGCCTGCCTCTGTGGGTTTGCCTGGAAACTTCTATTTCGTCTTAAAGTCTGAGCTCAGGAACTGCTTTCTGATGCCTTTCTGGTCCTCTGGAGCAGCACTGTCAAACAGAACATGTGCACGGAGTAAATGCTCTGTGACCTGCCCTGTCCAGTCTGGTAGACACTAGCCACATGAGACTGCCGAGCCCTTGAAGTGTGACTGGTACAATGGAGGAATTGAATTTTTAATTTTATTTATAAAACAATTTTAATTATTTAAATAACCATATATAAGTAGTGACTACTGCGTTGGAAGGGCATCTCTAGGTCGACCTGCTTTGAGACCTACTTCTGTTACAGCACTTATAAAAACTGCGTCATAATTCATTTACACGAGCATCCATGCTGCTGATTTACCAGCATCTGTGGGCCGGGACTGTGCGTTTCGCTGTACAAATCCTTGCCACTAGCACAGCGTCTAGCGTAGAGTAGGGGTTCTTTAAACGTGGAATGACTAGGTGAAAGGAAGCAGCAGAAAGCAGGACATGCAACATGTAAGGAGGAGATTGCGAGGGCTTTGCAAGGGGACATTCCTGATTGGAGCCCAGGGTCGTTCTCTTGGTTGGTGAGTGATCTATGGAAGCCGCCTCTGCTGAGTCTAACTTTCTCACCTGTTTAATGAGGACAATACATAATCCCCATCATTAGATTTGTTGGGAGAATTAAAGGAGCTATAGTACATGAATCATATATAAGTTAGTGAGTTAACATCAATCCTCCTTCAAGATCCCTCAATATGCATCTAACTACTTATAGATTTTGTTCTGAAGCATATTCCTACTACCTGAAATTCAAAATTCTAACGATAGAAAGGTTTGAAAAAGCCACACCAAGCAACAGCAGATTGCATTATATACAAATAGCCAAAAAAGACTGTTTAAAGGACTGCAGCTGGTGAGAGGCAGGCCCAAGCAAACACACGTGTGTTCCCAATTTCAATGAAACCGAATTCACCTCCACGTGGGTAAAAGTATTCGCAGAAGCATGCCAAGTGACAGGTGGTGAGCAGCACCAGCATGACTAATCGTGGAAGAAAAGAGAAAGGCAGAGGGCGAGAGGCTGGTGGCGGGCACACGGTGATTTATTATTCACTGGGAAAAATGCAGTGTCAAGAAGTATAGGGTCTTGGCTGACATCAGCTCTCTGAATCAATTGAAACAGTTTTATTCGGGTGAGCTGCAGCCAGAAACAATTGTCCACCTTTGTCATCACTTTGTATGCCTAAGCACAAAACGAAGCGAAGGCTGCAATCAGCAGAAAGGGAGGAAGCCATCATCACCAAACAGCATTAGCGTCTTGGCTTATATGTGGAGAGGCAGCACCCCTGAAAATGCTGCAATGATTTACATAAACAAACACGCAAAATACATGCAGGAAAATAGACTCATTTCGGAACCCAAACCATTAAATCATCAAGGCTCACTTCAGGGGTCAACTGGTGAGCCTCGCTTTTCTACAGCCCAAACCAGATTTCTACTTGAAACTTAAGCAGAGTTAGGCTTAGAAAATCTGTTGCCATTAATCTAACCCAGGCGTTTTAATAGTAAAGCAACCTTGGTAACTTATAACTATCATTTCATTGGTGAGCTTGAAAGTTGATGGACTCAAGTGTAATATATGTAAAACTGCACTTTCATTTTTCTTTTTCGTTTTTTTTAATTAAAGTTTATTGGGGTGACAATAGTTAGTAAAGTTACAGAGGTTTCATTTTTCAAAGAGGTTTTCCTTTTTTTCCACTTTGTGACATTTCTTTTCCATTTTTTATATCTTTTCCTATGGATCAATATTCATCATGAAAGGACTGCAGGCCATTTCTTTATTGTTATTTTATGTCCTTATTTGCTATTTGACATGTTTTTCCCTTTGCATGCAACTAAAACAGAGTTTGAAAGCATCATAATCATTGCAACTAAAGTCAGTCCAGCCTAAACATTAATACAAATGTCAATTATCTTTATATCAGAAGCTCTGTTAGCAGCTGAGAGGCATATTCAGTGAAGTAGATGCTCTTTCCATGTGCTTTAGGCAGAATCTCTAGGTATGGCTACCAGGAGCCCTTGGAACCTGTAAATGTGAGCTACTAAACCCGTGACTGTATTATATGGCAAAGTTGACCCTAAAAAAGGGAAAATATCTTGGTGGGCCTGATCTAACCATGTGAATCCTTAAACACAAAGACCTTTCTCTGGCAGGTGGCAGAAGGAGACACAGGTAGAAGTCAGAGAGCTTCAAAGCATAAGAAGGAGTTGAGTCGATGTACTACTGTTGGCTTTGAAGGTGGAGGGAGCCACGTACGAAAGCATATGGGCAGCTTCTAAGAGCAGAGCATGGCCCTCAGCTGGCAGCCAGTAAGGAGACAGGGAACTGAGTCCTAGAACCATGAGGCACCCCAAGGCTTCTCCCCAAGGCCTCCAGTTAAGAACCGGGCTGGCAGACATCTTGATTTCAATCTTTGGAGACCCTCGGGAAAGGACCTAGCCATGCTCATCTGGACGGCTGACCTACAGAACGGTGAGACAATAACTAGGGGTTATTTGAAGCCACTAAGATTGTGGCGATTTGTTCCACGGCCATAGATCACTACGACAATATTCTTGCAGAGCACAGAGTTAGTTTAGCAGGACAGGGAACTACCTGAGTAATGATTACAATGCAGTGTGATATATGCTATTGAGGAAAGTCAACATGAGCTGCAATGGCCCAGAGTACAGTGGGCTCACTCTGTCTGGGGCATCTGGGTGGCATTTGACTTGAGACTGAAGCATGCGTGAGAGTTTGGCAGCCAAGGACAGAACAGGAGTGCTGTGCAGGCAGAGGGGGCAGCATCCTCAAATAGTCAGGGTCACAGATGGGTTCCTGGGAGACGGAGATTAGCATGCAGCAGTGTGTTTGTTTGTTGTTTGTTTTTTCCTCCAGAGTATCTTTTTTCTCCAGGAGTAGTTCTCCTCCTCCTCTGCCTCCTGTTCCTCCTCCTCTTCTTCTTCTTCTATTTTTTTTTTGTGTGTGTGTAAGAGTGTCTCCCGCTGAAGATTGTTGCTTCCTCTTTCTCCCTTTTCTGCCCTGAACGCTGGATTGTGGAGAGATGTGTGTCTTTTCCCCTGTCTCCTTGCTGGTCCATTTCACAATAAAGCTTTTTCTTTTCTCCAAAGCCGATGACATAGTATTGTCTGCTCTGCATTTCAGGCTGCAAGCTCTTCTCCGTAACAAGTTCACAGTGAGTCGGGGGCTGAATCCAGGGTGCAGAAGTCGAGAAGGTGAAGAGCAAAGGAGAGGACAGAAGGTGCCTTCTGGCTGCTAGACGCTGGGGCTGCTTTCTCCTTAGAGTTAGGACGGAGGCCTGCCCTTGAGCAGCTTACAGGTTGTCCAGGAAGCCAGATATTATCCAATAACTACACTAACAGTAGTTACTATTGTGCTAAGTCTTCAGAAGGAGAAACATATACTTTATGAAAGTATAGCATCAGGCAGGAGGTGTATGGGGCTATGATTTGGGGGCTACTTACTAAGGGAGGGATTTTAGGATGCGGATGACTTTGATGATTATGACACAGGCACACAGGATGGGGAGAAACAAACATTCAGGAGAGAGGGGAAACCTATAGGTTAAGATAGAGTGGAGGTGGGGGGGGGGCATTTGGAACCACGACTCCACCGTGTCCGATATCCCTGTGGGAAGGGAGACCATCTGAGTGGCTGCGACAGGCCTGACATTTGTCGCCGTGCAGCCCAGCAGAAACAGGGCCCTGCCTCTTGAACAGCATGCACAGCACGTGCTGTGCAGCCTGCAGGAGATGGCCTCGCAGTCTTGCTGTGCTGCTCCTGCCAGGGGCTGGCTTCCTGTGGAGTTTTCATGAAGGCAGAAACAGTGGGAAGCTCAGGCAATGGGGAAGCTGCAGATCTCCGGGTTGGGGGGCCATCTGGCAAAGATTTGGGATCAGAGAGGGCCCATCTTAAAGTGACAGCGTTCATTCACTCAACACATGTTTAACGACAGCCTGGAAGGGGATGCCGGGCTCACTGACTCAGGTGTCCCCTGAGAGAGAGGTGTTTGTTATCTGTGGTTGGTTGCATTATGCCCATTACTCAAAAGAGGATGTCTGGGTCCTAACCCCTGAACTCTGAAGGTGAAGTTATTCAGAAATGGGATCTCTGCAGATGAAGTTTAGTTAAAAATCTTGGGAAGAGCTCCTCCTTGATTTAGGTTGGGCTCTAAATCCAATGACTGGTGTCCTCAGGAGAGAATGGAGAAGGAGAGGTGAGACCCTGACACAGACCCAGAGGAGAGGGCCCTGTGAAGATGGGGACAGACTGGAGAGCTGCAGCTACAAACTCAGGACCACCAAGGACCAGTCACGGCCACCAGAAGCTGGAGAGAAGTGTGGAACCCACTCTGCTGACACCTTGATGCCAGACTAACCCCAAGTCTAAGCTAACATTCTAGTTAATGGAGGCAACCAATAAGCAAGTAAGTAACTGGCAGCATATGTACAGGCCTTTGTTAAGCTGCATTTAAGAGCTAATCTGGGGGATATGATAAAGGAAGAGGTGGGAGGGGGGCATAACTTGGAATGAGCTATTCAGGGAAGGTTCCCCAAGGAGGTGACATTTGAGCAGACACCTGCAGGGTGAAAGTAATTGTTCTTGGGAAGGCATTCTAGGAGGAAGTGACAGCATTGACAAGCGTCCCGAATAAGAGAGGGCATGTCATGTTCAAAGGACAGGAAGGAGAGTGGGGCCAGAGCCGGCAAGGAAGTGGGAGACAGCAGCCGGGCATGTGTAGGCCATGGTATGAGCTTGCATTTTATTCTTCAGAGCAAAGGGAGTAATGCTGAAAGGGAGAATAAGTTTGGAGGAAGCCCTGACAGCATAGGATCAGCATGTGTAGAGCTAGCAGGAGCCACCGAGAGAAGGCAGTTTGATCTTCTTGGACGAGCTTATGACTGGGTGGGACTTCTTTCTGGGCCGAGCTGTCACTAACTCATTCTTCCTCCAGCCCCCACACAGGCAAGACGCCTGGGCCAGGACACTCATCTAACTGCATGTAATGAAAGGGAGACAAATACAGCCATGGTGTTTAATCATGGGAGCCAGAGGTGAACAGTCAACACTTTAGTTTTAAAGACAATTAAGACTAGAGTCCTGGGCTTATCTATTTACCAATGCAAGTACAGTGATTATATGGCGTCATGCATTTCCCATGGGGTCAATGTCAATTTTATGGTTTTCTTCAGAGTTGGAGAGAGAATTAGAAAAGACTTAATGTGGCTTTCCATGGGGAAGGGCAGGGCTTGGCAATAACTAGGTAGAGGAAGAAAGACATGTATGTTTTGGTGAACCTACTGTGTTCCAGTAGGCATTGTGCTGGGTATTTTACATACAATAAGCCACTTACCTTTTATATCCCTAGCAAGTTGACATTATTATCTTTATTATATAAAGACTCTGACTTTCAGGGTGTTAGGTGATCTGTTCCCAGTCACCCAGAAAGGAGCCAGCAAGCCCAGGGCAATTGGACCCCAAAGCTGATGCCTTTCGCAAGACATCAGTACCAAGCTGTGTGTCCTTCCATGCCAGGGAGAAGATCCTGACTCAGTGGACCCCAAATCAGACACCCCTACATATGCCTCCCACTGAGGAGATTGGACTAGAGAGCTGAAGGTGGATTTGCTTGGGTTCACGAAGTCCCAGAGTTTTCCTATCCACACAGCCTGTGCTGACACATTTTCTACACTCAGCATGCAAAATGAAACATGTCCATTCCCTCTGTAACTGCTCTTGGGGTTGTAATTCTTATCTTTATTGCCATCCCTGCAAGGAGGAGTAAATTATTATGCGTGTATTTTTTTTGGCTTTTTTCCCCCCTCTCTTTCAAAGTTAATCGAGTTACTTCCCTGTAATTTTTTACAAAGTAAATTTCCAACTACCTTTAACCACCAATTAGTCATCACATTGGGCTTTTCAGGGTTCTATTAAATCATTTGTCATAGATGCTGCCGATAATAGTTAGCTTAGGCTAAATGTTTCCTTGTTCAGAGCATTTATCATACCCTGTACTTGCCATGCCTGTGAAAATAAAAAGCAGCGAGTGTGTGAACTCATTTATAGGAAGCACCAGATAAGAACGGGAAAGAGTTGGGCAAGCCGCGAAGGCCTCTGTAGTTGGGAGATGGTTATTATTGGCATCACATCACTCTTTGGCCTGGTTTATCCCTGAGTGATGAAAGAGGCAAAGATGAAGTGTAGACAGGTTCACAAGTACGAAAGGGACTGTGTAGTCCAGAGATGGGATTTCATGTCTGGGAACCGAGGCTTCCTCTGACCTGGGGCAAGTCACTTGTACCTCCTGCATCTCAGGCTCCTTACTTGTAAAGTGTGAATTGGAACTTCTACCCCACAGGGCTGCTGTGAGATTTAAATGAAAACGTGTCTGTGAAACACCAGTGGAGCGGGATGCCTGGTCCATAGCCTTCAGTAGATTTGGGCTTCCTCTCACTCAAGGCAGCTGCCTAGGAAGGAATCTCCAAAGCAACAGCTCGATTCATCTGTGATCATGTCACCTCTCATGCCCCTGGTCTTAGATCTTGGATGGTCCTGCAAACTGGGACCTCATACGCACCCCATGGAAACACATTTCCAAACGTACTCTTTGGGGTTTGACATCTCCCATTGTGCTGTCCTGGTTTCTTATTCTCATCCGTGCTAATCCACTTTGCTTCAGGGAGTGGCTGTTGGCACTCCCTGGTTCATGCTCTCTGCTCTCTAATATCTACCTTACCTCTGTTCTGACTTCATGCTCTTTATCTATGAGTTGCCCTTCAGTGGAACGTTCCATTATACTTGGAATGATCTCCATTACACTTGGGATGATACCCAAGCAACCCTCAGCTCCTCGCCGTGGCCCACAGGCCCTGTGCATGGCAGCCCTGAGTCTCTGATTTCTTTTGCTGTTTCTCTCCCCTGTTTTCATCTGGTTCTAGCAACACAGACCTTCCTGCTGTTCCCTGGTCCTACCTATCCCCTTATCCCACCTCAGCCCATCTGAGCACTTCTTCTCTCTGCCTGGAACTCAGCCTGCGAGTCTCTACATAGTTTGTGCTTTTACCAGCTTCATATCTTTACGCAGACATCACCCCATTAAGGGAACCTTTCCTCATCACCCCATTACTTCTCATCCTCTCAGTCTGTTTCATCTGTCCCCCTGGCCTTATTGTTGTTTTATATACTAACTGTATCTCCTGCCTGATTTGTCCCACTAGGATATGAACAGCAAGATGGAAAGGATTTTCTTTGTTTTGCTTGGCCCTAGAAAAATGCCTGACACAGGGTGTGCATGTTACAAATATTTGTCGACTGAAAGAATGCATAAACATACTGACCTTCATAAAGAACTCTGTCATGGTGCTTGTACTAAAGGGCATGGAACAAACATTTAGTCAGCTAGAAGCTGGTTTCTTCCATACGTTTTCTCTTTGAATGATAACCACTTTGCTCTATCAGGTTGGAGATGTTATTCCTATTTTACAGAAAGGAGAGTAAAAAAGAGGCTCAGAGTTTAGAATATTCAGGCAAAAGGACTGGTACATAAAGCACCTCATTTTCTCTGACAGCAAATGTTCTGTAGTAGCTTGTTTAATGAATATACATTTAATGCTTTGCAGAATCCATGTTAGAAAACTATGTTTAATCTCCTGATTGTTGTGTTTACTGCTATCATCATTATCATCATCATCACTTTAGCACCCTCATTGTCAGTTTGTCAAGTGAGTTTGGATTTGTTCATTTCCAGGACACCTGGCTCTGTTAAGAGGTGGTATCACTCAAATCCCTTTAACCAAAGGCAAGTGGCTACACCCCACTTGAGTTTCTCAATGGGCATCTGATCCCTCACTCTCTCCAGGCTATGGCGGAAACTAGAGAGGGGACTGAACATACAAGATAGCTTTCTCTAAAAAAGAGGGACCACTGAGGCCCAAAGTGAAAGACCACTGGGCACATGGTGACCAGGTAGGGCTGGGACTGTCCCTAGCAAACATGTGGTCATCCTAGGTAGAGAAGCATGTGGTAGAGAGCCAAAAGCATGGCCTTTGTCATCAGGAAGGTCCGGGTTCGATCTCAGACTCCTTGAACTTGAGACAGTGGGTAAATATCACAACCTTTCCACGGCCATATTAGTAATGAGGGCATACCACATGCTTTGTACACCTGTGGTGAGAATTGAATGAAATCACACGTGTAGAGAACCCAGTGAAATGTCAGACCCACAGTTCATGACCCACGCTGGAGCCACTATTGTTACACAGTCCTGTACCCTCCCTGCTGCCATGAAGGAGCTGGGGCTCCGAAGGGTTATGTGACTTTCCCACAGTTACACAAAGGCAGAGCTCACACAAGGTCAAGGTCTACACAATCCCCTCAAGTTCTCTATCACAAAGCATTGCTCTTTTGTTGCTTTCTTTATCACAAACTACTAACACAGTGTGTGGTACATAGTAGGTGCTGTGAAATCAATGATTCCATGCTAACAACACCAACAGTGCCCCTTAGAATTGGGTTCCACTTCATTCATTTAACAAAGATTTATGAGACTCTTGCTATTTCCTAAGCCCTAAAATAGCCAGAGGGTAACATGGTGGCGAAGCTTGCCTTCATGAAACTTACACTCCACCTCCAGATGAGTACAATACAGATTGTTTCCAATGCTGGCTTCTCTACGCAGTCTCTGGGAACTAGGAGATGAGAATGTTTGATTTCAAATTTTTCAGCTCACTGCTCTTATTCCAAGAACAGTTTTTATTCCAACTCGTGGTCTTACACATGTCACTGAGCAGAGATACTGCTTACACATCCAATATGATGAAACACATGGTTTCTTACTTTTGATGAATACTGTACATAGCAATTTCAAAAAGAAATCTATTTTTGGATCTATCTTTTATTTTGTGCCAAAATTTTTTATATAAAATGTTTTAAAGGAAAGAGCAACTAAAGACATGTAAACATGAAGCTCTGTTTTCATATTTCAAATGGTTTATAAAAACACTGAGCTCTTGATAAGGAAGCTAGAGTGCTCCCTCATCACCCTCAAGTGTTATCTCTTAAGCTAGCCACCCAAGGCAGCCACTTTAAGACAGAGTAGGCTGAGCCTGCACATTCTGGAAAGAGATCTGTTGGTGAGTAGCTACAGATACATAGTCAGCACCTACTACATGCAAGAAAAAGGTAGGTATTGGTGCAAATAGAGGAACCTAATCTTTGCCCTCCAAGAGATTATAATCTAGAGGAAGAAACAGAAAGCAAACACAAAACCAAAAATAAATTATGAGGGTAACGTTAAGTCCTGAAGAATGCTATGACAAAGAGAACATTGATCTGTGTGTTAAAGAGTGACTGAGCATGTTGACTTAGCCAGAGGAGGGTGGCTCTGAGATGATACTTGTGTTGAGACCTGAACTATGACAAGAAGACAGTCATGGGAAGATCTGAGGGAGAATATTCCAACTAGAAGGGACAGCTGATACAAAGGTCCTAAAATGTGTGCACCTGGTGTGCTGCTCTGGGGGCAGGAGGGCCACTGTGGCTGAAGCCCCGAGATGAGGGAAATGAAGTTCATGAGAGAGGTGGGACCCCCTCATGAAGGCCTTGTAGGGCCTGGTGAGGAGCCGGGGCATGGCTTCATGCAGGAAAGGTCGCACTGACTGTTTAGAAAGTTCTCTCTGGCCGATGTGGGCATAGTAGCCTGTAGGGCACACCCATGGATTGGGGATACCAGTGAGAATGATGATGCTGGACCTGGGTGATGGATTTGGGTTTCAGTCGTAATGGTGATGAGAAAGGCAGGATTTGGGAAGCATTTTGGAGAAATTGCCCACCAAGCTTGCTCATGGATTGGACTGAGATGAGGGAAGACAAAAAAATAACAAGACTTGCCCCTAGTTGGGGACTTCAGCAACTGGGTTGATGCTGGTGCCATTTGCTCAGATAGGGAGGCTTAGGCGAGATCAGATTTCGGTAGGAGCAGTGGTGATGTGGCGAAACAGGTGTTCTGTGCTGGGCAAAGCTAAGTTTTAGATCCCATTAAATTGCTGAGGAGAGATGCTGAGGAGGCAGTTTGCAGCTGAGCCTGGAACTCAGGAAAGTTATCAGGGCTAGAAACGCACACTTGAGAAACTTCCTGTACCAATATCATATTTAAAGATGGAAGACTGCATACACTCACCTAAGAAAGTGTAGCTAGAGAAGATGAGGGGCTTGGGGATGGGACCCTAAGGCTCTCCAAAATTTAAGGACCTGGCAGAGAGGGAAGACACAACATCAAAAGCAAAACAATAATGGTAGTTAGGAGGAAAACAATGTAGGACACGTGTTCTTTCACGATTTCCTTCCCAACTGATCCTTGTGAAGACTTGTGTTATTCGTTCCCCTTGGTAGCTTATTGGGCACATCCTTTGCTATCCCTACTCTACCCTTAGCTATTTTAATCCAGCACATCCAAATCCCCTAATGCTGGCTTGTTTCCATCCTTATTGATAGTCTTATGACTTTCGGGCTACTTCTTAGATACTCACTTTGGAGATCTGTCACAGGCTTTCAGATGTAAAGTGGGGAACAAAACACTTTCTATGGAAAACTGAAAGTTCTGCATTTACATTCATTTGTTTTTCCTTTCAGCAGGTAGGCCCTGTGTGTACTTTGGGGCAAATAGGGACTGTGGTTTTGACCTTAGGGCCTGCTCCAACTCTGGTGTCCGAAGGAAGACATGATATCTCACAAGTGAAGGGCTATAGACCTCTGGCAGAAAGATCTGGAACACAACATTTTATGGCAACTGCAATTGATTGGTATACTTATTTGTCCATACATGTCACCCTCTTCTAGACTATCAGTTTCTTATAGGGTATGAGCCATATGTTAACATAATAATAAAAATGACAACACAGCTGACATTAATTGAGGGTTACCCCTTGCTAGGCACTGTGCCGTGAAGAGCCCAGTTTAACCTTCAAAACCAACATAAGAGGCCGGTGCTATTATTGTCTCCATGTTCCAGATGAGTAAACAGAGGCTTACGAAGCTGAATATATTGCCAAGATCATATAGGAAGTAAGTGGACAAATTGCAATATAAACTTATATTTTTTGACTCCAAACCTTCAGGTGGTTTAAGCACTGGCTTAAAATATAGGCTTAAAGTCAAACCAACATGGGTATCTTGTTAAAACCACATGCCTGATTTGTGATCACGTGCTGCTGCTGCTGCTGATCCACAGACCACTCTTTTTTTTCTTTTTTTAAAAATTATTGTTAAAAATATAGCTAACATACAATATTAAATTAGTTTCAGGGGTACACCATAGTTATTCAACATTTATGAACCTAAAAAAGTGGTCACCATGGTAAGTCCAGCACCCATCTGACACCACACTATCACAATATTATTGACTATATTCCCTATGCTGTATATTACATCCCCATGACTTATTTGTTTCATACCTTAAAATTTGGACCTCTTATTCCCCTTCACTTTTTTCCCCTTTTTAAAATTTTCAATTACAGTTGACATTAAATATTATTTTATATTAATTTCAGGCATACAGCATAGTAGTTATACATTTATATAATTTAAGAACTGATCCCCTGACTAGTCTAACACCCACCTCACACTATACATAGTTATTACCATATTATTGACTATATTCCCTATGCTTTACTCTACTTTCCCATGACTACTGTGTAACTACCAATTTGAACTTCTTAATCCCTTCCCCCTTTTCACCCTGCCCCCTAAACCTCCTCTCATCTGGCAACCATCAAATTGTTCTCTGTATCTATGAGTTTGTTTCTGTTTTGTTTATTTTGTTCTTTAGACTTCACATATAAGTGAAATCACATTACATCTGCCTTCCTCTGTCTGACTCTCCACTCAGCACAATACCCTCCAGGTCCCTCCATGCCCACGCAGATGGCGAGAACCCATTCCTTTCCATGGCTGAACAATATTCCTTTGTATATATGTACCACCTCCTCTTTATCCATTCTGCCATTGACGGACACCCAGCTGTCTCCACATCTTGGCCATTGTAGACAATGCTGCAATGAACATATGGATGCACATGTCTCCTCGAAGTAGGGTTTTGGGTTTTTTGGATAAATACCCAGAAGTGGGATTACTGGATCCTTCTTTGTCTCTTGTTTTAGCCTTTGTTTTAAAATATATTTTGTATGGTATAAGTATTACTAACTCAGCTCTTTTCTTGTTTGTTTGTTTTCATTTTCATGAAATATCTTTTTCCATCCCTTTACTTTCAGTCTGTGTGTGTCTCTTAATCTGAAGTGAGTCTCTTGTAGGCAGCATATGTAAGGGTTTTGTTTTCTTATACTTTTAGCCACCCGATGTTTTCATTGGAACATTTAATTCATTTACATTTAACATAATTGTTGATAGATATGTAGCTATTGCCATTTTATTATTTATAATTTTATTTTTTTTTCATCTTAAAGAAGTCCCTCTAACATTCCTTGTAATACTGGTTTGGTGGTGATGAATTCCTTTAGCTTTTTCTTGTCTGGGAAACTCTTTATTTGCCCTTGAATTTTAAATGATAGCCTTGCTATGTATATTATCTTTGGATAGGTCCTTGATTTTTTATCACACTGAATATTTTTTGCCAGTCCCTTCTGGCCTGCAAAGTTTCTGTTGAGAAATCAGCTGACAATCTTATGGGAGCTCCCTTATAAGTTACTTGTTGCCTTTCTCTTGCTGCTTTTAGGATTCTCTCTTTGTTTTTAATCTTTTATATTTTAGTTATAATGTGTCTTGGTGTAGGCCTCTTTGGGTATCTCTGCACTTCCTGGGCTTGTATGTCTATTTCCTTTACCAGGTTAGGAAAGTTTTCAATCATTATTTCTTCAAATAGATTCTCAATCCCTTGCTCTCTCTCTCTTTTCCTCTGGTACCCCTATGATGCGAATGTTGTTATGTTTGATGTTGCCCCAGAGGTCTCTTAACCTATCCTCATTTTTTAAAAATTATTTGGCTGCTCCAATTGAGTGTTTTTTGCTACCTTATCTTCCAAACTGCTGATTCAAACCTCTGCTTCATTAGTCTGCTGGTGATTCCTTCTAGTGCATTCTTCATTTCAGTTATTGTATTCTTCACTTTTGACTGATTCTTTTTCATGGATTCTATGTCCTTTTTTAATGCTTGCTATCTCTTTGTTGAACTTCTCACTAAGTTCCTTGAGCATCTTTATAACCATTGTTTTGAACTCTGGTAGGTTGCTTGCTTCTATTTCCTTTAGTTCTTTTTCTGGAGTTTCCTTTTGTGCTTGTATTTGGGATGCATTTCTCTGTTTCTTCATTCTGGCTGCCTCTCTGTGTTTGTTTCTATGTATTAGGTAGATTTGCTATGTCCCTCAGTCTTAGCTGGGTGGCTTCATGTAATAAGTGTCCTGTGGGGCCCATTGGCACCATCGTCCTGGTCACCTGTGCTGGGTGCTCCAGGAATGTCTTTTGTGGGGGTTTTTGTGCCCTCCTCTTATAGTTGAACATTGATTGCTATTAGTACATCAGTGGGTGGAATTGACCCTCAGGCTGATCGGCTGTGGGGTGTGGCCACATCCACAGCATATGGGCTGCTGTTTATGGGGCTTACCCCACAGAGTGGGATTCACCACAGCAGGCTCTGGTACCTGTTGAGATCACCCTTTGTGTGTGCAGCTTCTGAGACTAATTGGATTGTGCTCCTCTGTGTTCTGAAGCCAACCTCCAAAGTATGCTTGTTCTGGGCCTCTTGGGCAGGGCTCCGGTGCAGACCCAGGTCACCCACTGCCTGTGACCAGCCGGGGACTACCTGGTAGGAGCTACCAAGTGATCTGTCGTTTTTTGCTGCCTGTGCTAAACATGGAGATGTGTGGAAGAGGCCATGGTGTGAACCGAGGATGGCTGCCACCAGGGCCAGGCCTGGGGTAGCTCCACAAAATGCCAGGACACCCCGAGGCCTGCTGCCGCCTGACAGCTCCCTTAAGATTCAGCCATTGATAAAACATGTGGTAAGCATATTGGGTGAGCAGGGGCTCAGGGAATTGCTAGAGTGGGAAGAGTTGTGGTTACCAAGTTAATGTAGATTCTGATTTGGTGCCAGTGCTGAGCCTGGAGCTACTCAGCAAAAGTGTCAGAGAACACCAAGGCCATTCCCTGCCTGCCTGGGCCCAGCTGACTCCAATAGTTTTCCAAGAAAGAGAGCAATGTGGGCAGGGCTGACCCCTTATTGAGAAAGTGCCTCCTGTGTTGTGGGAATTAGGGGGGTTCGAGTCAGCAGGGCAGTGGAGCTCATCAGATCAATCAGATTCAGGTTTGAGCTGTGTGGGGCGGGCTTAACACACAAAAGATGGTGCCTGCCTGTTGGCTGTTTGGGAGGAAGACTCCATACAGGGAAAATGGTGACTGCGTTCCAGCCATCTCCTCAAGGATACACCTCAGTCTGCCCCTCATATGCCTCTGATGCCCTTGACTCACCATCCCTCCGCCGGATCCCAAGGTGAGTGTCTGCGAGCGAGTGAGTTTGTGCACAGGTCATTTAAGAGGTCTTCTGGGTTTCTGGCTACCTTCCATCCCACATGAATGGTAAAAATCCCCACTGTTTTTCACAGCCAGATATGGTGGTGGTTCCTCCTCCCGGCACCAGTCATCCAGGCTGGGGAACCTGATGTGGGGCTGGGGTCCCTCACTCCTCCAGGGGGAAACATCCACAGCTGAGATATCCCTCCTGGTTCTCAACCACCACACGGAGTTTTGGGGCCATCCAATTTTGTCTTCACACCTCCTACCAGTCTAGACTTGGCTTCTTCATATCCTTAGTTACAGAATTTCTGTTCAGCTAGACTTCAGATGGTTCTACAGGTTGATCGTTCTATAATTTAGTTTTAATTTTAATGTGTTCGTGGAAGGACGGCACAGTGTTTACTCCACCATCTTGGATCTTCTCGGTGTTGCTCCATGGACCACTCTTTGAGTTCCCACATGCTAGGAGCCTAGGGTATGGTCCCTCTTGCACCATATTTACCGTACTATGGATTTTTAGCAAATGCATATTGAGAGACTGGACATGGAAAGACGGGTTGATAGATGTTTTCCCTTCTACTTAGGGAAACTCAGATCTAAAGGTGCAACCTGATCTCAAAATTTCTTAGCTCCCAAATAAGGAAGGAGAGATTTCAGTTCTTTTGCTTTTGTGATTGGGTCATCATATAAGGCTGAGTAAAAATACATTGCAATCACATTTTGGCTAAAATTTAAATCTAGAAGTAAAAGAAGTCCTAAACTTGGTTAAGACTCTTCCAGTTGGTACCTTTGTTTTTAAGATCAAGGGAAGTGCATCCAGCTTTCTCAGGGTTAACCGCAAATCACATTTTGTGCGTGTGCTTGGTAATTTTCTTTTTCCTGCAGTATTTTTCTCGCTGCTAAACCTAAAGGGCTCAGAGTCTTTTTTTCCTTCATGCTGCTCATAACATAGGCTAAGGTTTACCTGCTTTGCAAAGGAAAGAAAAGGAAGCACTCATAATTTAAGTGATTTTCACAAGGTCACTGTGGGAGTTTGGGGTAAAAGAAGGAAGTAGGATCTGCACTTTTGACTCCGGGCATACTATCTCCCTAACCACACTGTTCTCTCTGTGTGACATGCATTCTTTTCAAGGAAGTAGAATGCTGATCAAAGAGATAGAATTAACAACCTTAAGAACTTGAAAACAGAAAAGGTTTCTGAAGACTAGGTAATGACAAAACTCTACTGTACTACTCCCATGAATTCAAGTGGGGCACTCAGTTCTCTGCCATGTCATTGTGGCCAGAGTTCAATGTGACCCTTAAGCCTTCCCCTGCCTAGTTACCCACTGATAGGACCCCTCTTTCCTCATGCTACTAACCGTTGCCATGGAGTTAAAAGAGGCAATACAAACAAAATGGTAGACACATGATGGGTCTTTTAAAATTACACTCCCACTAAATTAAAGGCATGTGTCTGATCCTTTAGAGGTAGTCTAGAGGCAGTAAGACAGTCTCTTTGAATTAAGCTGTACTCTGCCAAGCTCTGTGTTGAGTTCCTCCTTGTCTACTTCCTCTTTTGTGTGCTTGTTTTGTTTTTGTTTTTTTGCATTTAGTTTGGGGGTTTTATTATACACACCCATTATTTATCATAGTTTCTCCTATAATGAGCATCTACACATGGTTTTGTTCTTGACCCACAATCTCATTTCATAATTGACTCAACACAGGGTATTCAAATATGGAAGCTGGAGGTTAGCTCCTTGTAATCAGCCTGAATGTAGCACTTTACCTATTGTACCCACCTCTTCCTAGCTGTGCTCCCTGACATCATTCATGAATAGATGTTTGAAGCGCTCTGGTTGGGGTGGAGATGGAGGGGGCAGCGCTCCTTCACTGAGTTATGAGGGTCAGAGCCTGAACACACTAATTGGTCACACAGGTCAGCCAAGGGCAGATGGACCTGGTGATCAAGAGTAAAACTAGCCCCAAGAGAGACTGTCAGGAGTCCTAGCAGATTTGCCAAACCTGTTATCATCTTCATAAAACCAGAAATAAAGACTGAAGCAAAATATCAGGAGCCAGGTAAACACAGGAGTAAATCAGGAAACATGAATGAAAGAGGGTTCAGGGCAAAGGCATTTGTGACCTCACATGCACAGTGTTAGAGGGCTGGAGCTCCCTTATATCGGGGCTGGCCCAGTGGTACCAGGCTGGTTAGCCTGAGATGGAAACACAGCTTCTCAGCAGGTGTCAGGTCAGCTTTCTCCACTACGTCATACACTCGAGGTGGGGGGATATGTTATAGTTATTTTGTATTTGCCATATAAATAGACAAGGTTCTTAGAACACAGAGAGTGCTTAATGGATGCTGAATTTTGTTCTCGCTCTCTCATATATATCCTGCTTCACCTAAGAAACCTATGTGTTATTTTGAGAAAAGATTACAATACATGACCCTCGGTGGAAAGATGGTCTCTATTGGTTAACTTTATATGAGATTGATTTCAGGTTATATGTGCTTTCTAAAATACACCTCCCCAGGTTTGAACATAGCCCTACTNTTGGTGGTGATGAATTCCTTTAGCTTTTTCTTGTCTGGGAAACTCTTTATTTGCCCTTGAATTTTAAATGATAGCCTTGCTATGTATATTATCTTTGGATAGGTCCTTGATTTTTTATCACACTGAATATTTTTTGCCAGTCCCTTCTGGCCTGCAAAGTTTCTGTTGAGAAATCAGCTGACAATCTTATGGGAGCTCCCTTATAAGTTACTTGTTGCCTTTCTCTTGCTGCTTTTAGGATTCTCTCTTTGTTTTTAATCTTTTATATTTTAGTTATAATGTGTCTTGGTGTGGGCCTCTTTGGGTATCTCTGCACTTCCTGGGCTTGTATGTCTATTTCCTTTACCAGGTTAGGAAAGTTTTCAATCATTATTTCTTCAAATAGATTCTCAATCCCTTGCTCTCTCTCTCTTTTCCTCTGGTACCCCTATGATGCGAATGTTGTTATGTTTGATGTTGCCCCAGAGGTCTCTTAACCTATCCTCATTTTTTAAAAATTATTTGGCTGCTCCAATTGAGTGTTTTTTGCTACCTTATCTTCCAAACTGCTGATTCAAACCTCTGCTTCATTAGTCTGCTGGTGATTCCTTCTAGTGCATTCTTCATTTCAGTTATTGTATTCTTCACTTTTGACTGATTCTTTTTCATGGATTCTATGTCCTTTTTTAATGCTTGCTATCTCTTTGTTGAACTTCTCACTAAGTTCCTTGAGCATCTTTATAACCATTGTTTTGAACTCTGGTAGGTTGCTTGCTTCTATTTCCTTTAGTTCTTTTTCTGGAGTTTCCTTTTGTGCTTGTATT
>NW_017732374.1:125037-125976 GCF_001890085.2 Hipposideros armiger | reverse complement strand
AGGGATAGGGTCTTGCGAAGACCAGTGTCAGGACAGGGCTCATCCAAAATGGGCCCAGTCCCTCAGTTGGAGAAACCCGTGGATCTTAATGCTCATTGTTATGGGCTTGGTTCCTCCTCCTCCACATCTTCTCGGTTCTCATCTCTCCAGCATCAGCCTTTTATGCTTGCTCTCATTTACTATCCTCCCATGACTTCCCATGGTCCCACTAAACACGGTCCCACTGAATTTCCCACGGTCCCACTAAACAAGGCGTCCTCTCACCTCCGGCCCCATTGTAATGGCTGTGATCTCTCCAGGTTGCCAAATTCCACATTTGTGAGAGAGGAATTTGATGTCAAGACTCATCTTTTTCACACAGGGTCATGTGAATTTAGCTTTGGAGTCCTACCGACCTCAGATAAAAATCTGGCTCTAATGTTTAATAAGCCTGTGACCTTCAGCAAGCTGTGAAACTCTCAGAATCTCAATTTTCCTATAGTCACACAGGGATAATTATGGTTCTTAACCCCCATTGTAATTTTGTGAAGAAAAATCAGATCATGTATGACAAGTCTAGTACAGGGTATATATTGAGCCATAAGGAAACACTAAAGGCCATTAGTGTCATTTCTGGCCATAGAGCAGAGGCCAACCTAAGAACAGGTTGTCTTGTTGTCAGGTGCCCACCCTTGGCTGGTTAGTCACAGCCACTGCACAGCAGAGGCCATGAGTCAGGCCCATAGACAAGAGTGCCAGCAGGCCAGGCTTTCTGTACCTATATCTACTCAAGAGATGATGGGATTTTTGTTTCCTTTAACACTACATAAATATAAAAGATAATGCAATAATCAATATATGCATGAATGACTATAAAATAACTTTGAAAAAAAGCCATTAATTAAAACAAAAAAACCCTGGGCCGGCCTAGTGGTGCGATGGTTAAGAGCTGGCTTGGGA